>NC_090831.1:79755155-80068488 GCF_028021215.1 Eschrichtius robustus | reverse complement strand
ATGGCCTTGGATTTAGCAAAGGATTCTTAGATATAATAAAAGCATGAGCAATAAAAGAAAAAATAGATAAATGAGACTTCACAAAAATTAAAAACTTTTGCGCTTCAAAGGATACCATCAAGAAAGTGAAAAGTCAACGCACAGAATGGGAGAAAATATCTGCAAATTGTTTATCTGATAAGGAACTTGTACTATCCAAAATATATAAAGAACTCTTACAACTCAGTAATAAAAAGACTTAAGGATCTAATGTATAACATGGTGACTATAGTTGATAACACTGTATTGTATAACTGAAATTTTCTAAGAGAGTAGAATTTAAATGTTCTCACCAAAAAAAAAAAAAAAAAACGTAAATAAGTGAGGTGGTGGATGTGTTAATCAACTCAGTGGGGGAACCTTTCACAACGTATACACATACTATCACATTGTACACTTTAAATACCTCACAAATTTGTCAACTGCACCTCAATAAAGCTGGAAAAAATAATAAAAAGACTAATAACTCAATTCAAAAATGGGCAAAGGATCCTGAATAGACATTCTTCCAAGGAAGATATACAAATGGACAATAGGCACATAAAAAGATGCTTGATGTCATTAGTCATTGGGGAAAGCAAATCAAAACCACAGTGAGATACCACTTCACTCCCAGTAGGCTGGCTAGAATCAAAAAGTCAGATAATAACAAATGTTGGCAAGAATGTAGAGAAATTGGAACTGTCATATATTGCTGGTGGATATATAAAATGGTGCAGCCACTTTGGAAAACACTCGCATTTTCTCAAACAATTAAACATAGTTTACCATTTGACCTGGCAATTCTATTTTAGGTATATACACATATGTCCACAGAGAAACTGGTATATAAATAGCAGCATTATTCATAATAGTCAAAAAGTGGAAACAACCCAACTGTCCAGTAATGGGCGAATGGATAGACAAAGTGTGGTATATCTATACAATGGAGTATTATCCGACAATAAAAAAGAATGAAATACTGACACATCCTACAACAGAGATAAACCTTGAAAACACCATGGTAAGTGAGAGAAGCCAGTCACAAAAGTCCACATATTATATGACTTCCATTCACATGAAAGTCCAGAATAGGGAACTCTATAGAGACAGAAAAGAGATTCTGGGTTGCTTGGGGCTTGAGTGGAGTGGGTGGAAAGGTGGAGATTGGGGGTACAGAGGGTGATAGCTAAAGGACAGTGAAATGAGTAGTGAAATATTCTAAAATTGGCTGTGATGATGGTTGCACGTATCTGTGAATATGCTAAAAACCACTGAATTGTACACTGCAATTGGGAAATCGTATAGTATGCAGATATCACAACAAAGCCACTTAAAAAAAAAAAAAGTAAAGTACTATCTGAAACCCTTCATTCGTGGCCCTAGTGTCACTCATCCTGCAAACCACAACGTCTGCCAAGCTGAAGGCCCTCCAGGCATCAACCCTCCCCTGGGGTTCTCTCATCCTTACCTGGCTCCTGTCCTTCTGCCATCTCTCCTAACCCTGCCTTCCAATATGCCCCTGGAACCCTCAATCTAGAGCCAGCAAATGTCCCACATTTGCACTTATCTCAGCAGCTTTATCTTAGCTGGGTCCTGGTTCTTCCACCCTCCCCTTCCATGGTAACCCTCCCAAGTCAAAACTGCTCATTTCCTCAGCCCTCCTGTTTTTCAGGACCAGGAGAAACCAAATTTCCCTGGTCACTGTTATCTCCAGACAGTAACCTACCAAGAAGTACCCAGAACCTAGGCATGGGACCAACTAACTCCCTTCTCCTCACTTCCTAGCATCAATTCCTTCTCTCCAGGCTCCTGCTCCTCATTTCTACATTTTTAGGGACCTCCTCCTCTGTGTGTTCCTCCCCACTTTTTCCTGATCCCTCCAAGGAGAACCTCATTCACAGAATGACCTAACATTCCCTGGTCTCACCTTAGCCTGTTCTCCTTCATTCCTGTGACCTAACACTTTGTTTACCAACAATGTATTTACCATGTGGCTACATCCCAACCAGGAACTGTTCTTTGAAATGGAAAACTAAAAAGTCCCCTCTGACCACCACCTGCCCACCCTTCCTTTTCTCACTTCCTCATTCTCACCCAAATTGCTCTTCCACTTGAATGAAAAGCCACTAAAACTTTTGATCCTACCCTTCTTATTCTCCCTCTGGACTTCACTTCCTTCTACCATTCAAATATTCTCCCCCCTCCAGCATCCTTTTTTTCCTGCTCCATTGACACATAGCTCCTTCTACCTGCCAGCCCCCCAAACATGGATCAACATAGGCTCTGCCTCCTCCACTTTCTCTCTTGTCCTGTCCAATACTGAAGAAAAATCCAGTCGTTCTGTGACAGGCTCCATCACCAGGTTCTGAGTTCCAGCCTAAGTGCGGCCCTCCAGGGTTCAGGAGTCTTTCCACTCATCCAGCAGCTTCAGACCATTATCTCTCATCCCCAGCCTCCTTCCTCCTCCCAGTCTACTCCTCCTCTATCATCTGATAACTGTATCTCCCACTTCATCAGATAGTAAGACCATCAGGTTTACACTCTTCATCTTGATCCTCTGCCGCCTTGAAATCTACCCATGTATTCACCCACTTCCCTTAGTCTCAAAGAAAAGCATCAAACTCTCTCCTGTCTTCATGATCTTATCTCCCTGACCTCCTCCAAGACCTCAGCCCATCAATTATTCCACCCCCTTAATAACTACAGCTTCTTTCTTTTCATTAGTCCCTTCTCCTTCCCCAACAAGCAAGCTCAGGTTCTTCTCATCCCAGTGAAGATGGGCAGCCCTGCCTAATTCATCAACCTATGAAAGACCAGGCGCTGCTGCAGACATTGGAGATGGGGCAACAAACAAAACAACCCCAGGTCCCGGGTTTCACTTACATCAGAGTGGGAGGAGAAGGAAAGTTCTCCAATAAATGTACAACTCAGCCATAAATAAAGAATGAAATTTTGCCATGTGTAATAACATGGATGGACTCGGAAGGTATTATGCTTAGTGAAATAAGTCAGACGGAGAGAGACAAATACTATATGATGTCACTTATACGTGTAATCGAAAAAATACAACAAAACTAGTGAATATAACAAAAAGGAAACAGAATCACAGATATAAAGAACAAATTAGTGGTTACCATTGGGGAGAGGGAAGGGAGAGGGGCAATATAGGGATAGGGAATTAAGAGGTACAAACTATTAGGTATAAAATAAATAAGGTACAAGGATATATTGTATAACACGGGCAATATAATCAGTGTTTTATAATAACTATAAATGGAGCATAACCTTTAAAAATTGTGAATCACTATATTGTACACCTGTAACATATAATATTGTACATCAACAGTACTTCAATTTTTAAAAAGATAATAAACAAGCTTAATGACGAAAATGGAACAGGTGTACAATATAGTGATTCACAATCACTTGGTGGGGACTTGGTGGGGACGACTTCACATTCGGGTCATCAGGGAAGGCTTCTCTGAGGAGGTGACATTTGAGCTGAAACCTGAAAGGCAGGAGGGAGCCAGTGCAAGGCAGTCTGGGGAAAGAGCACTCCAGGAGGAGCAATCACCTCGTGCCAAAGCCCCAAGGCGGAACAAGCTTGGCTTACCTGGGGAGCCAAGGAAGCCATGTGGTCGGATGGAGTGTGGTGGATGAGAGAGAGGAGCTCAGAGAGGGAGGCAGGTGTCCTGTGGACCACAGTGAAGAATCTGGAAGCCATGGGAGCATTTCCAGCAGGTGAGTGACATAATCTGACTTATGCGTTAGCAGGATCCGTCTGGCTCCTGGGTGGGGAATAGATTATCAGGGGCCACAGCCGAAGCAGGGAGGCCCGTTGGGAGGCTACTGACATGGTGCAGACCAGAGGTGATAATGGCTCAGACACAGGAGTAGCAGCAGAGGTGTGTATGAGGGGAAGTAGCTATTGGTGTGCTTCCTCATCTGTGCATATCCAATCGGACAAGAGAGAAAGTGATGAGCCACAGTTGCTAAGAGAGAGGGACCATAGCATCTATTCAAGAAGGGTTCTATGAGACATGCTGCAGGGGAAGGAGACAGACACTCGCTGCAGCTTAGGGCCTGCAGGTGATGCAGTGAGGCCTCCATGGGGAAGAGGGCATTCTTCTCCCCACCTCTGCACCGACACCCCAAAGGCTGGCCTTGACCTGCAGACAGTGAGCGGTGTGTGGTTGGCGGAGGACATGAGCAGTTTCTGTGGTGAGGAACCACACGTGGCTTCCCAGGAGAAGCCACAGACTCACTGTCACCTTCCACTTTAATCAGGGCAATTCCCCAAAGGGCCACTGGCAGCCCTCTTCTCTTCCACTCTACACTCTTCTCCGTCTCGGCCACCCCCCCCATCTCACATGCAAAGGAGTCCACAATCAGAACCTCCTAGTGGACATCCCGGTCCAGACATCCTTCAGGCACCTCAAACTGACTGTGTCCAACCCAGGCTGGTTGTCACATGACACCTCTTCCTGGCCCTTCCAAAACGCAGCCAATTTACCACCTCCTATGCCATCCATTTTAGTTAGTCGTGTCAGTATCCACACGTTGACTCAAGTGAGATCCCAGAAGCTGTCTTTGATTGCTTCCTTTCCCTTACTTTCCAAATCCAGCTGGTCAGCAAGCCCTGACCATCCTCTCTCTCAATGCCTCCTAAGTCCATTCCCTTCTCACAGGCCCCAATGTCACTGGACTAATTCAGGCTCTTGTCATTTCTCTCCTGGACCCGAGCTGGAACAATGGTAGATTCTTGGGCCCAACACACTTAGCAACTTCTCATAAATGATTTTTGAACAAATGAGAGAGAATGCATGAATAAAGAAAATGACTGAGTGGACAGATGAATGAGGAAATCAAACAAAAGAACCAATGAAGGCTGTGTAGAAACAAAGAAAACTAAGGGATATATAGTCTAATGGAGGAGATGCAACCAAGCAGGTACAAGGCATCAGGTGATAAACAGAGTGCTATGGGGGGAGGGGGATGGAAAATAACACAAATAGATTGTCTTCCAGTTGTCAAGTACTAAGCCAGGCACTTCACACATGGTTCACACATGACTCACCCAGAAACCATGTGATATATTGTGCTCCAGATGGGGAAACCGACATTCAAAGAAGTTAAGTAACCATCCAAGGCCACCCAACACATAAGGGGCAGTGTTCAGACTCAAACTTAGGTCCACAGTCCCTAAATCCCACGTTGGTTAGTGGACACAGGCTTATACGACAGGCCAGACTTCAAAAGATAATAATAATAACTAACACCCAGAGAGTCCTTCTGACCAACAGTCACTGTGCTAAGCACTTTACATATATCCTCATAAAAACCCTATGAAGCAGATATGAACATTATCCCCCTTTTAGAGTTAGGAAAACAGAAGTACCAAGAAGGTAACAAGTCATTTGTCAAAGGTCATACAGCTACTAAGCGACAGAACTGAGATTTGAGCCCAGGCGGTCTTGCTGCAGTGTCCATGCTGGTCGTCCCTTTAAGCTTCTGTTGTGTTGCCCTAAGGATGGAGGTAAGATGGCAGAGGTGGGTTCCAGGTGGAGGGGACAGTCTGCTTACCCCCAGGGAGGCAAGAAGTTGCAAGCCACTTTGGGGAACAGGAAGCGGCTCGCTGTGGCTGGGCTCCAGGGAGTGGTGGAAAGTGAGACTCCAGGCAAAGGTGGGATCGGACATGCGGCTTCCTGTCACCTGGCCCAGGTCCTTGGCCTGTCATGTTTGATATATAAAGTTCCTCCCTCTTTCACAAGGTAGTGAACAGTTGGAGGAGTACGTTCACTCTGTTTTCTTAACCAAAGTATTTCGTTCTCTTGCATCTGAAGGTGGAAAAGCTAAAAGGCAAAGGAATCACTGATCTGTTGGTCTTACCGTTAACTAGACGGTACGACCTTCTCTCCCACAGTCCATGCAGATAAATATCAGTGCCATGATCCCTTGGCATTGATTCTCTTTTTTCTTCTTCTTTTTTTTTTTTGGCCGCGTTGGGTCTTCGTTTCGGTGCGCGGGCTTCTCATTGCGGTGGCTTCTCTTGTGGCGGAGCACGGGCTCTAGGCACGCGGGCTTCAGTAGCTGTGGCACGCGGGCTCAGTAGTTGTGGCACGCAGGCTCTAGAGCGCAGGCTCAGTAGTTGTGGCGCACAGGCTTAGTTGCTCCGCGGCATGTGGGATCTTCCCAGACCAGGACCAGGGCTTGAACCCGTGTCCCCTGCATTGGCAGGAGGACTCCTATCCACTATGCCACCAGGGAAATCCCGGCACTGATTCTTGACACAGATTTAGTTTGAAAAGGTTACACATACTTTAAAAATCTGTCTCTGATTTTATTTCCTGGTACTGTAAGTGTGAGCCGATACACTGCCATCTTTACAGCTCACTACTACAAGGTTATATACAAGTCGGTCAAACATAAATTTATATTAGGAACACTTTAGTAGAAGAAATTAAAAGGAAGATCCCCAAAACTAATATTTAATTTGAAAACTGCTTTGGGAAATTAAAAAAAAAAAAAAAAAAGAAGAAGAAGACCAGGTCTGCCAAGTAATCTAAGCAAGCCCTTGGGTCATTTTGAACCTACTGGGGTCATAATCTCATCAGTCACAGGAAAAGGTCATCTTGGAATCTGCAAGTGCTATTCTAGTTCTTTCCTGCATGAAAATCTAGGGGGGAAAAAATGATCACAACTGGAAAGCCTCCCAACTTGAAGGAGACCAACATAGTCATTCCACATGGTCAGGAGGACAGTCTAAGTAAAAGAGCCCAAAGAAAAGTCCTCTGACCTCCGACAGTAAATATTCTAAAGCAAAATAATTATTTTTACATATTTTAGTTCAAATTAAATTTAAAGTAGTATAATTCAGGAAGTTTGAAAAACAGAGGAGTAAAATTACCACCCATAATTAGGGTGACCACATACCCTGGGTTAGTCAGGACAGTCCTGGTTTATACTCCTCACACCGTAATTATTAATAGCACACACACACATACACACACATTTTAAGAGTGCTCAAAAGTACTGTGGTTTAAATGTAAGTTATTTCTGGTCACCCTAGCATAATCCACTGCTATAAACAATCGTCACCACAGTTCTGGAATATTTCTTTGCTGTCTTTTTCTCACATGCATATTTTTTTATCATCATAATCAAGTGTTTTCACAAACCTATATATTCTTTTCTTCAATTTTCATTACAACAAAAATAGCATTCTATGTTCCTAGATAATAGGTCATAGCATTCCACTTGGGTAGATGCTACCTTTCCTCTATTGTTGAACATTTAGGTGGCTTCAAGATAGTTTTAAAGGAAATGAATTTGTGGGGTACTTAGAGGACCAGTGTATAGGTGAGGAAGAGCCAAAAAAATAGTAATGAGGAGGAAATTTCACAAATTCTATTTTTTATGAACAGGGGAGTGCCCCTGTTCCCTTCTAGACCAACGAATTTCTTCATTCTTCCCTGATCAAGGGTTCCCAGACCCATTCCAGTGTGTGTGTGTGGCCTTTGCATTCTTGCCCATACAATCCGTGCTCCAAACATGCAGAGTGATCCTCTCAATACAAAATTCAGATCAAACGCCTCTCCTGCCTGAAGTCCCCCCACGGCTGCCCACTGCCATAAGAATAAACTCCAAAGCCCTTGCCATGTCTTATAAGCCCCATGTGGTCTGATCCCAGCCTACATTCCTGCTTCACCTGCTTCCCCTCTCTTCTTTACTCTCTGCCCCTCTGGCCTTCTCTCCATCTCTCATGTATACCAACTTCATTCCATCCCAGGGCCTCTGCACTTACTAGTCCCTCTTTCTAGAATGTTATTCTCTGTATCTTCTCTGACTATGTCCTCAACTCAGATGTCACCAGAGTCATCTTTGCTGCAATACCTTAACTAAAGTTTCCTCCCAAAGTCATTCTCTTTCCAGTTACACTATTATATTTTCCTTATGGCACTCAACACAATCTGAATGTATATTATTTGTTTCTATGTATTTTTTTTCCCCTGTGATGTGGGCTCCAAGAGGGCAGAGACTCTGCCCAGTTCACTGCTGCACCCCAGTGCCCAGCCCGTAATAGCAGATGGCAAGCAAGTAACTAGAATGAGTGAACGACAGTGGACAGGAGAGTTGCCGTGAGAACAGATCCTTATTCAATCAGCAAAGTACTACAAACCCCTTTTTGTTATTCTGCAAAATGATCAACCAGAACTATTATGTGGAAATAATGAAATTAATGAAACAAAATATTCATCCAAGAACACATCATCAACACCAATAAACAATATCACCTGGATTAAAGGAATTAAATTTTTGCTTTGTAGGACCCCCCACCAAAATATAAAGAAAAAACTTCTAGCAGTCTGAAATATATAACAGGGGTCCCTATATGGCATTTAGGTCCATGACCAAGTTTTTAACGGTCCACAGTAAAATGGGAAAAAGAAAACAATGCATTCAATTTTTAGAAAGCTAAAATCTTTCAATTTAAAGGACTCTCCATTGTTCTTAGATTATGCCTTTCCTACTTTTGGGGTATCAAAATATTCTTTTATACAACAACAGGGATTGTATCCAATAGGTTGTGAGGAGGTTTTTATACCCTTTATATGGAAAGCAAAAAGTTAGTGATCCTGGGGCTTCCCTGATGGCGCAGTGGTTAAGGATCTGCCTGCCAATGCAGGGGACATGGGTTCAAGCCCTTGTCTGGGAAGATCCCACATGCTGCGGAGCAACTAAGCCGTGCGAGAAAGACCAGCACCCAGGCGCCAAGCCACACATGTGAGGCTGCTCACTGTGGCCGTGTTTATAACTAAGAAAGTTGAGACAACCGAATGCCCATTCCTAAGGGAGTGATCAAATAAAGTGAGCTGCATTCACGGAATAACTTGCCGTTGTTCAAAAAAGAGGGAAATCTGGAAGTGCTAAGGTGGGGGGATGTCCATGATGCACTAAGTGGAAACAACAAATTGCAGAACAACATGCAGTGTGATCCCATTGTTTCAGTGTGTACGTACACTTGTATACACTGATATGCTTAGAGATGCATAGAAAAAGATTCCAGAAGAATTAAAAAAGACATATGCACCCCAATGTTCATTGCAGCACTATTTACAATAGCCAGGACATGGAAGCAACCTAAACGTCCATCAACAGAGGAATGGATAAAGAAGATGTGGTACATATATACAGTGGAATATTACTTAGACATAAAAAGGAACAAAATTGGGTCATTTGTAGAGACGTGGATGGATCTAGAGACTGTCATACAGAGTGAAGTAAGTCAGAAAGAGAAAAATAAATATTGTACATTAACGCATATATGTGGAACCTAGAAAAATGGTACAGATGAACCGGTTTGCAGGGCAGAAATAGAGATACAGATGTAGAGAACAAACATATGGACACCAAGGGGGGAAAGTGGCAGGGGGTGGGTGGTGGTGTGATGAATTGGGAGATTGGGATTGACATATATACACTAATATGTATAAAATGGATAACTAATAAGAACCTGCTGTATAAAAAAATAAATAAAATAAAATTCAAAAATTCAAAAAAATAAAAGATGTGGTACATATATACAATGGAATATTACTCAGCCATAAAAAGGAACGAAACTGGGTCATTTGTAGAGACATGGATGGACCTAGAGACTGCCATACAGAGTGAAGTAAGTCAGAAAGAGAAAAACAAATATCATATAATAACACATATATGTGGAATCTGATAAAACTGGTATAGACGACCTTATTTACAAAGCAGAAATAGAGACACAGACATAGAGAACAAACGTGTGGATACCAAGGGGGAAAGGGGGGGGGATGAATTGGGAGATTGGGATTGACACATATACGCTATTGATACTATGTATAAAATAGATAACTAATGAGAACCTACTGTATAGCACAGGGAACTCTACTCAATGCTCTGTGGTGACCTAAATGGGAAGGAAATCCAAAAAGGAGGGGATATATGTATACATATGTATTATATGTATATGTATTAACACAATATTGTAAAGCAACTATACTCCAATAAAAAAAAATCTTTAACTTAAAAAAAAATGAATGCAATTGGAGCAGGGGAGGGGGACTTCCTTTTTTTTTTTTTTACTTTATACACTCCTGGATTGTTAACTTCTTTTTCTTTTAATATATTACCTTTGTGATTTGAAAATACAGATCAAATAAATATGTAAGTACATATAACATATATAAAATAAACAAGAGCCCCCGCCCAAATCATCTTTATGCCTCTTGCTGAATCAGGAAAAAACAATTACTAGGACAGAAAGCAAGGCTGGAGAAGGGACCACTCAAGCCCTCTCTCCAGCAGCTGTTTGATATTTCTCCCTCCCTTAGCTGACATGTCAGGTTGGATTTTTATTTAGTTCTGATCAAGAACACTTACTTTTTGAAGCAGGATTTGAATTAGCAGAAAACAAAACAAGAAGTGCAGAGCAAATCGGTTTAGATGAAGAACCTAGTGGTAAGACGGGAATAAAGACACAGACCTACTAGAGAATGGACTTGAGGATATGGGGAGGGGGAAGGGTAAGCTGTGACAAAGTGAGAGTGGCATGGACATATATACACTACCAAACGTAAAATAGATAGCTACTGGGAAGCAGCCGCATGGCACAGGGAGATCAGCTCAGTGCTTTGTGATCACCTAGAGGGGTGGGATAGGGAGGGTGGGAGGGAGGGAGATGCAAGAGGGAAGAGATATGGGAACATGTGTATATGTATAACTGATTCACTTTGTTATAAAGCAGAAACCAACACACCATTGTAAAGCAATTATACTCCAATAAAGATGTTAAAAAAAAAAAAAAGAAGTGAGCTCTGCCAGTCTGCGGCGCTATCAGGCACTGACAGCCAACAGCTTTTTTGGCCGAAGGTCTCATTGATATACCTTTCCAACTCCACCCACAGAGCGTGCACCCATCTCTGAATATACTATTTATTTACAACGCATCCTCCCCTTGCTTCCAAATGAATGTGAAGTAGTTCCCCAATAGATTCAAGGCAGTGAACAATAGTTGACCTAAAGATGGTAAAGCTATTAATATAGGAATTGAGGTAAGAATAAGGAAAAAACTAAAATGTTATTTTAAGTATAAACCCTTAACACACATAAGCATATTTAATTTTTGGTTGATATACACTAATGCTCCTTAAGGTCTATACTGCAAAACCAAGGTTTATAACAATCAGGAAAATCACCTAGAAAGACATTGCTACAGTGTCCACTTCTGATTCACTGAATAAATCTAAATTCCACAAGCTTCCTCATGCTCTTCAGAGGCACCAACATTTTTCATAAGCCTTTCTCATGACCATATAAAAGTATAATAAATCTTTGGACACATACTTACCTTGCTGACACAGGGGTTTGATCATCTTCAAAAACTAGCTTGAAAGGCAGCATCAGAGTGTTTGGAGCTCAGGTTTGGAGCCACTCACATCTGGGTTCAATCCCAACTATGCCACTCATGGCTGTGTGACCTTGAACAAGTTATTTAACCTCTCTGAGCTTCCATTTTCTTGTGGGGGGGGGGAAAGCATCCTTAATAGTGCTTATTTCATAAGGTCACTGTGAGAACTAAATCAGGTAAGTAATTAAAGCACTTAGCAAGCATGCAATAAAAATTAAGTTTGACCACTGGCTGAATTCTTGGTACCTTTCTTTTCAAAATGTAAGAACAATGGAAAATGCATAAAATTATATATCCAATCCAGTAAAAAGCTGGACTGGATATATGTATATACATGTGTATCTCCACAGATCAGAGAGAGAAAAGCAAGACTTGCCTTCCCCAAAGGATGCACAGGGACCCCTGCACATTTAGCTATAAGAAATATCCATACATAACTACAAACACTGCAGCAAAAATCACTGGGCAAATAGAATATGGTATTAGAACAGAAAATATACATTAGCCTAGCTACGTATGATTGACTGCCATGAGAAATGTAGGAGATGTGATCTAATAATACTCGTGTCTTAAAATCCTAGTATATTCCAATTGCTTCCAAGGCAGCCCCATCATGAATGTGACTTCACACCAAAGGCTCTATAAGAACCTTTCCCACATCTTAGATGCTGAGGACACTTGGCCTATTTGACGACCATCATTAAATCTCCCTTTAGCTTCCATTTTCCAAGTAAACTATTCTCAGTTATTTAGTGGCTCCTGCTAACCAGAACAAGGAAAGATTTAAGTAAGTATCTTTTCAAAGTGTCCAGCAAAATAAACAGAAAGCACAGACAGTAATAAAAACAGTTACCATTTACAAGCGTCAACTGTATGCTGGCACCATGCTGAGTAGATGCTGTGCGCTGTGTCATTTAATTCTCACAACCATCCAGTTCACAGATGAAGGCACTAAGGCTTAGAGAGGGGAAGTAACTTGCTCAAGGTCACCACCACAAGGTCACCAACTTGCTCAAGGGCAATGCTGGAATTCAAACCCATCTGTCACTAGATAACTGCTACTCACTTTTCAGATCTCGGTTCCATTCTCACTAACTCAGGGGAGCTTGCCCTAACTTCCTCCAGCACAGGCAAATCCCCTTCGTTACACTTCCGCCGTACCATGGTCTAACTCTGTAGTTCTGATCTCAGCGATAGTCTTACCCTTATTCATTTAAGTACTGAATTCATGTCTGTCTCCCCACCAAACTGTAGGCTTGGGGACAACACAACTCTCACTGTTCTTTATTGAGGGCCTCTGGCCTCTATCACAGCACCAGGCACTTAATGGGTCCTCTGCACACATTTACACTGATTGAACAAATAAATGGGAAAAAACAGTGCTCAGAAATCACCCAGCCACTTGCGCACCGCACTAAGGAAGCACAGGCAGCCCAGTGTTCATCAATGTGCAGGCACCACACGCCAGCTGCTCACTCGGAGGGGGAGGGTCAAGATAACACTGAGGCAGAGGTCTTTTTCGGAATGGGAAAAGGATCTCAGGTACAAAGCGCTGCAGTGGTGAGACGGACACAGCTGCATCTTCGCATTTGAAGGAGGGCAGTGCGAGGTATGGACTCTTCATCAATCCAATTAATACACTGTTAACAATAAATCGCTTTTCTGATTCATTTTGGTTGAGTCTTTTCACTACGTATGGCTCATTTCTGTTTTGATTACTTTTCCCGCTATTGTAATCTGCTTTCTAGTCCCTTCCTCGAATATCTTTTTTGTTAAAATATTTTAAGCAGAATCACATGCCATTCACAGGCTAGGTTCTTAACACTCGACTAGAAAACTGAAATCAACTGAAATAAAGGAAGCTATATACAGAACAAAAAACAGTTATCAAGGGGACTTCCCTGGTGGTACAGTGGTTAGGAATAAGCCTGCCAATGTAGGGGACACGGGTTCGATCCCTGGTCCAGGAAGATCCCACGTGCCATGGAGCAACTAAGCCCGTGCGCCACAACTACTGGGCAAACCTGCTGCAACTACTGAAGCCCGCGTGCCTAGAGCCCGTGCTCCACAAGAGAAGCCACCGCAATGAGAAGCCCGCGCACCGCAAGGAAGAGCCAACGCAGCAAAAAAAAACAAAAACAAAAACCATTATCAAATCTCAGCACTTCTTCACAAGTCACTGTCATAAGGAAAAGCCCAAGGGTTTCAGAACACCATATTTTAAGCAAGTCATATAGCACCATCCCACATTATACTCACTCCTAGTATAAAAATACTAAACCAGAAGAAGGATTAAGTCCTTTATGAGAATAGACTACCCTTTGAAAACATATCCACAGGCAACTTATTTTAGTCTAAAAAGATTTTTTTAAAAAAAAGGAAAAAGAAAATTATATGTGTTGCCTGTCAAAAAGTGAGGTTCTTAGGGTCTCAGGATTTGATTATCATGATGACAGGCTTGATTTCATAATGTTTTTATTTTTATGCCACAAGTGAACAACGAACTTTAAGATGAGAGAGAAAGTAGAGACAAGCAGGAGGTGGGGCTTTGCTACATGAATGTTCAGGAAAAACAGGGAAATAACAAACTTAGCTGTACTGGTTTGGCAGAGCCTCAAATTCACATAAGGCCTAAACTATTTGCCCCTTTTTAATAGGTAGATAATTCCTCTGCAGAGTCTTTTCAGAGAGTTACGGATAAAGCAGGTCCCACCAGACAAGCAAAACCATCTTGAAAAGCCCAGTTAAGCAACCTCCTGACCAAGAAAGGTGCCTCAGGTGAGTGAAACCTTGGGGAGGCCTTGGGGAGGAAAGAATTCCATTTACAGGTTCTAACAAGATCAAGTATCTGCTAGATGAGTACATTCTAGAGATCTGCTATACAACCTTGTACCTATCGTTAACGATACTGTATTGTTCACTTAAAATTTTACTAAAAGGGTAGATCTCGTGCTAAATGTTCTTACCACGATAAAATTATTATTTTTTTTTTAATAATCAGGTATCTGCTAAGTGTTTTCTAGTGAGCCCTTCAGGAAGGACTAAGGGAGAGAAACACCAATATCCCTAAAATGCTGCTGACACAATCACCCCTTCATGCCTCTCTGACACACACACACACACCCTAGCTTCTCTCTCCTTTTCCTTGCTAACTTCACGTTTTTGTTTCATGTGACCCCTCAGTTCTCTCCTGAGAGGCAGCGCGGTGCAGGATGTGCCTGCGGTGCAGGATGTACCATGTGATATCTTGTGCTCCAGGTGGGGAAACCGGCTGAGGGAAAATGAAAAGCACAGCGCTCTCAGCCGTCTCCCCACCACTGCCCAGGACCAAGGAGGCCACCAGCCAGGCCGCTGCTTCACGGGGAGGCCTCGGTCCTGGTCAACCGAAGGCCGCCATTTCAAATCACAACTCGGCCCTGTCACAGACATTACCGTGTACCTGTAAGCCGACATCACATAACGCTTTTATTGGCTGTTTGTTATCTGTCCACAAAAGCAGGGCAGGCGCTGTGTCTGTCTCATCACTAGCTGTTACCAGCTGCTTGGCACAGAACCGGCCACAAGGTAGGTGCCCTATTTCGGGACAGATCCCTGATTTCTGGGCCCTGGGCAGCCCAGAGTCAGCAAGAGGAATCTGAGCAACTGTGGCAGAAGAGGGATTTCCAAAAGGCAGAGGGAGAACACACGGGGAAGAGGCCCTGGGTCTGGGAAATCCAGATTCCCATTTCTGCTTAAAGGGCCCCCGCCCCAGGGCCGTTCTCTCCAAGAACCCCGAAGAGCCTGGTGGCTCAGCAGCTCTACGTGCTGAGAGGCAAAGCCCAGATGGCCGAGGCCGGAAGGGAGCCAGCTTCTGAAAGACAACACGGCAGGCCCAGCCGTCAGCCCCTGGGGACCTGCCAAAGCCACAGGGCTGGGGTTTCTGCTCCTCTCTCTGCGGGGACACAGCAGAGGCCGAAAACTGGCTTTGAAGAAGTAGGTAACCATGAGTGTCCATTCAGGAGAGCCATTATAGACCCCAGAGTGTTCTCTCTCTAGAGACACTGAGCCCTGGGGTCTAGTACCAGGTACTAGGTGGTGGCCCCTGATCCAGACATACCTCCAGGGTGGCTCGGGGGGCAGAGAGGGAGGATGAGATGTGATCATCTTGGTTAGAGGTCAGGCCACTCAGGGTAAGGAGACAGAGAAGACAAGGGGAGGGGGAAGCAGATTCTGGAGTCAGGGCTCAGAAACTAAGCCTGCCTCCCCACTTAAAGAAACCTGATCAGCACCCTAACTGCACTCATTGTCATCCTACCTGCTGAACCCCCTCAGGCACTAAGTGGACGCGCCTCAGCCCAGCTTCCAAGGCCACCACCATCTGGCTCCATGCTCCTCACCAGTGCTCCCACCACTGAGGTGAGCGCCCCCCTCCTCCTCTCCCCGGCAGGAGGCCTGGCATCCCCAGATGCCCCCCCTCCCCTCTCTGTCTGCCCCTGCCTTACCCACCCCAGTTGAGGGCAAAACATCAACCGCAAACACTCCCACATCCCTTAGGAAGGCCAGGAACTACTCCAAGCACTTTACACACATCCACTCCTTTCCTCTGCACAACAGCCCCTTCAGGAGGCATCATTAGTATACCCACTTTACACATTTAGAAAACTGAGGCACAGAGAGATTACATGACTGTCTCAAGGCCCCATAGCTAGCAGGAGGCAGAGCCAGCAGGCAGCACCAGAGTCCCTGCCCCCAAGCAGGGAGCTGCAGTGCCTCTCACAGCACAATTCAACTGCCACCTTCTCCCCAGGCCTCCCCTGACCCCTCATGGACAGCCCCTTGCAAATCTCCATGCCACTTTCCACACTGGCTGGGCGTGAGGACTGGCTAGGTTCTTGTCTTCTCTCCCCTTCTAGATTAGAAAGCTCATGAGTAAAGCTTCGGGGTATTTCTACATCATCTTCGTATTAGTTTCCTATTGCTGCTGTAACAAACTGCCATTGACTTAGTGGTTTAAAACCACACAAATTTATGATCTTACAGTTCTGTAGGTCAGAAATCCAACACAGATCTCTTTTGGTTAAAATCAAGGCATCTGCAGCATCGTATTCTTTCTGGAAACTTTAAGGGAGAATCTGTTTCCTGGCCTTTTCTAGGTTCCAGAGGCTTGGCTCATGGCCCCTTCCTCCATCTTCAAAGCCAGCAACACATCATCTCTTTGACCCTTCTGTGGTCACATCTCCCTGAGCACAGCCAGGAAAGGTTCTCTGCTTTTAAGGACTCTCATGATCAGATTGGGCTCACCTGCATAACCCAGGATACTCTCCTCATTAATCAAGGCCCTTAACTTAATTACACCTGCAAAGTTTCTTTTGCCATGCAAGGAAAAATATTCACAGGTTCCAGGGGTTAGGACGTGGACATCTTTGGAGGCCGTTATTCTACCTACCACAATCGTTGTACATAAACCTTGAACACCATGGTCCCCATCATACTTCAGCTGCACCAGCCCCTGAAGGCTTGATTATATGGTCCTCTCACTGGCCTCTGATTGAGGTGGACATTAGTTCTGTGCCCCCAAGTCAACTGAGAACTCTTTGAAGGAGTACCCCCAAACAGAGATAGTGATAGCATATGGTGGACACATAAAGATGTTTGATAATCTGAGGATCAAATACAATGCTAATGAATCTACTACATTTGGTTCAATCCCTACCTCATCACTACTTTCTGTTTTTTGCTTTGTATTTTACTTTTATTATGTTTGAAAACAACATTTGTTTCAAAATGTAAAAAAAATGCAAAAGGGTCAAGAATAAACATTCTCACTCTCTCTCTTCTGCCTCTTAGTCATCTTTGGTATCCTTCCAGGGACATTTTATGCATCTGCAAGTAGAATATACTCCTATTTATTACCTCCCCCCCTTCTTTTCTGTAAATGGTAGCATCACATACAGTCCTTCCCATGCCTCCCTCTTTACTTAACAACATAGACTGCTCCACAGCTATCCACAGAGCACCCTGGTTCTCTTTCTGTGCACTATTCCACTGTGCAGCCACAGCATAATTCATTTCACCAGCCCCCACTGATACTCTTTTGCTCTTAGAAACAGTGCTCAGTGAATACCTGTGAATTTGTCTGAGGGATAAATTTCTATAAGTGGAATGTCTGAGTCAAGCAAGGCCATGTGAATTATTAACTCTGATACTGGCAACATGCCCTCTGCGGGGAACTAATACACATTTGCCAGGTGTGTATGTATGAGTTCTGTTTTCCCACATCTTCCCTAACACGGATGGTTATCAAAATCTTTTATTTTTGCCAACCCCAGATAGGTGAGATGTAGTATATTTCAATGCACTTCAATCGGTATTTTTAAAATTATGTGTGATGTCAAGCATTCTTCATGTGTTTAGGAGCCACTAATTTATTTTATATGGATTATTTGTTCATATCCTTTGACCATTTTCCTATAGAGTTCTGTTCTTTTCCTTACTGATTTGTAATTCTTTACGTATTAGGGAAATTAATCCCTATTGCAACACATGAAGTGCAAATATATTCTTCCATTTGTAATCTGTCTTTTGTTTTGCTTACAGGGGTTTTGCTATGCTAACTGTTTTTAAGCAATGAATTTTATCAATCTTCTCCTTATAGCTTCTAAGTTTTGTACCATACTTAGAAAGCCCATTCCTACTGCAAAGTTATAAAAATATGCTCCTTTGGATTATTCTAGAGACTAGTCATCTATGAGCAGTGAAAAGTTATTTTCTATGGTCTTGGATTACATCCTGGTCATAATGTGCTACTGGCCATAACATATGCAAACAAATTTTAATTTTTATACAGAAACTTTTATTTTCTGATACTTTGCAGTTTATAAAACATCGTCCCATGACAATCAGTGAGACAGGCAGCACAGGACTTATCTGTCTTATTTTACAGAAGAGAACTTCCCAAGCCAATACCCAGAGAGGGTAAACGACCACCCAACGCTGCACTGTGTGGTCCAAACTCACACTGAGGACTCCTGAAGCTGTTCTCTCCTCTCTGCTCCACTGCCTCTCTCCACAAAAGGACAACATCCATATGCATTAAAATCTTAAAAGAACATCTCCAAGGGCATTTCCGAATAATGTCCACAGAACGTGAATAATTTTCTATTCAAAAAACAGTATTTATTTATTTAAATGGGCCACACAGTGATCCAATTAAACAGTGACTCATCCTCAAACGTCCCATGCCAATGTTCTCAGCAACAGACAGAATTCCGTGTTTCTACACTGTGCCTATATAACCCTGCAAAATTTAATTGAAAAGTAAGAGATGTAAATGTCCCCAGATCCCAAGGCTTCTGAGTGGGTCATCAAGAGCAGTGCTTCTCAATTTATGGAGGGGGAGAAGGTGAGTTATATTTAAATTATGGAGGGCTCTTTTCAAATCACACATACCCCAGCGTTCCCCATCACCCACCCCCCAACAGTGCCACCCCAGGAGCGCATAGCATGCCCCTTCAAGTGTACTGATGGTAGAAAATTTTTGAAAAATCACTGTCCAGAGGACAGGGTCTGTGTCTGCACAATCCCTACACACCACACCCTTTGGTTCTCCAACCAACCCCAACTCTTCTGCACCATCACAGTTTCCAGTCACCCTAACCAGGTCATTTCTGAAACTCCCCCCTCAGGCCCTTTGCACCTCTTGTTCCCTCTGACATCCCCCCACCTCCCCAGCCCAACCCACCAAGGTGGCTCCTTGGTTTAAATGACACCTCCTCAGAGGAGCCTTGCCTGACCACCCACTAAAGCAAATTTCCCCAGTAATGCCCTATCTTTTTATTTTTTTTCCTTAGAATGTATCACACTCTGTATTATTTTTATCTATTAATTTACCTTCTTGTTTATTGCCTGTCCTCTCGAAAGTGCCATGAGGTCAGGGACTTGTCTAAATCATTCACACTTTATAACCTTAGCACTAAGCAGAGTGATTGGCATATAGTAAGTGCCCAATAAAAAACGGGTCAATTGAGAATCACAACTAGCTGCTGGACAATCATCAACAGGAAGACACTAGAACTCACCAAAAAAGACACCCCACATCCAAAGACAAAGGAGAAGCCACAATGAGATGGTAGGAAGGGCGCAATCACAGTAAAATCAAATCCCATAACCACTGGGTGGGTGACTCACAATCTGGAGAACACTTATACCACAGAAGTCCACCCACTGGAGTGAAGGTTCTGAGCCTCACGTCAGGCTTCTGAACCTGGGCGTCCAGCAACGGGAGGAGGAATTCCTAGAGAATCAGAATTTGAAGCCTAGTGGGATTTGATTGCAGGACTTCGACAGGACTGGGGAAACAGAGACTCCACTCTTGGAGGGCACACACAAAGTAGTGTGCGCCTGAGGACCCAGGGAAAGGAGCAGTGACCCCATAGGAGACTGAACCAGACCTACCTGCTGGTGTTGGAGGGTCTCCTGCAGAGGCAGGGGGTGGCTCTGTCTCACCGTGAGGACAAGGACACTGGCAGCAGAAGTTCTGGGAAGTACTCCTTGGCGTGAGCCCTCCAGAGTCCACCATTAGCCCCATCAAAGAGCCCAGGTAGGCTCCAGTGTTGGGTCGCCTCAGGCCAAACAACCAACAGGGAGGGAACCCAGCCCCACCCATCAGCAGACAAGTGGATTAAAGTTTTACTGAGCTCTGCCCACGAGAGCAACAGCCAGCTCTACCCACCACCAGTCCCTCCCATCAGGAAACCTGCAAAAGCCTCTTAGATAGCCTCATCCACCAGAGGGCAGACAGCAGAAGCAAGAAGAACTATAATCCTGCAGCCTGTGGAACAAAAACCACATTCACAGAAAGACAGACAAGATGAAAAGGCAGAGGGCTATGTACCAGATGAAGGAACAAGATAAAACCCCAGAGAAACAACTAAATGAAGTGGAGATAGGCAACCTTCCAGAAAAAGAATTCAGAATAATGATAGTGAAGGTGATCCAGGACCTTGGAAAAAGAATGGAGGCAAAGATCAAGAAGATGCAAGAAATGTTTAACAAAGATCTAGAAGAATCAAAGAACAAACAAACAGAGATGAACAATAAAATAACTGAAATGAAAACTCCACTAGAAGGAATCAATAGCAGAATAACTGAGGCAGAAGACCGGATAAGTGACCTGGAAGACAGAATGGTGGAATTCACTGCTGCGGAACAGACTAAAGAAAAAAGAATGAAAAGAAATGAAGACAGCCTAAGAGACCTCTGGGACAACATTAAATGCAACAACATTCGCATTATAGGGGTCCCAGAAGGAGAAGAGAGAGAGAAAGGACCAGAGAAAATATTTGAAGAGATTATAGTCGAAAACTTCCCTAACATGGGAAAGGAAATAGCCACCCAAGTCCAGGAAGCGCAAAGAGTCCCATACAGGATAAACCCAAGGAGGAACACGCCGAGACACATAGTAATCAAATTGGCAAAAATTAAACACAAAGAAAAATTATTAAAAGCAGCAAGGGAAAAACAACAAATAACATACAAGGGAACTCCCATAAGGTCAACAGCTGAATTCTCAGCAGAAACTCTACAAGCCAGAATGGAGTGGTATGATATATTTAAAGTGATGAAAGGGAAGAACCTACAACCAAGATTACTCTACCCAGCAAGGATCTCATTCAGATTCAATGGAGAAATCAAAAGCTTTACAGACAAGCAAAAGCTAAGAGAATTCAGCACCACCAAACCAGCTCTACAGCAAATGCTAAAGGAACTTCTCTAAGTGGGAAACACAAGAGAAGAAAAGGACCTACAAAAACAAACCCAAAACAATCAAGAAAATGGTCATAGGAACATACATATCAATAATTACCTTAAACGTGAATGGATTAAATGCTCCAACCAAAAGACCCAGGCTTGCTGAATGGATACAAAAACAACACCCATCTATATGCTGTCTACAAGAGACCCACTTCAGACCTAGGGACACATTCAGACTGAAAGTGAGGGGATGGAAAAAGATATTCCATGCAAATGGAAATCAAAAGAAAGCTGGAGTAACCATACTCATATCAGATAAAATAGACTTTAAAATAAAGAATGCTACAAGAGACAAGGAATGACACTACATAATGATCAAGGGATCAATCCAAGAAGAAGTTATAACAATTATAAATATATATGCACCCAACATAGGAGCACCTCAATACATAAGGCAACTGCTAACAGCTATAAAAGCGGAAATCAACAGTAACACAATAATAGTGGGGGACTTTAACACCTCACTTACACCAATGGACAGATCATCCAAAATGAAAATAAATAAGGAAACAGAAGCTTTAAATGACACAATAGACGAGATAGATTTAATTGATATTTATAGGACATTCCATCCAAAAACAGCAGATTACACTTTCTTCTCAAGTGCGCACGGAACATTCTCCAGGATAGATCACATCTTGGGTCACAAATCAAGCCTCAGTAAATTTAAGAAAACTGAAATCATATCAAGCATCTTTTCTGACTACAACGCTATGAGATCAGAAATGAATTACAGGGAAGAAAACATAAAAAACACAAACACATGGAGGCTAAACAATACGTTACTAAATAACCAAGAGATCACTGAAGAAATCAAAGAGGAAATCAAAAAAATACTTAGAGGGCTTCCCTGGTGGCGCAGTCGTTGAGAATCTGCCTGCCAATGCAGGGGACGTGGGTTCGAGCCCTGGTCTGGGAAGATCCCACATGCCGCGGAGCAACTAGGCCCGTGAGCCACAACTACTGAGCCTGCGTGTCTGGAGCCTGTGCTCCGCAACAAGAGAGGCCGCGATAGTGAGAGGCCCGCGCACCGCGATGAAGAGTGGCCCCCGCTCGCCACAACTAGAGAAAGCCCTCGCACAGAAACGGAGACCCAACACAGCCAAAAATAAATTAATTAATAAATTAGTTAATTAAAAAAAGAAAAAATACCTAGAGACAAATGGCAATGAAAACACGATGATCCAAAACCTATGGATGCAGCAAAAGCAGTTCTAAGAGGGAAGTTTACAGCTATACATGCCTACCTCAAGAAACAAGAAAAATCTCAAATAAACAATTTAACCTTACACCTAAAGGAACTAAAGAAAGAAGAACAAACAAAACCCAAAGTTAGCAGAAGGAAAGAAATCATAAAGATCAGAGCAGAAATAAATGAAATAGAAACAAAGAAAACAATAGCAAAGATCAATAAAACTAAAAGCTGGTTCTTTGAGAAGATAAACAAAATTAATAAAGCATTAGCCAGACTCATCAAGAAAAAGAGGGAGACGACTCAAATCAATAAAATTAGAAATGAAAAAGGAGAAGTTACAACAGACGCCGCAGAAATACAAAGCATCCTAAGAGACTACTACAAGCAACTCTATGCCAATAAAATTGACAACTTGGAAGAAATGGACAAATTCTTAGAAAGGTATAAACTTCCAAGACTGAATCAGGAAGAAACAGAAAATATGAACAGACCAATCACAAGTAAGGAAATTGAAACTGTGATTAAAAATCTTCCAACAAACAAAAGTCCAGGACCAGATGGCTTCACAGGTGAATTCTATCAAACTTTTAGAGAACAGCTAACACACATCCTTCTCAAACTCTTCTCAAACTCAAAATTGCAGAGGAAGGAACACTCCCAAACTCATTCTATGAGGCCACCATCACCCTGATACCAAAACCAGACAAAGATACTACAAAAAAAGAAAATTACAGACCAATATCACTGATGAATATAGATGCAAAAATCCTCAACAAAATACTAGCAAACAGAATCCAACAACACATTAACAGGATCATACACCATGATCAAGTGGGATTTATCCCAGGAATGCAAGGATTCTTCAATATACGCAAATCAATCAATGTGATACACCATATTAACAAATTGAAGAATAAAAACCATATGATCATCTCAATAGATGCAGAAAAAGCCTTTCACAAAATTCAACACCCATTTATGATAAAAAACCCTCCAGAAAGCAGGCATGGAGGGAACTTACTTCAACATAATAAAGGCCATATATGACAAATCCACAGCCAACATCATTCTCAATGGTGAAAACTGAAAGCATTTCCTCTAAGATCAGGAACAAGACAAGAATGTCCACTCTCACCACTATTATTCAACATAGTTTTGGAAGTCCTAGCCACAGCAATCAGAGAAGAAAAAGAAATAAAAGGAATACAAATTGGAAAAGAAGAAGTAAAACTGTCACTGTTTGCAGATGACATGATACTATATATAAAGAATCCTAAAGATGCCACCAGAAAACTACTAGAGCTAATCAATGAATTTGGTAAAGTTGTAGGATATAAAATTAATGCACAGAAAACTCTTGCGTTCCTATACACTAATGATGAAAAATCTGAAAGAGAAATTAAGGAAACACTCCCATTTACCATTGCAACAAAAAGAATAAAATACCTAGGAATAAACCTACCTAGGGAGACGAAAGACCTGTATGCAGAAAACTATAAGACACTGATGAAAGAAATTAAAGGTGATACCAACAGATGGAGAGATATACCATGTTCTTGGATTGGAAGAATCAATATTGTGAAAATGACTATACTACCCAAAGCAATCTACAGATTCAGTGCAATCCCTATCAAATTCCCAATGGCATTTTTTACGGAACTAGAACAAAAAACCTTAAAATTTGTAGGGAGACACAAAAGACCCCGAATAGGCAAAGCAGTCTTGAGGGGAAAAAACGGAGCTGGAGGAATCAGACTCCCTGACTTCAGACTATACTATAAAGCTACAGTAATCTAGACAATATGGTACTGGCACAAAAACAGAAACATAGATCAATGGAACAAGATAGAAAGCCCAAAGAGAAACCCACGCACATATGGTCAACTAATCTATGACAAAGGAGGCAAGGATATACAATGGAGAAAAGACAGTCTCTTCGATAAGTGGTACTGGGGAAACTAGACAGCTACATGTAAAAGAATGAAATTAGAACACTCCCTAACACCATACACAAAAATAAACTCAAAATGGATTAGAGACCTAAATGTAAGACCGGACACTATAAAACCCTTAGAGGAAAACATAGGAAGAACACTCTTTCACATAAATCACAACAAGATCTTTTTTAATCCACCTCCTAGAGTCATGGAAATAAAAACAAAAATAAACAAATGGGACCTAATGAAACTTCAAAGCTTTTGCACAGCCAAGGAAACCATAAACAAGACAAAAAGACAGCCCTCAGAATGGGAGAAAATATTTGCAAATGAATCAATCAACAAAGGATTAATCTCCAAAATATATAAACAGCTCATGCAGCTGAATATTAAAAAAACAAACAACCCAATCCAAAAATGGGCAGAAGACCTAAATAGACATTTCTCCAAAGAAGACATACAGATGGCCAAGAAGCACATGAAAAGCTGCTCAACATCACTAATTATTAGAGAAATGCAAATCAAAACTACAATGAGGTATCACCTCACACCAGTTAGAATGGGCATCATCAGAAAATCTACAAACAACAAATGCTGGAGAGGGTGTGGAGAAAAGGGAACCCTGTTGCACTGTTGGTGGGAAAGTAAATTGATACAGCCACCATGGAAAACAGTATGGAAGTTCCTTTAAAAACTAAAAATAGAATTACCATATGATCCAGCAATCCCACTGCTGGGCATATACCCAGAGAAAACCATAATTCAAAAAGACACATGCACCCCAATGTTCATTGCAGCACTATTTACAATAGCCAGGTCATGGAAGCAACCTAAATGCCCATCGACAGACGAATGGATAAAGAAGATGTGGTACATGTATACAGTGGAATATTACTCAGTCATAAAAAGGAACAAAATTGGGTCATTTGTTGAGATGTGGATGGATCTAGAGACTGTCAGACAGAGTGAAATAAGTCAGAAAGAGAAAAATATCGTATATTAACGCATATATGTGGAACCTAGAAAAATGGTTCAGATGAACTGGTTTGCAGGGCAGAAATAGAGACACAGATGTAGTGAACAAGCGTATGGACACCAAGCGGGGAAAGCGGCAGGGTGGTGGGGGTGGTGGTATGATGAATTGGGCGATTGGGATTCACATATATACACTGATGTGCATAAAATTGATGACGAATAAGAAGCTGCTGTATAAAAAAATTAAATTTAATTTAAAAATTTTTTTTAAAATAGGGTCAATTAAGTTTGACTGAATTAGTCCCAGCTAATTCTCTCCATTTCTGCATCACCATCAAGTTTCTAAGCAGTCCAACCACGTGGGCTCGGAGGATGGACAGAGAACACGTTCCCGGCCCCTCCCGCAGCCCACCTCTGCTCATGGTTACTCATTCATCTTGGGAGAAAAGAAAGCATTTATCCAGCAACAGTCCAGGATGGAATGTCTTGAAGGCCATGTGCCTTCCTCTATTGTTTTCTCTCTTTCCTCCTGACCTAACTCCACTAGACTGTGGAGGATGAGACTGGAGAATGATGTTAAAGTCACACCATTCATAATCAAAAACAGCAACCCAACGAAAAATAACTGATTGTTAACTATGGGGCCAGACACTGTACAAAGACTATAACATGAAAGATCTCATCTCATCCTCAAGATAGCCCCACAGGCAAGTCTTATTACCCCAATTTTACAAATAAGGAAACAGCGTCCAAGGTCATGCAGCTAGTAAGTGAAGGAGCCAGGGTCCAAACCCAGCTAGGTACCACACGGTACCTGCCTACATCTAATATGGCATCCAAGCTACATGCTTAGAGGTAAATGCTTAAAAGATAGCAATGAGTGGAGAATATCAACCAGTAAATTGAGTTATTAATGTCTCAAACGCTTTAGGGATGTCAGGTTGGGGGCAGAGTTCTGTCTATACATGAACTGGGAAAGCCAACAACCAAACATCTGGAAATGACTTTTTCATCCTCAGAAAGGAGGTAATATTGAGAGAAGTGTAGTGCCTTCATATGACCTCTTTAGGGTCATTAGCTACAAAGGAGGACCCCCAAGAATAACTAGAGGACAACAACAATCCACTTCAATGAGCAATCACTGAGAGCCCACTGTGTGATGGTTCTAGGATTGGTCCTGGCGAGGGTTAGGTCACACTCCCTGAGTTCTAAGACCTAAAGATGTCCAGACACAGACATGAAACAGTTTGCTTCTAATGCAGAGTTCACTGTATGTGCCAAAAAAAATAGCACTGGTAACAGGATTACAGGAAGGAGGACAGTGGAGAGAGAGAAGCTTCACGAAGAACGTAGCACTTGATGAGGCCTCGATGCTTGCATGAGGACAAGCAGAGAAAACAGGACCAGCTTGGGGTGATTAAGAAGCAGCACCACATGGGACTTCCCTGGCGGTCTGGTGGTTAGGACTCCGAGCTTCCATTGCAGGGGGCACGGGTTCGATCCCTGGTTGGGGAACTAAGATCCCGCAAGCCACATGGCCTAAAATAAAAAATAAACAAAAGCAGCAGCAGGAGCACCACTTTCAGTAGACCTAGGGGTCCAGTCAACCAAGAGTGAAGGGACTGTGTTGGCAGAATATCACAAGGAGGTAAGTCTGGAAGAGCTTCAGTGGGCATCCTAGGATGGGGAAGTCCTGAATGATGAGAGGAGGAATGCTGACTTCTGCTAGAAGGCAGGGACGTAGTACACGGAAACCTGCCACGATGGTGACGACTCATCTGGGGATGGGGTGGAGGATGGATTGATAGGCCGTGAGCTTCATCACAGGGCTGCTGGAATGCACCGGCCAGCAGAAGAGATCATGAACTCAAGGTGGGAGAGGGGATGGCCAAGCGCATTTGAAAATAACAAGAAGCAGAGCCCAGAGGATTTGGGGGGCAGTGAAATCGTTCCATGTGATACTATAATGGTGGACACATCATATACTTGTCAAAATCCAGAGTGTACAACACTATGAGTTAAATGAACCTCAATGTAAAGTGTGGACTTTGGGTGACAATGACGTGTCAATACAGGTTCATTGTAATGACATATGTACACTCTGATGCTGAGGTTGATAATGGGAGAGGGGAGGCAGGCAGGACATAGGCTGTCTCTGTACTTTCCCTCAGTTTTGCTGTGAACCTAAAACTGCTCTTAAAAATCAAGTCTAGGGACTTCCCTGGTGGCGCAGTGGTTAAGAATCCGCCTGCCAGTGCAGGGGACTTGGGTTCGAGCCCTGGTCTGGGAAGATCCCACATGTAGCGGAACAGCTAAGCCTGTGTGCCACAACTACTGACCCTGTGCTCTAGAGCCCACGGGCTGCAACCACTGAGCCCACATGCCACAACTACTGAAGCCCGTGCGCCTAGAGCCCATGCTCCACAACAAGAGAAGCCACCGCAATGAGAGGCCCACGCACAGCAACAAAGACCCAACGCAGCCAAAAATAAATAAATACGAAATGGTCATTTAAAAATAAATAAATAAATAACAACAACAACCAAAAAAATCAAGTCTATTAGGGACTTCCCTGGTGGTCCAGTGGTTAGGACTCTGTGCTTCCACTGCAGGGGGTGCCCAGTTCAATCCCTGGTCAGGCAACTAAGATCCCACAAGCTGTGCAGCCAAGAAAAAAAAATCAAGTTTATTAAAAAAGATGTACGTGGGCTTCCCTGGTGACGCAGTGGTTGAGAATCTGCCTGCTAATGCAGGGCACACGGGTTCGAACCCTGGTCTGGGAAGATCCCACATGCCGCGGAGCAACTAAGCCCGTGAGCCACAATTACTGAGCCTGCGTGTCTGGAGCCTGTGCTCCGCAACAAGAGAGGCCGCGCTAGTAAGAGGCCCGCGCACCGTGATGAAGAGTGGCCCCCGCTTGCCACAACTAGAGAAAGCCCTCGCACAGAAACGAGGACCCAACACAGCCATAAATAAATAAATAAATAAATAATGTGAAACCTTAAAAAAAAAAAAAAAAGATGTACGTAACAAGAATAACTTGAAGACAGAGCATGATGGAAGAAAGGGAGTCAAGGGTGACTCACCAGCCGGGTGACTGGGGTCATAAGCAATGGGGAAGTTGGAAAGGAGGTCTGTTTTTGGAGGTAAGAGAGAAAGAAGCTGAGTTCAGTTAGGAACAAGCTAGGATGATGATGGACATCCACACGGAACAGTCTTCAGGCACCTGGAGAACAGTTTGGGGTTGAGATAAGAAAAGGGTACAGGCATGCAAATTGGAGACAAAAGTCAGCATTAAATGTTCCCCTTTTAAACTGAGTGATAAATTCTCTTTCAAAAAGGAAATCATTGCAACACACTGGAAATAGTCTTCCCACCAAGCTCGCCACCTCTGTCACAAAGAACTGCCACTGGGGAGGCAAGTTCAATTACATGGGAAGACAGCAGCACCAGGGGTAGTGATCTACTGGTCAAGTCAACTCTCCCCAAAGTGACATCAGTCCAGATAGGAAGAACTGGCAAGTCATCTGAGGGACCAGCAAGAAGGGAGATTTCACTTTTGAGCAAGGAGTGTCCCCCTAACAGGAGTAGGAAGGGCACAGTGAATGCCAAAAAGCCTGGCTGCGAATTCTTATTCTGCCCCTTGCCCAGGGAAATTCTTTCACGTCTCTGTGCCTTAGCTTCCTCATCTGTAAAATGAGGATAAGAGCCTGCTTCATGGATACACTGTAAAGATCACATGAGCGAATGTGGAGGTACGCACCTGAAGCTCACTGTGTCAGCTACTGTCACTGCTCATTATTGTCTAGATTTTTCTAAGACCCTTGAAGGGGGAAATGCTGAGGTCTCTTCCTGATGATCACAGAGCACTGTGCCTTTTAAAAATGTGCCTTTTTTAAAATGTCACCTTCAAGTATCTGATTTGTCAGGTGGGACAGTAATATTCACAGGAACAGAATATTTTAAATCCATATGCTCTGATAAAACAGCCCATGTGGTGAAGCACACACCTTGGCCATTCCCTGCGGCACATACTTACCCACGGGTGTCCAATGCCTGGCCTTGACCAAAGAAGGCTGAGATAAGACATAGAGAAAGTCCTTTTAAAAGTGAGTAAAATGCCAAACTTATTATTCCTTAAACTATCTGCCCGAAGCACTGACTGCAATCCAAGGCATCTGACTCGTATCTGTCCACAGACTCAGTTTGGCAAAGTTCTCAAAACGGAGGTCACATTTTTTCAAGATCTCCCAACCGTCAGGGAAATGAGCTGGCTACAAAAAGCCAGCAACCAGTCTGTGCCTCCCTGTAAAAGGTTAAGTTGATTTCCTGGTGTAGGAATTTTCACGTGCACCTGGGCAGAAGGAGTCCCGATTCTCGGGGTCTGATCACCCAGAGATAGCCCACTGAAAGGCTCCACGTCTCCCACTCTGAGACACCAGAACCCAGGGCTGTGGGAACACCTGCATTCTCCTCAGCTGTCCCAAATGCCACTCTACAGCAAACAGAGCCGCTGTGTCAGTGACAAAGGGGAGGATAATTATCAGTAATAGAAACCTCCTTCCTGTGTATTGTGTTTATAATTTCTAAGAAGCATAGGTTCCCTACGTACAATGCCCCCTGCTCTGTTCCGCACTTGTAACCATTTGGGTTTGTAAGTCTGAGAGGAACTGGGGAGCATCCATAGTCATCAAAATAAAGAGAAAAGACCCTGGAGCTCATGGGAAAGGGGGGAGAGGGAGGGGCAGGGCTGAGAGACCGAGAGAGGGACCCAGGAGAAAGTGGAAGGTCAGGAGCCCCGCAAGGTGACTGCTCCACTAGCTTAGTAAAGTCTTCTGAACCAGCAAAGCACGTGGTGGGGTGGATTTCTCCATCAACATGTCAGGGCTGTCACCAAGGTAAACCAGGAAGAACACGTGAGCCCTCCCCCAACGCACAGCCCAGGGAATCAGCAGCAAACCTGGGAGGCCTTTGGAATTCCCTGGGCCATGGGCTCGTGGGTTCTCACAAAGGTTAATTGGTTCTCTAAGGAACAAGGACTGGCAGGCCCCCAGAGGACACCTAGGTTAGAAAAGAATGTGTCTTTCTTCTCCAAAACTAGTTAAAGATAGTCTAATTTTACTATTTAACATCTAAGCACCAGAGGAATGCATTGAAAAGACTGAAGGGACATCCACCCCAGCTTGCTTGGTTCAGCAGGGACAGGTGCCCTACACTGATGACAGCCCTTTAAGGTTCTGGGCCCCCGAGGCTTGAGTTGCGTGTGTCCTTCCATGTTTTCTCTGATGTCCAGGGAACTTTGGCCAAATGCTGCAGGAGCCTCAGTGGAATCAGGGAAGCATAAAAAGGCACAAAGAAGGAAAATGCACACCTGCGATGGTAAGTGGGAAAGGAGGGTGGAAAAAAGGAGAAGAAAATAACTTTGCACCACTGATTTCAAAGCTAAAATGCTCTGAAGTGTTAAATCTACCTCACGGTTCGTAAATAATTAGGACAAAACCCTGGCGGCCTATGATATCACTGAAAATCTTTATGATAACGCAGCCTCCAAATTACAGCCTTTTATAATCTGCATGGAGAATGTCTGAGGATCAGAAATGGAAACCTCAGAGTCCTATAGCTAATAATGCACCCAGTATGGCTTTCAAAAATTTCCCCTAATCGTTTTGTCAGAGAGCATGCCATCTTGGCCCTAAAAGTAAACACAATGGTGGGAATTTTAAAATAGAGCACTGAAGAAAAATAAAAATCAGGCATGGAAGCAGCTGTGGGTTCAATTCCTGCCTTATCCACTTGGTCAAGTCATGAAATATCTCTGAACAGTATAAGATGGCTATAATAATTCCTATTTCACAGGGGTCAATGACATAATGTAAATCAAAGTGCCCAAGGCCGTGCACAGTGTGTGGTGAATTCTGCATAGGTGTCGGTCCCCATCTCTTTCCTAAACCTGCCATCATGCCAAACATATAAAAAAAATTTTCCTGGAAACAAGTCAGAAAGCTTTATCACATGCCTGGACACAGAACTAGGACTAGATGAAGTCTGTCTTGCCCTCTGGTGCCCCCTTTTATTCCCCTCCCCCTTTCCCTCTTTCTGTTTTTCCATCTCCAGGAATCCAGCACTCCCTAAAGGAGGGCATCAGCTATTAGGAATTTAATTAGGAATTTCCAGTCTGAATCCGAAAGGGGTTCGAGATTTCCTTTTCTTATCTTCCTAAGGGTATCCAGGCTGTCGGGGGGGGAGGGGGGGGACGGCGGACATCAAAGATATCTACATATGTAGTTCATTATAATTTCCACTATTAATGAGCCAGATTTGTTGAGTAAGAGAGAATATACTTCCCTTATATTCTCTTCTGCAGGAGAATATGTTCTCAAGAGAACAGATTTCTTGAGTGCAGTTTTTAACTGCATAGGTGGATAATATGCAATCTGGACTCTCAAAGTCAGAAAGCCCAGGTTAGACATTTACTGGGGTCGGGGTGGAGGGGGGATGCTGAGAAAATACCATGAAAGGGTAACAGAACTAGTTTTGCGCTATACCCAGGAAACAAAAACTAAATTGAGAGATGAATGCTGATATTTTTTTAAATGCTTAAAGACTACGTAATCTAGGGCCAATGTACTTCTGAACTGAGCAACTTCCTTGCTACATACAACTCCTGCCTTCAGGAGTGGGGGCTGGGGCACATCTTTGGAATGAGTAGCAGAAAGGGCAGCTGGGGAGAGGACAGCTTGCCTGGAAATCCAGAGGACTGGGTCCTCCACGCATGGGAAACCATACCCTACCCAGGCATTTATGTCATATTATGTCCTTTTTTTTATCAAAAGCATTCTTAAGAAATGTTTTTTTATTTTCAGTACTATATACTCATTATTTTTAAAAATAAAAGATTTATTACTTTTGTTCATTGTTCTGTAAGGTTAAAATCATTTCAAAATTTAAAAGATTTTTAAAAATAGGAATCTACTGATGAAATCCTCCATACTACCAACCCCTTTCAATTCCACTGCCCAAACATAATCACTGTCTACAGATTAGGGGTATATCCTTACAGACTATTTTTTCCCCAAAAAAATGAGATCATAATATACCTACTGCTCTGTACTTTGTTTTCATTACTTAATATATAATAGACATTCTCCATATCAGCTCATTTATAGCAATTTCCTCCTTTGTTCAAGGAGGCAAGTATTTCTGAGGGATAAAGTCCTAGAAGGGGAACTGATACATCAGAAAGTAGGCAAAGTTTTAAATGTTATAAATACTGCCACAGTGCCTTTCCAAAAAGCTGTACCAATTTACACTCCCCAGAGAAGTATATGGTGACAATCTATTTTCCCACGCCCTCACCATGGTTGCTTTTTTCCTTTCTTTTTTTAAAAAAATTATAAAATTTATTTGGCTGAGCCAGGTCTTAGTTGCGGCACACGGGATCTTTACTGCCACGTGCGGGATCTTTAGTTGTGGCATGCAGGATCTAGTTCCCTAACCAGGGATCAAACCCAGGCCCCTGCACTGGAAGTGCAGAGTCTTAACTTCTGCACCACCAGGGAAGTCCCACCATGGTTGCTTTTAATCCACACTTACCTGATACTAATGAGGTTTAGGACTAAACCTTTCTAATAAGACTAAATATTAGTCCTATTTAGTCACTGGGGCGTCAAGCTTTGGCTAAGAGGTGGCCTGGCTTCCCAGTGATTCACACCCTACCCTTAATCTCAGACTTACTGGAATTTTGCTTGAATTTACAAATCTCTCAGCAAAAACTTTCCAACACTATAATTCTACCAAGAGGCCTAAATGGCCTCCTTGTGCCTCAACCAATGCATTTTCTGACTCTTTCCAAGTCTTTTCCCCAAATTTTATCCTCTTGGCTTGTATTTTTCAGCATTGTAGATTCCCATCCTAAATCACTGTAGAGTGGTTGAGCTAACAAAATGGCATGCCAAGGATGATATATTTTGATAGCGCTTCCAGGAAGCTTCGCTGGTCTCTCCCAACAGTGGGGAAGCCTAGTGGGCGAGTCGGGCGTCTTTTGGCATTTCATAATTTATTCACCTGGCACCACTCATTCCAAAAGGAGGTATTGGGGTGTGATGGAAAGAATATGAGGCTGGAAGTCAGGAGACCTGAGTTTTAGTCCCCTTTCTACTTCTAATTAGCTGCATAGTTCAGATTAAACTATGCTGCCTCTCCACTGGGCCTCGGCTGCCTCATTTGTAAAACGAGATTATTGGACTAGAATAGTCATTACTAACCTTTCTTTCTACCATGGGTGACCCTTTAAGAATCTAAAGTAAGTTGTGCATTCTCACCCCCAGAATGATATACTCTTGCACAAGAGTATGAAATCACACATTTTCAGGGAGTTCACAGACTCCCTAAAGCCTATCTCTGTATTCCCAAGGTCAAGATCACTGAGACCTACCATAAGCTTTTTAAAAATAACAGAGAGTACAACAGAAATGTATGCAGAATCACAAAACCTTAAGCGAAGTTGAATCATTTCCAGAACTAAAAGCATCTCCTCCGCAGAGACTGGGAGGAGGAAGTGGTTACTTAGGGAAAAATAAATGAAAATGCCAATTAAGAGCTGCCCTTGATTAAGGTCTGACTAAGCCCTTTACCTACATTCACAGAGGAGTGGCTGAGGGAGAGTACCCATTCCAGAGCCAGGCTGCCTCGTTCAAATCGTGGCTCCATCATTTACTAATTGACTTAGGCTCTGTGCCTGTTCCTTCTTCTGTTATTAAAAAAAAAAAAAAAACAAAAAAGGAAAGAAAAGAAAAGAAAAAAGGAGGCGAGGATTAAAACAATACCTATCTCAAGGATTGTTAATACACATATGGTATTTGAAACCAGGCCTGGCACACACTAAGCCCTAAATAACTATTCCATATTATAGAAATCTGGGACACATTTACTGGGTGGTTAAGATTGTGAGCTGAAGAGTTTAGGAAAGCCATAGATGTCTTGATAACTCATTTTCTCCCAGATGTAAGCAGAATCTGCTTCAGAAGTTTGCTGTAAGGATTCAAACGTATGGACACCAAGGGGGTAAAAGTGGCGGGGGGTGGTGGTGGTGGTGGTGGTAGGATGAATTGGGAGATTGGGATTGACATATATACACTAATATGTATAAAATAGATAACTAATAAGAACCTGCTGTATTAAAACAATAAAATAGGGACTTATCTGGTGGCGCAGTGGTTACGAATCCGCCTGCCAATGCAGGAGACATGGGTTCGAGCCCTGCTCCAGGAAGATCCCACATGCCGCGGACCAACTAAGCCCGTGCGCCACAACTACTGAGCCTGCGCTCTAGAGCCCGCGAGCCACGGCTACTGAGCCTGAGTGCCACAACTACTGAAGCCCGTGTGCCTAGAGTCCGTGCTCCACAACAAGAGAAGCCACCGCAATAAGAAGCCCACACACTGCAACGAAGAGTAGCCCCCACTCAACGCAACCAGAGAAAGCCCACGTGCAGCAGTGAAGACCCAACGCAGCCAAAAATAAATAATAAATAAATTTAATAAATAAATAAAATAAATAAATAAATAAATAAAATAAAATTTAAAAATTAAAAAAAAAGAAGTTTGTTGTAAAGATTAATGACCCTGCCACATAAAAACTCTTTTCACAATGCCTAGCACATAATCAGTGCTCATTAAGTGTCAACTAATGCTATGAACAATTCTGGGAGGCAAGGATTATCAGTTCCTTTTTTTATCTCTGAATAAAGGATAAATCAGACTTTGAGAGTTAAGTGCCCTGCTGACAGTACCTCAGTTAGCAAATGATTATCCCAGATTTCAACTCTAATGAGTCTGAAACCAGAAGCTGTAACCACTACCACATATAACCTCTTAGTTTGAACAGGGCTTAGAGAACATAAAAGCTGATTCATACCTACTAGATTCTAAGAGAAAAAAAAAAAAAAAGACGTTGGTGATAACGGTTCAAAATGCGGGGAATTCTCCATGGAGGTCAACCATGACTTTGGCCAAAAGCCCTCCTTTGCCACTCTTAGAAACGGAAGACTGCAAAGGCTGGACCCTGGTCTTAGTCAATTCTAAACCCCTCTCAAGTGGTTCTTAAACCGCAGCCCTGACACCAGAAGAGGAAAAAGAAGCCATTTCCCATAATAGCTCAACTAACAAACTGAGCCCTCTAAAATGAAAGTAGAGACCCTAAGGCTGAGAAAAGCTATTATTAAGAATGTTCCAAGGGAGGGTGGGAGGGAGATGCAAGAGGGAGGAGATATGGGGATATATGTATATGTATAGCTGATTCACTTTGATATAAAGCAGAAACTAACACACCATTGTAAAGCAATTATACTCCAATAAAGATGTTAAAAAAAAAAAAAAAAAAAGAATGCTCCAAAATCAAGTAGAAATGCTGCAGTAGAACACAACATTAGCCTTTAAACCACAAACTTTTATGTGGGAAAGAATGAAGGTGTTTATTTCTATGTTTGGATACCAAGATCCGGGAGGCCTTCCCCTAAGTAAAATAAGAGGAAGTTACCACAGCCCAGTATGGTGGGGGGAGAAGCAGAATGCCAGTCAGTCAAGAGACATCTGGAGAGGAGCAGTGTCACCTGAGCAAGAAGTCCCCACTCTCAACACCAATATCCTCCCTAGTGAAACAGTCACCTCGGAAATGAGAATGAAATAGACCGGCAGGCGAAACAGGGTGATCCAGTGAAATACAGGTCAGTGCTAATCACCTTACTTCACATCTTATATATATTTACTTCTGGATGTATTTTATTTTGTATCTTTATTGAAAACAGTCCCATTAGGCAACCTTAAATCTCCCATGCCTTTAAAAAAAAAAAAAAAAAGGCCTTAGGATTAGGCATCACTGGAAGGGATGGTAGAAGCAGGAGAAGCACCTCACTCACCTCCATTCTCAGACTGAGGCAACCCAGCTGAGCTTGGTCCAAGGTTGGAGCAGCCAGTTCTCCCCAGTGGCTTCACTCACCCAGCCCACTCCCCGGGGAGAAGAGGTTGTTTATGTATTCCAAGCCTACACCCACCCCAGGCCCCCAGGGGGTGGGGAGAACGCTGGAGTCGGGAGAACGCTGGAGTCAGAAGTCCGCCAGAATCTAGGCCTGTTTCTGCTCCCACCCGGCTGAACGACTCTCCTCCCTGGGGCCTTAGTTTCCCATCCCTCAAATGAAAGGTTTGAAGGAGATCACATGAAAGCCTCCTTCCTGCTCTAAATTTCTAATTCCATTATTCTTACACGTAAACGTGCCTTGCAGAAATAGAAGCCCTTCCTTTCAAGCAGGACATGTGGCTCTACGTCCCCGTGACCATTCCCCTCAATCACCCGCAGACCATCTTACAGAAGTATAATGCATCAAAGAACAAACGTATGGACACCAATGGGGGAAAGCGGCGGGGTGGGGTGGTGGGATGAATTGGGAGATTTTGATTGACATATATACACTAATATGTATAAAATAGATAACGAACAAGAATCTGCTGTATAAAAATTAATTAAATTAAATTTAAAAAAAAAAAGACGTATGATGCATCAGAACTGAAAAACAGGCTGTTGCCTTCCCGTGGCACCAGACCTAGTAATCAGTCAACGTGGATTTTCTCTCTGGCCTTTCCCCGCAATCCCACAATCCCACGAAAACCCCCTGCCTACCCCTCCCAATTTACCCTTCCGTGAATTAAAAAATACCCACCCACAACCCGGCCTGGTGTAAGGTGCCTCAGCACTTTTCCAGGCATCCAGGATTCCACCTCTGCCCCACCCTCTCCCCGGGGTGTCTTTTTAGCCGGATCGATCCGATCCTTGCCCTCCCCTGGCAAACAGGCCGACCAATTTCTCCTCCCCGGCAGGAAAGGAGGCAGCGCCCGGCTCCAATCCCAGGAGACCCAAACCTCTTCCCAGCCCGCAGGGAGTGGCACCTGGGCGCAGCAGGAAGGGCCCCACGCCTCGGGAAAGGAAAGGAAAGGGCGGCCGGCTCGCTCCCAGCCGCGGTCCTCCCCCCGGCGGCGCGGGGGAGGCCTCCCCAGCAGGTCTCCTGTCACTTACGGGCTGCACCTCCGGGCAGAGCCTGGCACAGCAGGACCGGCGGGCCGGCGGGCAGGCGGGCAGGCGGGCGGCGGAGTTTGCTGACTCAAAGGCGCGTCGGAGGCGGCGGCGAGCGCACACGAGCGCAGCCCCGCGCTCCCAGCTCACGTAGCGGCCCCGCGCCCGCCTCCCGCTTCCTTGGCCACCGCACCGCCCAGCCCAGGTGCTGCCCGGCGCCGGCCCGCCCCGCCCCCTGCCGCGGACCTGGAGGCGGCTCCTCGGCCCCGGGGGCTAGGGAGAGCCGAGCGGCCGCCGGGGGGCGCAGCGCGCTCGGAGCCCGCTTCCCGCTCCCGCGTCCGCGAAATGGGGCTGCGGAGGAGGCATCCGTGTTTGGCCCCAAGCTGAGACTGAAGGGGTGCGAGTCGCGCCCTTGGAATCGCCACTGGAAAGCCACCTTGAGCTTGCTAACCACTCCCCGCCCCCTTAGTTAAGGGGAGGATTGATGAATGGGGAAGAGGGATGGTAGATAACGGTAGACTGTCAATAATAGAACCTAGGTGGTGGGCATATGGGTGTTTACCGAAAAACTCAACTTTTATGTATGTTTGAAATTTTTCACAAGGAAACTTTGGGGGGAAAGAAATGAGGTCTGCCAAGGAGCCTGAATCAGTAAACCATTTTCCAGGTGGCACCTTGGGCTGCATCTGACCCACGTGTTTGCATGGAAAACCGCAATAATCACTTAAACCGCTAATGGGTGACTACATGGCAGAATAATAAACGTAGTGTTTAAAAAAGAAATTCCACTGAGTACATTTGAAAGATTTTATTGGCTTTATTCAGTGATTCATGATTGGGCAGCATCCAATCCAGCAGATAGGAGGGAGCTCTAAGGAGCTGTACAAAATGAAAGACTTTTACAGACATAAGGAGGCAAGACAAGGAAGCTATCACAGCAAAAAGCAGATTGGTCATGGCAAGGTCATGTCTTTCCTCTAGGAAAAGACAGGGGTCTATCAAGGAGATTTACCTCGCCAGTGCTGACCAGGTAATTGCAGATTGACTGCATTCCTTTACTGGGAGAGGCTGAAACCACTATTAAGTTAGGTATTAAGGGGCTTCCCTGGTGGCGCAGTGGTTGAGAATCTGCCTGCCAATGCAGGGCACACGGGGTCGAGCCCTGGTCTAGGAGGATCCCACATGCCGCGGAGCAACTGGGCCCGTGAGCCACAACTACTGAGCGTCTGGAGCCTCTGCTCCGCAACAAGAGAGGCCACGATAGTGAGAGGCCCGCGCGCCGCGATGAAGAGTGGCCCCCACTTGCCGCAACTGGAGAAGGCCCTCGCACAGAAACGAAGACCCAACACAGCCAAAAAAAAGTTAGGTACTAAGTTCCCATTTGGTGATGTCTCAGCATAAGTGCTTAGCATAAGTGACTCCATTTGGGGCCTATTGTCTCTTTTTTTAACAGGAGCCTAACATTTCATTATTTAAGCATGAATTTTCCCATTAGACACAGCCAGCTCTGATGATCATTCAGGGCCATTACAGGCCCACCTGAAAATGTACACGTCTATCCTCCATACCCAAATTGGCTTAACATAACAAAACTTCTAAATCTACAATGTTGTGTCTTAGCATCTTGGGTCCTGACATTGCATCACTGAATCTTGAATCACCTGTATTTAATTTCCTAAAATTACACCCCAGTTATAACACACAAGTGAATGTAAACATGATCACTTCTGAAAATCGAATTAAAGTGTATTTTTCAAATTCTCTTCCCTATGGTCCACAAAGAAAAGCATTGACTGGAAAACAAAATGCAATATGTGTCTAAGATCCTAAGAGCTTCTGCAAAATTAAAATCTTTCTGGATTATTATCATCAGGAGCGCACCCTTACAAATGTGGGCAGAGCAGCAAAAAAAAAACCTTTAGAGGGTCTATAGGAGGTCATTTAAATATCTGTTAGAATTATGGCCCTAAAAGAAAGGAAGAATCTGAAAAGAATTCAGAATAGAATGACGCAATGGATTTTAATCCACTCCATCAGGGTAGCTGCTAGGTGGTGTTTCTAGTTTAAGAATTGTACTGTGCAACCTGAATCCAGGGGACTGAGCTAAGTGACCACCAATTTTTTTAAGTTGTGACTTTTTGTTATACTATCAGTGGGCAGGTAAAAAACTGGGACTCTCTTGTGCTTAAGAAATCCTAGCATGCTAATAAAATCACCATAAAATTGCTTTTAAGAAGAAATTCCCTTACCTGCCCTAATCCTGCCTCTGCAGTAGCTCCTAGGGTCAGGTTAACTGATTCAAACCCCAGCTTTACTACCTCTCACTATGTGATCCTGGGAAAATAACTTTGTGGGCCTCATTTTACCATCTGAAAAGGGGAGATAATAATAATAATAATAGATGATAATAAAGGGGAGATGATAATAATGATGATAATAGAACCACCCTCATAAGGTTGTTGTGAGGGTTGAGTGAAATAATCCGGTAAAGCTCCTGAACTGTGCTAGATACATTGTAAGTGCTCAATAAATTTTATTCATTATTATTGAAACCAAGCGGGGCCCTATGGGGCTCCCAGGCACGGAGGCCTTTTTGTCCCCCATTTCTTGTAGGCAGGACTCCAGCCTCCATGATCTTCCCTGAGGTCCAAAGGGCAGATTCAACAGTTGCAAATCAAGGGAGGAGCAGCCAGGAAACCACCTGAGACAAGATTAAAGGGACCAGAGAAGCTCATCAAGATTAGGAGACTGGGACTTCCCTGGTGGCACAGTGCTTAAGAATCCACCTGCCAATGCAGGAGACATGGGTTAGAGCCCTAGTGCCCTGGTCTGGGAAGATCCCACATGCCATGCAGCAACTAAGCCTGTGTGCCACAACTACTGAAGCCCGTGCCCCTAGAGCCCGTGCTCCACAACAAGAGAAGCCGCCACAATGAGAAGTCCACACACTGCATGGAAGAGTAGCCACCGCTCGCTGCAACTAGAGAAAGCCCCCGCACAGCAATGAAGACCCAATACAGCCAAAAATAATTAATTAATTAATTAATTAATTATTAAAAATAGATTAGGAGACCAACTGAGACCCTGCACACACCCTAATCTTGTCAGCAACCCCACCCTTTTGAAACTCTGCAGAAGAAAGAAGAATGCAGGACTGTTGCTGCCTTGATCCTTATCCCATACCCCTGACCACAAGCCCTGACTATAAGACCTCTCCCTATTCCCCAGGGAGGGGAGCACAGTTCTTGACGTGCCAGCCTGCTGTGTTCCCCTCTTTGCCTGGCAAAGAATAAAGCCACCCTTTCTTTCTCCTCCAAAACTCTGTCTCCGTATCTCATTTCGGCATCTGTGTACAGGGAGCCAAGATTCTGACAGCATTATAATGCTGTTATTATAACGTGATCCTCTTCTTGAATCTCTTCCATCTCCAGGTAAAGTGCCCTTAGTTAGGGCTTCCCTGGTGGCGCAGTGGTTGAGAGTCTGCCTGCCAATGCAGGGGACACGGGTTCGAGCCCTGGTCTGGGAAGATCCCACGTGCCGCGGAGCAGCTGAGCCCGTGAGCCACAATTACTGAGCCTGTGCTCCGCAACATGAGAGGCCACGATGGTGAGAGGCCCGCGCACCGCGATGAAGAGTGGCCCCCGCTTGCCACAACTAGAGAAAGCTCTCGCACAGAAACGAAGACCCAACACAGCCATAAATAAATAAATAAATACTTTAAAAAAAAAAAAAAGTAAAAGTCTATTAATTACCTTCCTTGTTAAAAGAGAGTTCAGAATCAAAAGCCATCAGACTCACTGTTTAAAAAAAAAAAAAAGTGCCCTTAGTTAGACCTATTAGGGAAAGCCAGCTTTGTGCCCTGCCTCTAACTCAAGAGTCAATAAAAAGACACTGAGTCCTTCGTCCATCTCCTGGGAAAACTGCAAAATCCACAGACAATAAAAATGGAAGCTGCTTGAACTTGGTGTTCAGAAGTTATAATTAACTGATACTATACTATCCAAAACTCTATCTTTAAATTTACATGAATTGTCCCGCCTTCTTGAGAAACACTGTCATGGTACATACACATACTGTACAGAAGATGGTTTTATCCTCAAACAACTAATAATGGGATGGGAGCAAAAATTTTAAACAATTAATTTGGATTTTGATTTCTCATTTTACATCATAATCTTTTTTCAATAGTATGAAGACATATAGATTAATGTGAATAAAAATAATCACTCTTGACTATTGTTGATGAAAAATTAATCAGTCAATCTAAGAAAGAAATGGAAAATTTTATTCACGCCAAATGGAGGATTATAACCCAGGAACAGCCTCTCAGAAAGCTCAGAGAACTGTTCTGCCCGTTAGAGGTCAAAGCACTGTTATATAGGTTTTTGAGACAGAGGGCTGTATATTAAATGACATAGTTTTCACCATCCGGATCTGCAGGTACACAGTGGTGGGTCACTGTGTGTGACTCCTTACGAAATCAAGAAGGAATGTTATCTTTAAGGAGTTGTCCTGTTGGTGCTAGGAGAATGCTGTTCTTTATGGTTGAGCAGGCATTTCTGCTGGTGGGTAGGTCTGGTAGATGCATAATGCAGATACACAATGCACAGTAGAGCAGGGAGAGGAGGCCAAGGGGCAGACAAAGATTTTTATATTTAAATTTTCCTTGACTTACCTTAGAATATGAATGTTATGCATGTCATCATATTCTTCCTCTCCTGCTCCAACAATCCCATATTACTGTCCACTGCCCATAAATCTACTTCAAGGAATTTCCCCTTGGTTGCTGTGATGGAGGCAAATTGGGAGAGAAACTTTGTCTCTTTCCTCTCGTGTGAACTTCAACCCTGACCTTGCCCAGATGTTCTCCCACATTGCTCTCCAGTGCATGAGACAGACTGCCCCAATCAAGTCCACCTATTGCTATGTCACTGCGCAGGAGAAGACATTTAGCTCTTTCTTCAAGGCAAGGCAGCTTTGAGGAGCATTTCAGGGACTCAGACAACCTGACAACTTCAGAATGGTTTCCTGCCAGCTATGGTTTCCCTTCCTACCCTGGCTGGCACTGGCTCTGCTTTACAAGCCTCCCAGCAGCAGCTGGTCTCTGTCTCCATGGCAACAGACAGGCCTGAAGGAGCACACTCTCCAGCTTCCATCCACAGGACAAAATTAGGATGCCCACAAGTAGTTCATTAACAAAACAAAGACAGTGGATTAAGAGAAAATGGGAGAAATAAAGGAGCAACTGATCTGAACAATGAACAAAATAAAAGAATAAAATGAACATATGGACCTAGAGATTACCATACTAGGTGAAGTAAGTCAGACAGAGAAAGACAAATACCATATGATATCAGTATATGTGAAATCTAAACAAATGGTACAAATAAGCTTTTTTACAAAACAGAAACAGACTCACAGACATAGGAAACAAACTTATGGTTACCAAAGGGGAAAGGGAGGGAGGGGTAAATTAGGAGTTTGGGATTAGCAGATACAAACTACTATATATAAAATAGATAAACATCAAGGACCTACTGTATAGCACAAAGAACTATAGTCAATATCTTGTAATAACCTATAATGGAAAAGAATCTGAAAAAGAATATATATATCTGAATTGCTTTGCTATAAACCAGAAACTAACATAACATTGTAAGTCAACTATATTTCAATTTTTTTTTTGTGTGTGTGTGTGTCATAACCTACATGGGATCAATTTTAAAAAGTTAACAAAAGCAAGAGAAAATACGTAAGGATGGAAAGAAGCAGTGGAAAATGGCAGGTTATAAAAGGTATGTAAATTACCCTTTCATTTTTGTTTTCTTAGAGAAGGCACATATAGTAAGTACAAAGTGGTAACCATAATCTCATTTTTTCAGCATATGACCCATTTCTCTATTTTGTTTATGAAAATAAATCAGACTCTAAACCCTACTGCACTGGATTAGTGGGAAAGTCAATCTTAGGCATTACTAAAGGCCTCTTAATGCCTTCCCCCACAATCCAATTCCTGCCTCCGTGCCCCGCTAAAAAAGGAGCCAGAGATTTTACTCAGAGCTAAATATCTGAGGAAGTTTCAGATCTCTAGTCTCCATTGGTTCTCACTGAGATGCCCATTGTCCAAAGTCTCATGGTCCTTTTATGTTATTTCTGTGCCATGGAATTTGATGAAGCTGCATGGAAAAAAAACACTGAATGTTCTAAGGATGTTAAAAGAGACAAATAAATGAGCAATTCCATTAAAGAAAAAAGAAATTATAAATCCATAATAGGCAGAAGAAAAACAAGAATAATTGGATATAAAAAATTGCCAACTAAAACTCTGAGGAAAACTGTAGTCAATGAAATTTAGAAGTCAATGCATGAGATAAACTCTAGGCTGGACACAGGTGAAGAAAGAATTATTAAACTGGAAAACATAACTGCAGCATTTGCCCAGAATGTATCACAGAGACAGTTAAGAGATGTGGATAATAACATTGAGAGAATCCAAAATACATACAAGTAGTGCTCAAAAAGAAGACACTGGATTAAATGGTAGTGAAGTGATGTTTAAGGTGATGACAGTTGAGAATTACCCAGAATTGTTAAAAGGCATGATTCTTCAGATAGAAAATTCACTCTAAAATCCAAGAAGGAAAAATAAGAATAAAACTACAGTTAGAGCAATAAAAGTGCTATTCTAGAACATCAGGGATAAACAGGTATCCATGAAGCTACCAGAGAGAAAAAGCAGATTATAAAAATTATTTACACTGGCCATAGAATTCTCAGTGGTAGCAAGATATCAGAAATGCTTAGCAAAAACAACTGACAACCTAGAACTTTTTATCCAGCTAAGTGATCATGCAAGAGTGAAATCAAAATTTGAGATACACATAGATGAAGGGAATTTCCTACCCACAAACAAACAAAATCAGGGCTCTTGAAGCAGCCACAGCTCTGGCCCACAGTGAGATCAGGTGTTGCCGAGAAAATGCACTGGCTCTGAAAACAGTTGCCATGCATTGGTGTCCCATGTGCCAGGCATTCTTATGCACCATCTTATTTTATCCTTCAATGCCCCTGCCATGGGAGTGGTCAAAGTACATAAATGTCAAATGGGGGAAATACAGGTATTCCTTGTTATGCGTTACTTTGTCTCTGCCATAACTCATTTGCTTGACATCCTTGGGGAATAGTGTTACACATTTTCCAGATGAGATGAAATAGAAAATAATACCTCCACTCACTAGAGAATTCTGGCCAGCACAATTGCTTGCAACAAAACTACACGATTATTACAAAGAAGGTACAAGCCCCATTCCTAAGGCCCAACATCTCACAGGTAGGAGACCCTTAAAACTCAGCCAGACCTCTTTTCCTTTAATTTACTGCAATTCTTCACTATCAGGTAGCCCAGAAAGCAGAAGTGGACAGAAAATGTTAGAGGTAGATATGACAACGCCAGCAAAGAGGGAGAAAAACTTTTTGAAAGCAAGTCTGAAAAGATACTTGAAGTTCCAACCCCACCACAAGGCTGATGTCCACCCTCCCCACAAGACTATGAGCTTCCTGAGGGCAAGAACTGTGCCTGCAGACATCTGTAGCTCCAGACACAGTGCCTGACACACAGACAGTAGGGCCTCAATAAATAGTCACTAGGATGGAACAGGGAGGAGATGAGGGAAGGAAAGGAAAGGAAAAAGGAAGCGAGCTAAAAGGAACACTCTGAAAAAAAAACCAAACAAACCCGCTGAGAAAGCCTCAGTCAGCTTATCCTAAAGTGTATTGACTTGTTTTCTCTATATTTGATGCTCTGGTATTTGGGGTCTTGATCCTGGAGAGACTGTTCCCCACCCCATCCCCAGGGCCAGCTAATTCCTAGAAAAAACAAATGACTCCCGTGCAAGTACGCTTTTGATATACAAAGGAACCAACCAATCCAGACAATCCAGCGCTCTCACCCCAACCCTCTCTCCTTATCAAACTCTCACACATCAAGCCAGTATTCTCCCTGCCCTACAATGCCCCAGGGCCAGGTACTGGCAATTAGGGACCACCCAAATAGCCCAGAGCCTGCTGAAATTATTCAAACCATCCAGTACTAAATCTCTTCAGTGTACCTACTCTGCCTGGCCATTCCTTTCCAAAAGAAAGAATCTCGATAAGGCTCTGGGCCATGCTCTGCCCTCTCCCACTCCTGTGCCTCCTGACTGTCCCTGGTCCTTCCCCATGTGGCCCTGTGTGGACGGCGTGGTATGCCTCCTGTATCTAGGGTTTAGGGAGGATAAACATCTTCCTTCAAGACAATCATGTCCACGTCTGTGGTCTTACCACATCTGATTAAAACAAATTCTAGGTGCATTTTTAACACATAAAGGTAACCTTTCTTTCCTTAGAAATACATTTCCAACTAAATAACAGAATTGTGTGGAGAATAGAGAAAGCGTTTGTGAATTTTTCCTGTAATATCTATTTCATAAAGCAAAGGGAACCTTGAAAAAAAACCCACAAATTTTCTGAGAAGAAAACAAACAGCCCCGTATCTTTTCATCAAGCCAAAGATATGAGTTATTTGAAGAGAATGTCTCTTCTAACTCAGGTTACGCCTTGGTCAAGCCCTAAAAAGATTATAGCTTGGTTCTGGAATTTTTTTAAAGTGTTACTATCTAGAAAGCCTATTTTAATTTCCAGTTGAGAGAAAATGAAATTAACAATAGAAATGTTCAGTTCCTTTTGTAATCAATACAAGTAGCATTGAATTGCATGAGGCAGCATTGAGACAAAGCTAATCACAGTCTGTCCTTTTCCAGTGCCTTATTTAGAATATTTCTCTTTCTTCAGTTTCACTGTGATTCCCTTTTCCTGGAAATTAGTGTGGACCAGATGAAGCCAGTCACAGGCTGTTCTGGAGTATTTTTCCTGTACAGAAATTAATATACTTCAGCTGTATATCAATACCCTAGTTAGAAAACATCACCTCCATACCTACTTATTTTTTAAAAAATATTGAAATCTCTGTTCTCCACAATTCCCTCTGTGTAAGAAAGGCCATCAAAGTAAACTCAGAACCATAGATGATTGCCACCCTTTCCTTTGCCCCTGCTTTGGTTTATATTTATCTTCTTAAAGTTTATTCATTCATTCAATATGTATTTATTGAGTACCCACTAGGTGTCAGTCCACAAGCTAGTTGGTTCACTAGATATTGTCCCTTTCCTCATGGAGCTAACAGTTTAATAAGAGAGACAGATGTTAATCTAATAGTCAAAAAGTTAATAATTAAGTATCATCTGTATTAAGTGCTGTGAAGAAAAAGTATTGCATGTTATGAAAGTAAAAACCAAAAGACCTGACCTGGGGGAATCAAGCGAAGTTTCACTGAGAAAATGGGATTTGACACAAGATCTGGAAGGATAGGGAAAGAACACAGGAGAGTGTTTGAGGCATTTGGAACAGCACGTGCAAAGGTCCTGTGGCTGAAGCACAGAGCTGGGGGATGACAGCAGGAGATGAAGCTGCTAAGGTGGTTATAGGATAGATAATCGCCAGGTTAGAGATTTGGGGCTAAATTCTAAAACATCATGAAGCCGGTGAAGCATTTTACATAGGACAGGAATATGATCAGCTTTCTTTTGGAAGAAGATCACTCTGGATTGTGTAGAAATGGGGAAGGGAGTGGGATGGAGAAGAGTGAATACAAGTAGACTAGTTAGGAAGCTATTACAAATGTGTAGGTAGGAGATGATGGCCTAGGGTGTTGGCAATGAATGTGGAGAACATGAAAAGTTTTGAGAAACATTCAGAAAGCAAAATTGACAGTCTTGATTAACTACAAGTGGTTTGATTGGCAGTAATTTCAGAAAAGAATGCCATTCTCATAATGCCTGAGAGGTAGCAAGTTAGAATGGGAAAAGCCTGGATTTTGGAAGGAAAAGTACATTCAATTTTTAACTCTGCTGCTTATTAGCTGTGTAGTCTGGGATGTGTTATTTAAACTCTCTGAGCTTTAATTTCTTTGTTTATAAGTAACCCATATTAATGTCACTCTATAAATTCAGGTGTGCAAGAAACATCTTGACTTTCTTTATATCAACCACCTGGCTCTGGTTCCCCATTTCACTTGACCTGTGAGAAATTCAATCTTAGTTATTCTTGGGGCTACCTCTGCTGTGGTTGGGCAAATGTCTTGGGGTCTTACACAGTGCCAAGGGACGAAGGAGACCTTGGGTCATCAGATAACAACCTATGCTAGTTACCATCAAGTCACCCACAGTTTTAGAGCCCAGGCTCTGCCTCTTTCATGCCTGGCAGGAGGAAAGGATCTTCGGTAAAACCCAGAGGTCATTTGTCATAGGTCAGACTTCTAAAGGTACCACCAAGCCCATAGGCCTCCCAGGGCCCTGGACCTGCCAGAAAATGAAATGCAGCTACCCAGTCCTTCCAGGCAGGGTTCAGAAAGAGGCATTGTGTGTAGTTAAGACAAACTACCCAGCCTGCAGTCTGGAAGAGGGTCTAGGACCCAAATATAAACTCATGTAAAGATTTTAGGCTGGGGCACCCTTGCAGGAGGGCCTCCAGTTTTTTCTACCAGGCAGAACAAACTTTTGGTGGTCCTTCTTGGAGGACTCACGTACCTTCCGTCCAGGGAATCTTTCCATCACATAACATCTCAAAGGCAACCCCTTCTTTCAATCCCTCTGGGACACCTTGAAAAATGTCTCCGTCAATGATCTCACAATGGGTAGAACAACACCTTGTCAGGGTGATAGGGAGAGTAACATATGAGTAAATCTAGCTAAAGTTCTGACATGTTGTCATTCCCCTTCCCTTAAGATTCTGGAAAGGTGATAAGTTTGGAAAAAAAAACATGAAAAAAAATGTTCAAGCTAGAACAATACACTGAAGATAGTATCTAGAAGGGTAGAAGGCAGTTATAAATCTGCCAGCCTTGGCTGAACACGGTGGCCATATGGACACAGTACTGTGGGACAGAACCACAAGAAGCAAGGGAATAGGATCCTGTTAAGGCTGAGGTTAATTTCTACCAGTCACTGAAGGAGCAGCTTTTAAAAGAGGAAGTTCAGGCACCGAATGCAGGCAACCATAAGGTTAATCCTGACAGAGAAACACAAGAGGCCAAGATAGCGTAAGGAAGAAGAGTAGGCTGTGTAATTTCTCCCCAGAAAGTATCACTCTTTCCTTGTGACTCTAAGTAGTCTCTTCCCACACTCCAATATCCGGTCAGATTTTTCTCCACATCAGTTTAAACCCAACACGTATGGTCAGGGAAACAAATTACATACTTAGGTTGTTCTCAGACTTTTTCAGAATTGTTTTGAATTCTTGATGGTCTTGTCAGTTCTCAGGTCTCTACCTGAGAGTGGGACAGAGAACTGCAAGGGACAATAGGACTACACACTGAGGTGAGAGCTGGGCCTGGGGTGTTAACCTAGATGCGGGCCTGGCCTCCACACGCTAAGCTCCAGCCATCATGAACCACTGTGGCAGGATAATATTTTAAAGATATTATCTCATATTCTTCCTTCTCCTCTCCCCACCTCTTGCTCATCCACAGTGCTTTCCTTTTTTTTTTTTTTTTTTTCTCTCCATTCAAGCAAAAACCAGAAATATCATTAAGTCTCCTGGCTGGTTTCCAAAATCCTAACCCCACTGAGATTACCCTAAGTGTCCCTGTGTGACACATCAAGAAAAATCAGTATGACTATTAAGAATGCATTTAGGGCTTCCCTGGCGGCGCAGTGGTTGAGAATCTGCCTGCTAATGCAGGGGACACGGGTTCGAGCCCTGGTCTGGGAAGATCCCACATGCTGCGGAGCAACTAGGCCCGTGAGCCACAACTGCTGAGCCTGCGCGTCTGGAGCCTGTGCTCCGCAACAAGAGAGGCCGCGATAATGAGAGGCCCGCGCACCGTGATGAACAGTGGCCCCCGCTTGCCGCAACTAGAGAAAGCCCTCGCACAAAAACGAAGACCCAACACAGCCATAAATAAATAAATGAATAAATAAAATTTTTAAACCCCAAAGTTTTAAAAAAAAAAAAAAAAAAGAATGCATTTAATCCAACAAACAGTGGTTTAATAAAGAGAAGTTTCTTTTTTCCTTATACAACAGATAGTCCTGAGGTAGGGCTTTGCTCTTTGGGTTCAGAAACTCTTCCATACCAGAGTTCTGGGTCCGCATCTCTTGAGTTCTATCTACCTTCCCATCATGGCTGCAAGATGGCTGCAGTGGCTCTCACAACCATTTCAACAGGGCAAGCAAGGTGTGTGTAGCAGATGCGATCACCCCATATTCCTATGGCCTGTTCCATTTTCAGGGGTGCTGGCCCAGCTTCCAACTGCCAGCAACCCACCACCCCACTTCCAACTGCCAGCATCCCTCACCCTGCTGAGGTCTCTCTCTGGCCACCCAAACCTCCTTGAGCAGCACTCAAGCAATAGTTGATGAGAGTTGGTGAGTAAATCCTGCTCCTTCGCCCCTGGAAGGGGGAATCACATTAAAGTTATGTTCTACATTGCTCCCCCCCAGGGGGAATATGTCTCAGCCACACTGGGTGACTTGCCTTGATAACTCATCTTTTATTGGCTTCTTGACCTTCCCGGTCTCTCTTCCCCACTTCCCTACCAATGTTTCCTGGGAACATCTTCCAAATAAACCACTGATGCTCAAATCCTTGCTTCAGAGTTTGCTTATAAGGGGACAGGAAGTGAGTGACAGCAGCACCAGAAGCCCTATTGCCCTGGTGCTCTCCCCTCTGGGGGGAGGGGGAATTTCCCAGAAGCCCTCTGAGGACTCCTCTTACAGCCTATTGGTCAAACTGGGTCACGTGGGCTCCCTCAGCTGTTGAGAGGCTGGGAGAGCCGCTCTGGTGGAAGATGGAGGAGAGAGCAGGGCTTGGTCATGGCGCTTGAGTTGGCCAGTGTATTAGGATAAAGCTCAGGGATAAGGGACGGAAAACCCCAAACAAGAGAGACTTAAACAAGATAGAAGTGTATTTCTAACATAAGAACTGAGAGGCCGGTACACATTGGTTAGGGAATACGCTTTTACTTTGTTGCTCCACAACGCCTGGCTTCGACACCAAGTTCACCATGTGTTCTGGAAGTTTTCCTACGTGACAGGTACTGTTCTAAACCTCTCATATGCATTACTGCATGTAATCCTCTTAACTTTATGACGTAAGTGCTATTATTACGGAGATACGGAGGGCTTAAGTAACTTGCCTGCTGCAAAGTGGCAAAGCCAAAGGCAATCTGCATCCAGAGTTTATGCTCTTGAGCCGCGTTTTAAAGATAATATCTTCCTGTCCAGGAACATGGCTATATCTGCGTTTAGGTGTTCTTTAATGTCTTGTATACTTTTACTAAATTTATTACCAAGTCCAGGACCTGGGTTCTTGGACTCTTTAATCAATAGAAATTGATAAGAGGCCGGATGAGGAATTCAGGCAAGGCTTTATTGGGACTCGTGGAGCAGGAGTGAGTGGGAGAGAGAACAAGTAACAGATGCCCTTGCTTGTTCCTTGGAGGGGGAGGCGGGGGTGGGGAGCTGGTCCTTTAAATGCAAAGAGGGTTGGGGGCGGACCTGTGGGTTGGGCGGGAGGGGTGGCTTAGGTGGTCTGCCCACCCCCCTTGGTGGTGGTGTGTGCAGGGATCACGTGGTAGTACCTTGCTTTTGCTCCCTGCACCTCAGAAGTGGCAGTTGGGTTTTGGCCTTTGAGTATCTCTTTCATAATGTGCCGCAACTGTGCATGCCTGCAGTTATTTTTAGTCTCTTACAGTTTCTTTGTATTCTGCTGCTGGAGGAGACGTGTGTCCAGGTGCAAGCATGGCAGTAAAGGGCCCCAGGTCCCAGCCTGTCTCATTACTAGGGTCTTTATTTTGCTATTGTTAATGGTATTTTGGAAATTAAGTTATCTTTGTTGCTGGTGAATCTAAATATAACGGACTTTTTGTATATTGGCTTTATATCTGGCCATCTTACTAAATTTATTAATTTGTCTGAATAATCTTGGGTTTTCTGTGTAGATATTTATCATCTGTGAATAAAACCAATTTTGTTTCTTCATTTCTGACCCTAATGTTTGCCTGCCTTTCTTCCCTCCTTCCTTCCTACCTTCCCTTCCTCCCTCCTTCTTCCCTCTTTCCCTTCCTTCCTTAATGCACTGGCTAAAACTCTAGTACAGTGTAGAATAGAAGTGATAATAGTGAGCATCTTTTTCTTGTTCCTGGTTTTTAAGGAGAAAGTTTCTAATGTTTTATTACTAAGAATTATTTTGATTGTAGGTTTTTTGTAGATACTCTTTATCTGGCTAAAGAAATTTCACTCTATATCCTGGTTTGCCAAGGTTTTTTCCACAAATGCTTTCTCAACAACTATTGAGAATATAGGGTTTTTCTTCTTTAATCTTTTAATGTAATGAATTGCATTTATAAAACTTTTAATGCTAGACTAGACTTGTATTCCAGGAATACAGTGAATTTGGTATAGGTGTATTATCTTTTCTGCACATTGCTGGGTTCAGTTTACTGATATTTTGTTTAGGGTTTCTCAACTATGTTCATGCATGAGATAGGTCTGTAATTTCCCCTTCTTCCAGAATGAATTAAGGAGTGTTTCTTCCTTTTGTTTTTTTGTTTTGGTTTGGTTTAGTTTGGTTTCTGGCCACACCTCTCGGCTTGTGGTATCTTAGTTCCCTGATCAGGTACGGAACCCATGCCCCCTGCAGTAGAAGTGCAGATTCTTAACCACCGGACCACTAGGAAAGTCCCCCTTTTGTATTCTTTGGAAGGCTTTTATTAAGTTGGAAATGGTCTATTCCTTGAAAGCTCAGCAGAATTTTCTTGTAGGCATGGTGATTTGTTTTATTTTTTCAACATTGTCTTAATGTTTTGTTTTTAAATAATTTCAGCTTACTGAAAAGTTGCAAGTACACTACAAAGAATTCCTGTATATCCTTTACCCAGATTCCCCCAATTGTTAACATTTGATCATATTTGCCTTATTTTTATCTTTATGTTACATATGTATTTTTCTGAGAGATTTAAGAATAAGTTGCAGACATGAAGTTTTATTACCTCTTAATTCCTCAGGGTGTATTTCCTAAAAACAAAAATGCTCTTCTACATAACCACATACAACCAACAAAATTAACATAGATATTATATGTCCATCTATCCACAGACCCTATTCAGGTTTCACTGTTAGTTCCAATAATGTCCTTTAAGGTCTGAGATCCAGTCCAAGGTCAAAATTGCACTTACTGTTATGCTTCTGTAGTCTTTTCATTCTGGAACAGTTTGTCTTTTTTTTTTTTTTTTTAATTTATTTATTTATTTATTTATTTTCCCTTGGCTGTGTTGGGTCTTCGTTTCTGTGCCAGGGCTTTCTCTAGTTGCGGCAAGCGGGGGCCACTCTTCATCATGGTGCGTGGGCCTCTCACTATCGCGGCCTCTCTTGTTGCGGAGCACAGGCTCCAGACGCACAGGCTCAATAGTTGTGGCTCACGGGCCTAGTTGCTCCGCGGCATGTGGGATCTTCCCAGACCAGGGCTCGAACCCGTGTCCCCTGCATTGGCAGGCAGATTCTCAACCACTGTGCCACCAGGGAAGCCCTGGAACAGTTTGTCTTTCATGTCTTTCATGACCTTCACATATTTTAAAAGAACAGTTCAGTTACTTTGTAGATCGCACTGAAATTTGGGTCTGCCCGATGATTCGTTGTGATTATGTTCAAGCTATGCACTGTTGGCAAAAAAAACCACACAAGTGATGCTGTGTTCTTCTCAGTGTAACATATCAGAAGGCACATCATGTCTATTTGTTCTACTACTGGTGATGTTAACTCTTATCACTTGGTTAAGTTAATGTCTCCCATGTTTTCCCACTGTAAAGTTAATTAGTAAGTATTTTGTACTATTAATAAGTAATCAATGACTATTTCTGTAAAGAGATACTTTATATAAATATCCTGTTTCTCATCCAGCTTTCAACCCTAAACTTTAGGATATATTGATGATTCTTTAGGATTTATTGATGATTCATTTATTACTATTACAGTGGTTGGCAATTGGTGTTTTTCTAATTTTGTCATTCCTTCTACATTTATTTGTTGGCATATTACTAAAAGGTAGAAATTTACTTTCTCCACTTGTTTATCCATTCATTTATTTTTGTGACAACCGACTCAAGGATTCCTATTTTATTCAATAGGTTATAATCTGATGCAATGGCTTATATAAATCAAAATTATTTTTATAGCACAAATTATTACATATTGTACAGTGGGAGCCCCTCAATACTGGTTTTATGTCCTTCTGACATGCCCCCATAATTCTTTGAGCACTTCCTTGCATTTCAGCACAATAAGACGTTCCAGGACCATTTGTAGTTTCTCTGCCCTGGCCCTGAATCAGTCATTTCTCAAGGAGCATTGATTCCTTTTCAGGGAGAATGATGTTTAGTTAATTTAGAAATGAAGACCTGGGTGCTGGGTGTGCTCATTGCTTCTGGTATGTCTTGCTTCTAGTCCCTCTCAATGGACAGAGCTGGGAAATGTAAGTATGTATACACATATATACACTTATATCTATCTCAATTTCTAATATATGTATATGTATTCAAAATCATGAGATACATCAGTGCCTCCAATTCGATACCACAAGGTTTATTCTTGTCTGCCTGCCTTTCCCCAAGGGAAATCAGAGAGGTTTAAAATAACTCACAAGGTATTGGGCGTCTGGGAGATTCCCAAGAGACTTGCAACTCGAGGCTTGATTAGGACTATTAGGGCAATAAATAGTAAGTGCTCAATAGCATATATTCTACAACATATATAATACCTGCTCAAGCAGTGGTCATGGATATTAATATACACAGGGTTGAGGATGGGATAGTAGGAATTTGTCTTCCATCTGTTATTAGTCCCAGTAGCATGGTCTAACTGTCTTATGCATTTCTTGTAGGTGAAATAGGCAATTCTGGCCCTAGTTCCAAACAGCTGGCTGATAAATGAACTATTAGAAAATAGCCTCTTCATAAGTTCAAGGCTGCTGGTGCTTTTTTACTTGTTATTGTCAATTTTGATTACCAAATACCTCAAATTTCAAGTGTATATATAGTTCAGATTGGTGAGAAATGGGAATTTTCTCTTCATTTTATAGCCAGAAACAATATAATTGTTCCTTTGTTAGCTCACCAGCAAATAAGAATGACTAGAAGAGGACTTTGCTTCTCAATGACTGCCTGCTCTTCAGAGCCGTGCACCATAAGGTGCGTCCGAGAACCAAAAGAAGCCAACAGTAATTAAGCAGAATTTCAAAGAGATTGTGTCTTTGCATGACCAAGATATCATTCCCTTTTCACTCTAAGGCAGGTGCAAATAAGACTTGTTACTGTAGATTGAGTTAAGCTGCCTTTAAATCCTCTGTACTGGATTTTAAATGACCTGAAGCCAGACTGGAGCTACCAACCTAAGCAGTGTTGTTTCTTCATAACAACAACAACAATAATAAGTAATATGTAATATATAATATGTGATAAATTGCAACAATAGTGATATAATATGTATATTGTAAATGTAAAATAGTAGTAAAATGTCATCTGTCAAGCCTTTTCACAGGTGCCCTAATACTCTTAAAATACAAACTAATTCTTCTGGACAGATTTTTAAAAAGACACCTCTCTGAGTTTCAGATGTCTCTTCTTTAAAATGGGAATCGGGGCTTCCCTGGTGGCGCAGTGGTTAAGAATCTGCCTGCCAATGCAGGGGACATGGGTTTGAGCCCTGGTCTGGGAAGATCCCACATGCCGTGGAGCAACTAAGCCCATGTGCCACGACTACTGAGCCTGTGCTCTAGAGCCCACGGGCCGCAACTACTGAGCCCACATGCCACAACTACTGAAGCCTGCACGCCTAGAGCCCATGCTCCGCAACAAGAGAAGCCACTGCAATGAGAAGCCCGGGCACTGAAACGAAGAGTAGCCCCCTCTCGCAGCAACTAGAGAAAGCCCGCGCACGGCAATGAAGACGCAACGCAGCCAAAATTAAATAAATAAATTTATAAAAAATAATAAAAAATAAAATGGGAATCAGAAGTCCTTATCTGCCCATTGCAAAGGTTTGTTTAAAGAACCAAATGAAATCATGCATGCAGAAGAAGTTTGTGAATAGTAACAGTTGTACAGATATAAAGCTTTGGTTTTGACTTGAGAAATATTTCCAGGTCCAACAACATTCATCTCTATAGCCATGATGAGCTCCCACCAGCTATTTGTGTCGAGCCAAAAATTAATGTTTTGGTTATAATAAGAATTATAATGACTTAAATAGAGAATAATAATAACAACAAACACTACATACAGACATTATTTTGAGTGCTTTGTATATATTAACTTATTTAATTTTTATAAAACTTTATAAGGTAGTACCATTATTTTCCCCATTTTATTAATGAGAATTTTGAATCATAGAGTGTTTAAGTAACTTGCTCAAGGTGACAGAGCTAGACCCTTGTGTAAACAGAATTAAAATAAGGGGATCTTCTGATGTGATGCAATCAGAAATACACAATATCACCTATGCAGTGTTCTTGCTAAAGGATTATGAACAAAGTATTGCCTTTCTTTATTTTCTCTAAATCAATCTAATTATTATTGAGTCTTCATCCCACCACACTGGTGAGAAATTCAATCTCAGTCATTATTGGGGCTCTCTTACCTTCCACACAAGAGACTGGAGGGCTCCAGGGCATCTAGAAAACAACAGAGGACCTCAGATTTCTAGGTCATATCCATTCCATCAGTCACCACTCATATAATCATTTCCAAGCCACATGGTCCCTGTTAAGTCTGGCCACCCTGTGAAGTGGGAGTGGGGCACCAGGAATCCCTGCAGAGGCTAGGATCCCTTTGTCTGGGTCTAGCTTGCCTGCCCCCTGCTGGGGACACTCCCAAGTTTGCGGCCTGTTGCCCACCTCTCCCGGGATCTATTCCCGATCCATTGTCCTCCATGCCCACTCCTGGATTCCTAGCATAATCTCTTCACAAAAGGCAGGAATAGCCATTTTCAAGAAGTTTCTTTCTTCAAGTCCTGTAAAAAAGACATAAGAAGACAAGGACATTTAAAGAGCCTAACTACCTCCTTGGAGTGCAGAAATCAAGGAGAACAAAGTATAGAAAGTATCCAATCGCAAATCTAAGTGTTCCTGCTGATATCTGAAGACCAGATCCTTGCTGGTCCTAACAGAACAGTGGTGAAATTCCCTGTAAGGTGATGCATCGTCCCTATCTGCTTATGTGGAGCAGATCCAGCCACAGCCACGCCATATAACGTAAGCACCAAATCTAAAAGATGATACTGCATATAAAATCTTGATTGATTCATTTTCTGACTTGAAAGAACAACTAAGTAGAGGGCTTCTAAATGTGACACCAACTAACAAAGTTCTCACAAAATCCCTTTGGAGGACCAGTGAGAAAAGGATAATTCTACTGCATTTTTTCCCCTTAAAGATCCTCCTCTGATGGCAATCCTTCAATAGTTTCCCACTACAGAGTAAAAGCCAAAGTCCTTTCAGTGATCTACAAGGTTCTACATGTTCTACGCCCTCTACCCCCAGTAATGTTAACTTTAAAACTTATTATCAAGGAACTTCCTTGGTGGCACAGTGGTTAAGACTCCACGCTCCCAATGTAGGGGGTCCGGGTTCAGTCCCTGGTCTGGGAACTAGATCCTGTATGCATGCTGCAACTAAGAGTTTGCATGCTACAACTAAGGAGCTGGTGAGCCGCAACTAAGGAGCCTGCCTGCTGCAACTAAGACCCAATGCAACCAAATAAATAAATATTTTTTAAAAAAGACAACTGGAGTCATATCTGACTTAAAACAAACAAACAAATAAACTTATTGAAAGCATAAGGCCCCACCTGTGATGACCAGTGCCTTGATGTTGTCACAGCATTTTGGGGTCTCATGCACAGATTTGTGGCTCTAGAAATTTGCTTTTGTCCATAAGCCAGAGTTAAGCAGACAGGCTTAGGTTAAGCATGCCATGTCTATTTGTTAATTTTACAATGAAGAGCACATAAGTATCCAGTGAAGGGAATAGGCATGTCCTCTATCAACTGTATTCCTCTTCTGCCCAGGGGGCAGAATTACTGACCAAAAGGCTTCCTGGAGGGCTTCCCTGGTGGCGCAGTTGTTGAGAATCTGCCTGCCAATGCAGGGGACACGGGTTCGAGCCCTGGTCTGGGAAGATCCCACATGCCGCGGAGCAACTAGGCCCGTGAGCCACAGCTACTGAGCCTGCGCGTCTGGAGCCTGTGCTCCGCAACAAGAGAGGCCGTGATAGTGAGAGGCCTGCACACCGCGATGAAGAGTGGCCCCCGCTTGCCACAACTAGAGAAAGCCCTCGCACAGAAACGAAGACCCAACACAGCCAATAAATAAATAAATAAATAAATATTAAAAAAAAAAAAAAAAGCTTCCTGGAAGCACGGAGTCAGTGTATGGATTTCTGGAGGTGAGGGTGGGGACGGTCAGACAGAGGTATATTTACCTGGAACCACAAGGGTTTGAACTGTGCTGTCTACTTATACCAGATTTTTTTTTCCACTAAATAGCTACTATAGTTCTACATGATCCACATTTCTTTGAATCCCAGGATGCAGAACCACTTATATGGGGGGCCGACTCTAAAGTTATATGTGGATTTTGACTTCGTGGAAGTTGGCGCCCCTAACCTCCAAGTTGTTCAAGAGTCAACTGTATTTAATCCACGAAGTGGATGCTCTCATACACTTTGATGGCAATGCAGATTGGTGTACCTTGGGGGGGCAATTAAGTACAATCTGTTAAACTTTAAAATGCATATACCTTTTGGTATAATGATTTCACAACTAGGAATATAGTGTGGCTTTCACTTATGGAAAGGACTTCTACCCAAAGATATTCATTGCAGCATTGTTTAGAAACAATCTAAATATCTATTACCAGAGGATTGGTTAAATAAGGAAATGGAATATCAGCTGATAAAAAAGAATAAGGTAGTTATGGATTGAAAAATAATAATGTCCAAGGTGAATTTGTAACCACTTTGTTAAAAGTTATATAGAGACACTATCCCTATACTTATATAACCCAGGAAGGACAGATGAGAAATGGTAATAATGTGCAGCTATGGACAAACCACTTGGGTCCACCCCTACCAGTCAGGGGGCCACACCATCTCTGAAGTCAGGTAGATGAAATCTGCTTAGCATCCCTGTGATAGGAAATAATGTAAAGCCCTTTTAGTGGCCCTTGTCTCTTTGTGTCATTTCTGGACACAAATGTCCATCCCTCTATCTTGAAAAGAACTTTGGGCAGTGTGATTAGATTAAGCAAACAGGCTGTGAAGCCAGACCATCTGGGTTTGAATTCCAGCTCCACTGCTTATAAATCCTGCGACCTTGCTCAAGTTACTGAACTCTCTGTGATACAGTGTTCTCAGCTGAAAAATGAGATCATAAACTGAACATATTCTGAGAGTTGGGGGGGTGTTGAATGAGTTAATATATGTAGGAAGTTTAGTTTCTGGCACGTAGTAACCACTAAAAAAAAATGTGAGCTATTATCATTACTACACCTAGAGAGGGAAGGAAAGCAGTGTCTAACTCTGGCAATCTTAAGACAAGGACACTTGCTTTTTGTTGTATAAATATTAGTAATGTTTGATTTTTTTTCCCTTGTGAGCATGATTTCCTTCAGGAGAAAAAAATTATTCTGCTAAATAGAAAAAAAAATCCAGGTCATGGTAGGTTTGAATGAACTATCTAGCTCTCCCCCCCAGGGTACACTGGGGCAGGTCATTTATTCATTCATGAGCATTAGGGTCAGGTTCCCTCTCCCCTCCATACAACTGGCTAAATGCACCCAAATTTGTCATGCATATCATCCTCTTTTTGTTAATTCTTTCTTAAAGGACTATATAAATGATTCAGTTTGATCTTTCTTAGTCATAACCACATCAGTCCACACTGTCCTGATATTTCATCCAGATGATTTTAATTGGATTTTGACTACCCTGAAGCGCCAATCCCACCTTCACAGCCTGCTTCACACCTCAGTACTTCACATCAGGTCTCCCTGCCTCTAGGCCTCCTCCTGAAACTCCAGCCCTCACATTGATGAGCAAAGTCCTTCCTTCCCTGCTCAGAAGTTTCATTGGCTCTCTCAACTATGTATAGAAATAAGTACTAATTAAAACCAAAATAGAATAGCAAGCTGAGGTTTTTATTTTGTTTGTTTGACTATCTGGTTGGCAAAAATTAAGAAGACAAGGAGTGCCCATTTTGGTAAAGATGTTGAGAAGCAAGAATTCTCATACCCTATTGGTGAGGTTAACCATCTCTTGGGATAAATCTGGGAGTATGTATTAACATTTTTTTAAAAAATATTTATTTATTTATTTATTTTTGGCTGTGCTGGGTCTTCGTTTCGGTGCGAGGGCTTTTTCTAGTTGCGGCGAGCAGGGGCCACTCTTCATCGCGGTGCGCAGGCCTCTCACTGTCGCAGCCTCTCGTTGCGGCGGAGCACAGGCTCCAGACGCGCAGGCTCAGTAGTTGTGGCTCACGGGCCTAGTTGCTCCGCGTCATGTGGGATCTTCCCAGACCAGGGCTCGAACCCGTGTCCCCTGCATTGGCAGGCAGATTCTCAACCACTGCGCCACCAGGGAAGCCCTGTATTAACATTTTTAATGTCCATGTCCATTGCCTCTGCATTTCCCCTTCTGGAAATTTAATTTAAGAAAATAATCCAAAAATACAAAGGTGGTTGTACAAGAATTAAATGCAGCTTTAAATGATAATAGTAGAGAATTTGTTAATTACTTATGGTGTATTATAGCATGGAATATTATGTACCCATTGAAATGATTATACAGATTTATATTTATTGACATGGAAAAATAGCATAGAAAACAATGTTTTATATACTATTGTAGATATTCAGTAATATTTATTAGATGAATCCGTTTATAATATATTAGGTTTAAAAAGTTATAAAACAATATGTATGTTTCTATTTTTTGTTTTTTAAAAACATATATATCTCTGTGTTACATTATATTATATATATTTTTTATGTCTCTGTCTCTCTGTCTCTGTCTCTCTGGCCCCCCCCTTTCTCTATCTATCATCTATCTATCTCTACCTTACTATCTGAAAAAATCCTGGAAAGATATTGATAAAGCAGTGGAGAGTAGAGTTGGGAGAAGCAGGGTTTTCACTTTCTGCTGATTGGTCTTTGGCACTGCTTAATTTTTTAAATTAACATATATTAATTTTATGATTTATTTCAATTCTGAGAGATCAAAACCATATTGTGTGGAATGTACAAATAAATAGAAATTCATATTATGATGGAAGGGTAAATTCCTACAATCAAGGATAATTTGACATTTTGTTTCAAAATCCTTAAACATTAGCATATCACATGATGCAGCAATCTCAGTTGAAGGAATTTGTGCTAAGGAAGCAAATAAAACTCCCCCTAAAATATCTAATAATAGAAGGTAGTTAAATAAATTATAATATCCATATGAGGGAATAAGTTGCAGTTGAACAAAATGTAATTATGTTTTGGGGAGATTAAGAAAGGATCCCCCACATTTCCTAGAACCATTTGCTCTCTCCCCGTTCAATATGTGGTAGTCATCATCTCAGTGGAAGAGATGAAGATTTTTAAGATTCAAAAGTTGAAGAAGCCAGTGTAGATAGATGAAAATGAGCTCAGACCTGGCATTAGCCTGCTCTTTCCTCCCCCCAACCTTGGGCAGAGAAAGGGGAGGGATATTAAATCTACTGAGAGTCAATTTCTACTCCTAGATGGAAGGGGGCTTGAAAAAAATATTAAGTTCATTTATATAGAAGAGTTTCAAAAGTTACAGTCCTTGCACAGCTGAGTTTATATCTAATATGATTCTAAGATTTTTTAAAGTATGCATGAAAAAGATTGAAGAATATATATCAAAACACTCACATAGTGAATTTTTCTCAATTTTAGCATTTCTTTTTTAGAATGAATAAGAATTACCTTTGGAATTGAAAAATAAAACAATGCTATTAGAAATGCTCCTAAGCACAACTTCTCCTGCTTTGCCTTTAATAATATACTGTAAATACTCAGCTTCCACTTTGCTCTTACCATCAAGGTGTTTTACTAATAGTTCTTGCTTTGCCAAGCTTGCCTTTTTTACTTTGTATTAAATCCAGTTTTCTGGGGATTTTTCTCTCAATTATGCTTGTGTTTTTCCATGTTCCCATGGTGAAGGCAGAAGTAGGCACTGGAAGCTGTTGTCATGGATATAGATGACACCATGTTGGCTTAGAAGTATGTGATGACATGGAAGCAACGTAAATGCCCATCAAAAGATGGATGGATAAAGAAGATGTGGTACATATATACAATGGATTATTAGTCAGCCATAAAAAGGAACGAAATTGAGTCATTTGTTGAGACGTGGATGGATCTAGAGACTGTCATACAGAGTGAAGTTAGTCAGAAATAGAAAAACAAATATCGTATATTAATGCATATATGTGGAACCTAGAAAAACTGTACAGATGAACCGGTTTGCAGGGCAGAAATAGAGACACAGATGTAGAGGACAAACGTATGGTCACCAAGGGGGGAAAGCCGCGGCGGGGTGGTGGTGTGATGAACTGGGAGATTGGGATTGACATGTATTCACTGATGTGTATAAAATGGATAACTAATAAAAACCTGCTGTATAAAAAAATAAATAAAATAAAATTAAAAAAAAAAAAAAAGAAAAGATGGTGAGCGTAGAAAGTGATTGACTTTTAGGTAAATCCAAACAAATATTTCCTTATAAAAAGAATACTGTTTAGGGACAAGGGTACTACTTCTTCGTAGCTTTTTCAGTTTCATCACTGGAGATAAGAGATCAGGGAGCTGTATATATTTTCTGTCAACCACCACCTCCCACACCAGAATGTATGCTCCATGAGAATAGGGTCTCTGTCTGGTTTGTTCACTGCTTATGTCCAGTGCCCAGAACAGTGCCTGGCACACAGAAGGACTCAATAAGCATGGATCAACTAGATGAATTAAAAAGAAAAAAAATTTTGTGATGACAAGATAACAAAAAGTAATTATGTAGTCTCTGAGACAAAATAGTCCTGTTTTAAAAAAAATTGTCAGTGAAAGAAAATTTGACAGTGGTTTCCCTATAATATTTTATGCTTTCATTGTTCTTTTTAAATTATATGGCTATGAAGAGAGATGTCTGGTGGTGTGAAGGTCAAACCTGGACATGACACAAAGCTGATCTTACTTCCGTCACTAATCCACTGTGTTTAAGGTCCTCTGAGCCCATTTCCAAAAGGGTTTAAAACAATGACCTGGGAAAGCCTCCCAGTGTTCAGAATAGTGCCCTAGCTCCAGCTTTCAAAATCTTTTTGCATGCAGATTCTTGTGCCTTTCTCTGCACGTTATATATTCTGAAAACAATAAGGTATTTAATTTACAGATGATGAAATTGCGAAAGAGATAGATTAAAAGTTGACCGAGGTCGCTCAGCTGGGTTGGGAGACAACAGAGATCCAAACCCAGGACTTCAGCCCCTGGAACACTAATCACTACAGGAAAAATACACAAGCAACAAACGTTTGTGAAGTGCATCCCGTGAGCAGGCACCGCAACAGGACTCACTCATGGTGCTTTAAATTTCCCCACAGCCACGAAGGCCATGGGAGAATTATCATTCCCATTAAACAGATGAGGAATGGGAGGCACAAAAAGCATTTGTGACTTCCCCATAGGAAAGGGCAGATCTCAGGCATGAACCCAGGACTTCAGGTTCCATGTCAAATGACCTTGAATGGATTTTTGAATAACCTTTTCCCCGCGGCTTGTGGAATCTTAGTTCCCTGACCAGGGACTGAAACTGGACCCTCAGCAGTGAGAGCACAGAGTCCCTGGACTGCCAGGAATTTCCTGACCAACCTTTAAACATTAACATTATGGTTAAAATGAAGGTCAGATTACCTCTGGGGTGGGGGTGAGGATTGACTGGAAATGACCGTGAATGAACTCTGTGGGAAGAAGGAAACGTTCTCTACCTCGATCTGGGTGATTGTCCAATAGTTGTATACCTATGAAAAAAGTCATTGAGCTGTAAACTTAAGATTTAGGCATTTTATTGTATGTAAATTACGTCTCAATAAAATACTGTAAAAATATTACTCCCTGTTCTACTGCAACACCTGTTTTATATCAGTGTCATCAGTGTGTCTGTGCAAGGATGTGATGTTTTCTTTTTCACTTATTTTGAAAACATTTTCCCACGTTGTTTCATAATGTCAATATTTGTCATTTTGAAATGATGATGTTGACATGTTTAGAAATATTTCCCTATTCTTTCACTTGATTCTTAAAAGTCTTTTTTTTTTTTAACTTTTGGGTTTATTTATTTATTTATTTATTTATTTATTTATTTATTTATTTATGGCTGTGTTGGGTCTTCGTTTCTGTGCGAGGGCTTTCTCTAGTTGCGGCAAGTGGGGGCCACTCTTCATCGCGGTGCGCGGGCCTCTCACTGTCGTGGCCTCTCCTGTTGTGGAGCACAGGCTCCAGACGCGCAGGCTCAGTAAATTGTGGCTCACGGGCCCAGTTGCTCCGCGGCATGTGGGATCCTCCCAGACCAGGGCTCGAACCCGTGTCCCCTGCATTGGCAGGCAGACTCTCAACCACTGCGCCACCAGGGAAGCCCTCACTTGATTCTTAAAGCCCCTCTGCAAGATAGGAGAGACCGACATTATTTTCTCATTTGGTAAACAGAGAAATAAGACTCAGGGAATTTATTTTCAATTTGCTTTCAAAAAATATTAGAAGTGGCAGTTAAGGGACTTGTCCAAAGCGCTGAAGAAGTAGGGGTAGAACTAAGACTAACTCTGGGATTGCTACTCATTCCCCTGGACCACAGGTTCCCATAGCTGCTCCCATCTGTGCATCTGACAGGGGTGTGTACTAGGGCTCAACACAACTGTCCACATGCCACCTGGACATCAAACTGGCCTCTGATTGTTTCAGGCAAGAAGATAAGAAAGACTATGCACACAGTTGTATGCCTAAATTTCTCCCCCTTTTTAAAATTACATAAGCTGTACATTTTATTTTTAACAGTTTTTTTTGTTTTGGGGTTTTTGGTTCTTTTTTTAAAAAAATTATTTATTTATTTATTTACCCATTTTTTGGCTGTGTTGGGTCTTCGTTTCTGTGCGAGGGCTTTCTCTAGTTGCGGCGAGCGGGGGCCACTCTTCATCGCGGTGCACAGGCCTCTCACTGTCGGGGCCTCTCTTGTTGCGGAGCACAGGCTCCAGACGCGCAGGCTCAGTAGTTGTGGCTCACGGGCCCAGTTGCTCCGCGGCATGTGGGATCTTCCCAGACCAGGGCTCGAACCCGTGTCCCCTGCATTGGCAGGTGGATTCTTAACCACTGAGCCACCAGGGAAACCCTATTTTTCCTTGTAAGCCTTGTCCATAAGCATAAATGATTTATATAGTTACAGTTTACTTACTTTTCTTTTTTTTATTATAACTTTACTGTAACTTATTAGCACCTACTCTTTCTAATTTTCATTTTTAATGACTGTATACTAGTTTATCAGCTTGAAACACTATCTTTATTTAACAGTCCCTTATTGTTGGACATTCAGATTGTTTTCAAACTTTCAATTTTATGCTATTTTCATTGCTGTGGATGCAGGCCTAATAACATTTTGGCTAGTTTTTGAAGTCCAGGATTAGCCTAAAAGGCATGTTCTTGGGTTAGTCCAGTGACCAACCACAGCTTCATGATGACATGGGACATAACAGATGACCTTGCAAAGCAGGGCCCTTAACATCTGGAGCTATAGCTGGTCCCGGTATCAGCACAATTAGGAGAGGCTAGCAAGGGCCTAGGTTGGGCTCACGTAGTCCCTGCATCTCTTGATTTACCTCTGCGTCAAGAAATGGTCTTAAAACCCACTGCCTCTAAGACCCTCTCTAAATACTCCCCATCAAGTAGAGATACCTATTAATACCACCAACCCCAGCCCTACCCCACCATGCTTGGTTGTACAGATTCTGCTCTGCACAACCCTAGGGGGTGCAATACAATGGGATACTCCCATTCTTACCACAAATCCAATCCCAAACTAAAATATATAGTTATGAACTTAACTGTTAAATTATCTGTGTGGCCCCTACCTTGCAAGGAAATTAAAATCACTTAGAAATTTTAAAAAGTGCAGTCATGAGCAGGGGTTATGTAATAGGTGTTATGTATTTACTAATACAGACAGTCCCCAACTTAACGATGGTTTGACTTATAATTCTTCAAGATGGTGCAAAAGTGATAACGATTCAGTAGAAACCATACTTTGAATTCTTTTAATTGAAGTTGATTTACAGTGTTGTGTTAATTACTGCTGTACAGCAAAGTGATTCAGATATACATATACATATATATTATACATTCTATTTTTTTTAAGTTACTGAATTTTTTTAAAATTTATTTATTTAATTTATTTATTTTTGGCTGTGTTAGGTCTTCGTTGCTGTGTGTGGGCTTCCTCTAGTTGTGGCGAGCAGGGGCTACTCTTCGTCGCGGTGCACGGGCTTCTCATTGCAGTGGCTTCTCTTGTTGCAGAGCATGGGCTCTAGGTGCGCGGGCTTCAGTAGTTGCGGCACGTCGGGCTCTAGAGCGCAGGCTCAGTAGTTGTGGCGCGTGGACTTAGTCGCTCCGCGGCATGTGGGATCTTCCCGGACCAGGGCTCGAACCCGTGTCCCCTGCATTGGCAGGCAGATTCTTTACCACTGCACCACCAGGGAAGCCCTAAATGCATTTTTGACTTAAGATATTTTCAATTTATGATAGATTTATTAGGACATAACCCCATAAGTTGAAGATCGGTACTTTATATTATATCTTTGGTGTGTCACAGACATCTTTCTGTCAGTTATCTGTGATTTGCCATGGTGATAGTTTAGTGGGCAAGGAAAGGTGTCTTATTTTTTATTTTGTTTCTTTTTATTATGAAAATGATATGTGTCATGCAGAAAACACAGCAAAGAGAATATGGTTGTTAACTCGTTGCTTGTTTAATATATAACATGCCCTTGTGCTAAATACATTACCTGTATTTTTTCATTTAATCTTCACATCAATCTTATGAAGTAGGCACTGACATTATTAACATTATCCCCATTTCATAGATTAGGAAACTGCAGCATAGAGAGGTAAAGATTAACTAGCAGGCCAAAAGTTATATAGTTGTTAAGTGGCACAGCTAGAATTTTTAACTCCAGACCTACTGGCTATGTTATCCTATGAGGAAACACCTCCTGCTCTACCTGCCCTACCAAAAAATTCTCCTATAATCTCACTCCTAGTGACAATCACAATTAAAACTTCATGCATACCCCTTTTCTTCTTTAATGTATATTGCTTAGTATTACATTATGTATTCTCTCTATATATAGTGTAATACTCTATAGGTATAGTTCTATATTAGCAGTATATCCATAACATTTCTCAATTTCAATGTTCTTCATCGAAATTCTTTCAAGTGGTTCCATTAAAAGTCCATAATATATCTGTGTCATAATTTACCATTCCTCCGGTGTTTGACATTTTGCTCTTCATGTGCCATTTGAATTTAATTTTTATACCTCATTTAATAGTTTTATAGAAGTAGAAGTTCAATGTACAATTATTGAGTGAGCCGCCAACCCCCTGAAGACAAATGAGGGGAAGTACATAAGTGTTTTCTCTCTCCTTTGTCTCAGCAGACATGCTCAACCTAGCATAGTTTCATGGGTATAATGAAAATTTTTTGAAGATTATACAGGTGTTAATACTTCATTAATAAGGAATAAACACTATAGGAGCCATCTAATGAGGTACTATTCCTCCTTAAAGGATTATTCACTTGCTTGATTTTTTGTCCTAGGTTTATTTATTTTTTCCCATGCTGGTGTTCTGCTAGATTAGCAAAACTAACTTCATCCAGTTTTCTTAGAGTTCTCTCGGTGAAAGACAAGGAAGTCATCTATATTAGTTATCTATTGCTGCATAACTTAGCAGTGTAAAACAGCTATCATTTATTATCTCATACTAGTTTGTGAGAGTCAAGGATCTGGGAGTGGCTTAGCACAGTGGTTCTGAGAGTATCTCCAGAAGGTTGCAGTAAAGGTGTTGGCTGGAGCTGCGTTTACCTCCAGGCTCATCTGTCCAGTCAGAGAATCTGCTTCCAAGCTCACTCACGAGGCTGTTGGCAGCCCTCAGTTCCTCACTGGCTGTCGGCTAGAAGCTTCATCTCCTGGCCAGGAGGACCACTCCGTAGGAATGCTCACCACAGAGCAAGTGATCTGAGGTGGGGAGGGAGAGGGGTAATTTGAGAGCACCCAGACAGAAGCTGCAATCTTTTATAACCTAATCTTGGAGGTGGCATACCATCTTTGCTGTATGCTCTTGGTCACACAGACCAAGGCTGGTACCGTTTGGGAGAGAACTACCTAAGGGTGTGAATGCCAGGAGGCAGAGTCCTTGGGGGCCATCTTGGAGGCTGGCTACCACAGCACCTAACCAATGCTTCCTGTCTCTGCAATCTGCCTATGCCTCATGAAGATCAGTAGAAACAGGGGAATATAATTTCACTTTTAAACAATGAGCTTCCTACTCAGTCACCCTGGGAATTGTAAGCTTACCCATGGTTCACCAAGCCCTTTCTGGTTTGTAGAGGCATATGTTGCTGGGAGTGGAAATTTCCTTGCTCTCTTGGTGGTATTTAATTGGCATTTTGTGCTTATCTGACACCCGGACGTTGTATACAATGTACTGTTGGTATTCGTTATTTTATCGTAGGTCTCTATTTCCCTACTGAAGAAACTAGCTTTATATAACATTCTACCAGCTCTTTACTTATAAGATTACTGGTTTGTTTTTTTTTTAACATTAAATGCTTTTTTTTTTTTTTAATTTTATTTATTTATTTATTTATTTATGGCTGTGTTGGGTCTTCGTTTCTGTGCGAGGGCTTCCTCTAGTTGCGGCAAGTGGGGGACACTCTTCATCACGGTGCGTGGGCCTTTCACTGTCGTGGCCTCTCTTGTTGCGGATCACAGGCTCCAGACGCGCAGGCTCAGTAATTGTGGCTCACGGGCCTAGTTGCTCCGCGGCATGTGGGATCTTCCCAGACCAGGGTTCGAACCCGTGTCCCCTGCATTGGCAGGCAGATTCTCAACCACTGCGCCACCAGGGAAGCCCAAACATTAAATGCTTTTTCTCCCAGAAGTTTTCCACCTTTATTTTAATAATTATGACATGTTTTCATAGAGTCTTTGTTTTACTGTGAGCTCAAATTCACATATTCCAGCATGTTTTAGAAAAGAAACACACATACCATTGTGGACATTGTGGGCATGCAGCTATATAATTCACTCTTAAAGTTTCCTATACCTAAATAAAAGCTTCTATTAGTTAACCTACAATTTAACTTAAAAATCTGTGGATGAGGACTTCCCTGGTGGCGCAGTGGTTAAGAATCCGCCTGCCAATGCAGGGGACACAGGTTCGAGCCCTGGTCCGGGAAGATCCCACATGCCGCGGAGCAACTAAACCTGTGTGCCACAACTACTGAGCCTGCGCTCTAGAGCCTGCGAGCCACAACTACTGAGCCCACATGCCCCAACTACTGAAGCCTGCGCGCCTAGAGCCCGTGCTCCGCAACAAGAGAAGCCACTGCAATGAGAAGCCTGCGCACTGCAACAAAGAGTAGCCCCTGCTCACCGCAAGTAGAGAAAGCCCGCACGCAGCAACGAAGACCCAACGCAGCCATAAATAAATAAATTAATGTTTTAAAAAATCTGTGCATGAAAGGTATTTACAACTAATATTCTACAAAAAGGGATGAGAGATCATGGAAAAGATACTAATACTTTTGCTTTCTCCTTGTGTCATAGGGTAATAGGCATTCTGTTTCTCAATAAAGGATACAAATGCCCAGTAAAGTATATTAACTGTGATGGTAATGGTGTAATCTTAGGTAAGTGCTCTTTACAGTTAAAAAGGAATTATAGATAGAAATCCACATTTTATTTGTTTTATGGCTTAGTTTTCTTTTGCTTACTAGATTTTTGCACAATTCAAGTATTTCTGCACACTGTCCAAGGAAGTACACCCACTGTTGCAGGACTGAGGGGATTCCTTTCTGGGCCGTTACACAAATTGGAGAAATGACGACTTCTGACTTCTTTTCAAACAATAAGCTGTCCTCATTCCGGAGTTCTGTCTCACAGCTAGGAGTGTGCTGCTTTCTGCACTGGGGTGCCGAGTAAGATAGTCCACTCCTCAGAAGCAGCCACACTCATCACTGACTTCTGGCCTTTCTGCCACTCTCCCATTCCTACTTTCCGCAATAACATTACCAACTTCATCACCCCTCTGCTCCACCAAATCCTCCAGCTGGGGGTGCCTGCTTTGGTCTTTTGCCTTGGTCTCCTTCGTCCTCCACATCCAGTCTCAGCAGGCCCCACCATCCTAACCCACCTGAGTCTAACTCGGATCTTCATTCCCTCTTCCCAAAGCCTCCATTGAAATGCAACTGCCTGCAATAGTGTTCTCACCATATAACGTTCCTCTGACTCCAAACTCAGTCTGGCCCCTCATTATGGCACAGCTGACACGGTTTTTGTGTCTTCCTGCCACCACAGCGCTCATGTCCTCACTTACTATGATGGACACACAGCTTGGTGCTGTGTTTCTTGTATGTCCTCTCCTGTAAACTAAACCAGTCTCTTCAAAGCAGGAAACGTTAGGGAATAATGGTGGCCAGGGGCTGTGGCAGACACTTTATATAACACCAGTGATCCTCAACCAGGGGTTGTTTGCCCCCCCCCAGGGGAGAATTGACAACATCTTTGTCAATTCTATGACATTCTATGTCAATTCTATGTCAATTCTATGACATCTATGACATTTTTGACTGTCATAGCAGGAGGGGGTATTACTGGCATCTAGTGGGTAGAGGCAAGGGATGTTATTTAACATCCTACAATGCACGAACAGCACCCACAAGAAGAATTATCCAGCCCCAAATGTCAGTAGTGGCAAGGTTGAGAAACCGTGCTATACACTGTCTTGTTTAGTCCTCACAGAAGCCCCACAAGGATATTATCCTCTTCTTCCAGATAAGGAGGTTTTCCGTTCCTCAGTTTCCTTTTCCAAGAAACTGAGGCTGAGAAGTTTTTGCCCTAGTTTCACCCTGTGGTGGGAGGAGAATTTGCATTCACGTCTTAGAAAAGCTATGGTCTTTTTTCTACTACCTCCTGCCTGGAGCAGGGCTCTCCTGACTGCCAGTCAGGAACAGCTTGGCAGGACTGAGCATGATCTATGGCAATGTTGTTCAAACTGCATGTTCCCATCTATTAGTGGGTTGTACATGAAATTAGTGGTGGTCTGGGACCAGCAAAATAATAATTATCATAATAATAATAAAAATTAGAAAATGTAGTACTGTTTTGTGAAACTTTAATTTCAGGTATGTGTGTGGGTGGGTGTGTATACTTATGCTCATGTGAAATTTGTATCTTACTAAGATTTACCATCAAAATGTTTGAGAAACCTGCTTCATATAGTTGCTGAGTTGTGGGTGTAACCCATTAAGGAATCCTTAGCTGTGATCCCTGAGGATCATGAAGCCAATTTGATCTAATCCATGGAGGATAGGAAGGGAAAGGTAAAGTTGGGTTAATTACATACTGGAGACGCTATCTCCCCAGTAATCATTCGTTCATCAAATATTTACTAAGCACCTGCTCTATGTGGGTTTATTCTAGGTGGTAAAGGTACAGTGGGGAACAAAACAGTTATGCTCTAATAGAGCTTACCTTCTGGTGGGGGAAGGTAGGCAACAGTCAGGTAGACAAAAAGTAGAAATGACCCACCTAGTACAGACTGCAGTCACTTTCAGAGCTGCTATCTTCCTGGGAACTTCCCCCCCAACTCTCCAGTCAGCCATTCCATTCACAAGCTCTACCCTGGTTTCTAGTGATTCCAGTTCCTATCTCCCTTCAGAATCAATGTAGTGATCAGCCTCAGCACACACAGAATTTAGAGACAGGAAAAATTAAAGAAAGAAAAGGGCTGAAAATGAGTGAGAGATCAGATAGTGTAATCCCCAAACCTTATTATTTACTATAGCTTTTAAAATACTGTTAGGATGCTTCAGAATTGCCATCAGGAGATGACAATAAATTGTAGAGCTTTTAGCCCTCTAGTTAAAAATATTATAAATTCAAGCAATTTGTCCTCCCTCCCAATTTGTTTTTTGAAGAGTGGATTTCTTTACAGCTTTTTGGGCATCTATTTCATGCTTATAGATAATGAACAATGGATTCTGTCATAGGAGCAAATGAGCTATGAATTATTGATATGGAGTCAATAAATAATCAGACTAGTGCTTCCTTTGTTGCTGTGATACAGTAACACTGTGTGATATAGATGTACTGTTACAATATGTTAGACATATTTGGAATTTTACAAGATGTGTACATACATGAACTGCATCTGTCTAGGGCTGGAAGTGTCTGGTTTGTGAAGTGAGTTGAACTGTTTTGGTCAAAGGCCGGTAAGGACATTATGAAGAATAAACCTGTAAGTTTAGATGGAAATGGTCTTTAGACTCTGGGAACACGTGGATGTGTGTGGTGCTTGAACAGGTAACTGGTTGAGATTTTATTCACATCTTTGTCAAATGGTTAATAAGAACCAGTTGTGTGTGTGCTAGACAGAGGCTCTAACAGTGACCAGGACACAGTCCCTGTCGCCTAGGAGCTTGTCATAGAAAAACAGGCAAATGAACTAGCAATTACAATACCATGAGAGGTAAGAGGTGTGATGGGGTAGAGACAGGAAGCTCATGGCAAGAAGTCTAACTCATAAATTTCTTTTTAGGGGAAAAATGTAAATTAGTAGGTAGAGGGTAACTGAAGGCAGAAAGAATTTGGTAAGAAATGGAGGAGGTAAGTAAAAGAAGGGAGAGATCACAGAATGGCAGGGCATGTCTAAGTCTACATGAGCATTCGAAGGGGCACTTTGAGTCCTCTAGCCTACCAGTAATTCCAACTTTGTGTTTGGGTATCGTTTTTATGACACTGTTAAAGTGCACACATATTTAAAGGATGAGGAAGGACGGCCAAAGTATTTCCTTAGTTTGCCTAAATACTGTGGAAAAACAGTATTTTTGGAGGACGGGAGTGGGGAATATATAACTCTTTTTAACATAGTAATTAAATTCCACCACAGAAGACAGTGCAAGATTCTTTCCCTCTTTTCCATTTAACAAATACAATTGAATAAAAATACTTTCTTTTGCAAGGAGACTTCCTTTCTTCCTTCTACGGATTTCACGGAAGTCCCCTGCGGCCACTCTGATGTAGCTGCAACATCCACTGCTCCAGCTCCAGCTGTGTCCATATCCTCCCACACAAACCACCTTTCCCCTTTATGGAGAGGGCTGCATCTCATTTAACATGCCTGCAAATATTACTTAGATATGGTTCTGAAAGATAGGAAACAGGATCTGTGGGTTTGCAAAATGCTGCAGAAAAGAACTAAAACAGTAGTCTTGAACCAACTTTTGGTTGTAGAATTATTTGAGAATATGTTCCAATCATGGGCCATTTCCCCAGACACACACACGTGTGCACCCGCCCACCCACACACACACACACACACACACACACACACAGTTTTGCATTAAATTCATGGGGTCTCTGGCATCAGGTTAAAAAGGCCCAGCTTAAAGCACAGGTGTGGATAGTCCCCAGTGGAGGAGACCCGGGGCAGCTGTGGAGGAACCAGTGAAGGCAAGAGGGATCTTGAGAAGTGAGGAGGAGGGACTCAAATAGAAATCTCACGATTTTCCAGACATTGGCCCTGGAAGGTAATAGTGTACAATGATTAAAAAAAAGCTATGCCACGCTGATAATGTAGGGTAAAGATTCTTAACCATTCTTTTAGAGAGAAGGTTTATCCACACACTTAATGCTGTAGAACAGGCATTGGCAAACTACAGCCTTCAGGCCAAATCCGCCCGTTTTTCTGTGACCCAAAAGCAAAGAACGGGTTTTACATTTTTAAATGGTTGGGAAAAGATCAACAGAAGTATTTTATGACTTGTGAAAAATATATGAAATTCAAATTTCAGTGTCAATAAAGCGCTTTATTGGAACACAGCCACCCTCGTTCATCTATGGCTGCTTTCCTGCTACAGTGGCAGAGTTGGTAGTTACCACAGAAATCATATGGCCCACAAAAGCCTGAACTATGTACTATGTGGTCCTTGATAGGCAAAGTTTGCCATCCTCTGCTTTAAATAAAGCTAGTAGGCATCGGAAGACCTAAGCGATGATGTGAATTATTTGGGGCTAATATCAATGAAATAATTATTCTCATAAAAACAGATCATTGCATTTCTTATACACCAGTTGGACTAGAGAGATCTTTCTTACAAAGATCTTTCTCATGTACTCACATTCATATTAATCCTTAGGGAACATATCACTGAAGCTAAGACAATTTAAAATATGCAATAAATCTACATATGAACTATTAATCTAGGGTGATTCCTTATTTAAAATATAGGGGAAAATCAAGGGATATAAAATCAAAGTATAATTTTAGAGTTAACTCACTTCACCTTCTACCCCCGTACTGGAATTGTCTGTTCACTGATTGGTATGGATAGCCATTCTGCCAGACTTCAGTGCAGTCATATTTATTTTAGCATCTCTAGCATCTTTCTATGCTACAAATACAAGTACTATGACAATCACAACTTAAAAAAAAATTCTTCTAAAATTTAGTTGACCACTTTAGTACAAGAATCCTTTCAATGAGCATGAAATGTGACGCCTCTCAGGAAAATTTCAATCAAGGTCTAAGGACTCTTCTATGATTTGCAAATTTCTAGAGCCTTTATCCTAAAGATATTTATTTCTTGTGTTTGAGAATTAAACTCCTGGCTTATTGCTGCATAGGAAGAAATTGGTAATAATAGTTAACTTGACACATTAAGAGAAATTATTCCAAAAATTCACCAGCTTTTTTTAGTACTTTATTGTAGGGTTTTTCTTTGGGTTACTTTAGAAATTGCTTTGCATGTTGATTTTGAAATTTGGTTGGGGGGGGGTGTCAAGGAGAAATCAGTAAAAATCAATCAGTAAACAAACAGTAAAAAATGGGTTATTTTTTAACTTTCTGTTGAAAACCTGCCAAAGTTCAAGAATTGTCAAGCCTACCTCAGCCTTTTCTTTAAAAAAAAAAAAAACTATTGAGATATAATTTATATACCATAAGGTTCACCTGCTTAAATTGTACAATTCAATGGCTTTGAATATATCCAGCTGGAGGCGTGACTCTTAAATGTGGCATATTCTTTCTTTTGGCTGGCTGAACATGGTGTCACAATTGCATGTCTTTTATTCAGTGCTTTATTTTCAGGCCAACCTGATTGGGTATTCTCACCAGTGTTCATCTTAAAATGTAAATGCCAGCAGGAAGAGAAGTATGTCTGTCTGAAATAGACCTGGGTCCAACACCTAGGACAGTACCAAGCAAGAACAGAGCAAATGGACAACACTTATTTCATAATAATTATACCATTTTTAACTGGAACCTGTTTGTTGGAAGGGATGATAGTGATTTCTGTGGTGTGCTCCAAGGACAAAGAACAAGATAAACTCAAAGGGCCGAAACAAAGAGTTACAGGACTCCTATCGCTCTGTCACAATGAGACCACTGCAATGTCCCAGAGCCCTCCCAAGCAGCATGCCTTGCTCCTTTCCCATCCCATATAAAGAAAGGTATTCATCCCACTGGAAACATGCAGACCCTACCCAATCGGCAGGTGACTCACAAGTCCCTTTGTTCCCTGGCTATAAAAACAGACAAGCAACCCATGCTCATCATCGACTTTCCCTGGCTACCAGGAAGGTGGCCCACTGTTCTTGCAGCGACTGTTCTCTTTAATAAACTCTATCTTCCTTACATTCTGCCTTGTGTCTGGAAATTCTTTTCCAACCTGCGCTCAGACCATGACAGTTTCCACCATAGATTTAATTCATCCATGAAAATGAACATGTACTCACAATCTCTAAGTTCTTCTCACTTCTCCTCCTTCCTCTTACTTCTTTCAGGTCAAAATAGAAAAATAGGACGATTTGAGTCCACTTTTCTTGGAATATATATGCTGAATGGGGAATGCATATTACGCTTTAGTTAGACAAATGAGAAGTAATAGAAGGAGAAATTATCAACAGCTTAAAAACACTGATAAGCACAAGGGAGGCCATTACAAATTACGTGGGGGTAAATTAAAGTAGGCTTCATGATTCTGAAAAAAAAAGAGTGAACATTCCCAGATGTATTTTATTAATTCAGGCACTTGACTCACCCAAACTACAGCACTTTAAATTTTAAAATATATAATTTTGCCCTTTCCAGCCTTAATATGAGGTCCGTATACTGAGCTTGCTCTATTTTAGGGATTTACTTTTTTTTTGCCTTTTTAAAATGTATTTATTTTTGGCTGCATTGGGTCTTCGTTGCTGCGTGCGGGCTTTCTCTAGTTGCGGCGAGCGGGGGCTACTCTTCGTTGTGGTGCGCGGGCTTCTCGTTGCGGTGGCTTCTCCTGTTGAGGAGCACTGGCTCTAGGCACGCGGGCTTCAGTAGTTGTGGCGCATGGGCTTCAGCAGTTGTGGCTCGCGGGCTCTAGAGCGTGGGCTCAGAAGTTGTGGTGCACGGGCTTAGTTGCTCCGTGGTGTGTGGGATCTTCCCAGACCAGGGCTTGAACCCATGTCCCCTGCATTGGCAGGTGGATTCTTAACCACTGCGCCACCAGGGAAGTCCCTGCCTTTTTAAAATTAAATTAAATTAAATTTTTTTACTGAAGTATAGTTGATTCACAATGTTGTGCTAATTTCTGCTGTAAAGCAAAGTGACTCAGTTATACACATATATACATTCTTTTTTTATATTCTTTTCCATTATGGTTTATCCCAGGAGATTGGGTATAGTTCCCTATGCTATACAGTAGGACCTTGTGGTTTATCCATTCTAAATGTAATAGTTTGCATCTCCAGGGCTTCCCTGGTGGCGCAGTGGTTGAGGGTCTGCCTGCCAATGCAGGGGACACGGGTTCCAGCCCTGGTCTGGGAGGATCCCACATGCCGGGGAGCGGCTGGGCCCGTGAGCCACAATTACTGAGCCTGCGCGTCTGGAGCCTGTGCTCCGCAACGAGAGGCCACGATAATGGGGGGCCGCGCACCGCGATGAAGAGTGGCCCCCACTTGCCACACCTAGAGAAAGCCCTCGCACAGAAACGAAGACCCAACACAGCCATAAATAAATAAATAAATAAACTCAAAAGTTAAAAAAAGAGTGTGATCACTGGACTTCTTTAAAAAAAAAAAAAAAATAGTTTGCATCTCCTAGCCCAAACTCCCAGTCCATCCCTCTCCCTCCCCTGCCTCCCACTTGGCAACCACAAGTCTGTTCTCTACATCTCTGAGTCTGTTTCTGTTTCATAGATAGGTTCATTTGTGCCATATTTTAGGTTCCACATATAAGTGATATCATATGGTATTTGTCTTTCTCTTTCTGACTTACTTCACTTAGTATGGTAATCTCTAGTTGCATCCATGCATTATTTTTTATGGCTGAGTAGTATTCCATTGTATATATGTACTGCATCTTCTTTATCCATTCATCTGTCAAAGGACATTTAGGTTGCTTCCATGTCTTGGCTATTGTGATTAGTGCTGCTATGAACATAGGGGTGCATGTATCTTTTTGAATTATAATTTTGTCTGGGTATATGCCAGATTGCTGGATCATATGGTAGTTCTATTTTTAGTTTTCTGAGGAACCTCCATACTGTTTTCCATGCTGGCTGCACCAACTTACAGTCCCACCAACAGTGTAGGAGGGTTCCTTTTTCTCCACACCTAGTTTAGGGGTTTACTCTTTTGGCAGATCCACTTTGAGTTTTTGAATGGTAGAAACACTATATTACAAGCCCAAATTTAAATCCAGGGCCCTCTCTCTCTCCATCACTCCCTTCCTCAAATTTATGCCAGGCCCTCTTGTAGGTACTAGGCACACTACAGTGAAAAAAAAAAACAAGTACTTGCTCCCATAGCACTTACATTCTAGAAGGGAGAAAGTAAAAGTTCAGAGTCCTCCTCTGCCCTCAGTTGCATAACACCCACCTGTAGAGAGATCAATATTCTATTTATCTATGATAATATGAGAGAAGTGTAATTTAAGAATCCTCTCCTATTAGGTGTAACGTTCTGGTGCTAGAAGGTTGCTGAGAGTGGCTTTCTCTGGAGAACAACTGAGATTTCAGAGTAAAACTGAGTTTTTCATTGTGTTGCCACTCTGTATAGCAAACTGCAAGAAAGCTACAGCATTCTCTCTGTAAAATTTACAAACACTTAATCCCTTTCAGCACATCAGAGATAAGTTTCTAGTACTTCGAAAGTTTTCCTGGTGTAGAGGAATCAGATATCCATGAAAGCTAAATAAAGAGACCATAGGAGTGAGAAGGTATAATAGGAGCCTCATTGTGACACTGTTTGCTAGAAAGATGAATTCACTTTAAAGTGAGTCCACCTTGGGATCTATCCAAAGGTATTCAGTTTCTGAAATACCGAAAAAGCCTTGTTAAGTGTTAGCCTGGATCCTGAATGTAATATGAATCTTCTTTGGCTTACTAATCTCATTCTCAAATTTCTCCATGCCCATTCTCACCTAGATTTTTCCCCTGGATATCTGCCCCTCGTTTCTCTTCCCACTTGATTCTCTCCTACGGCTCATCAAAATGGCTAAGAGCTTTGAGATACTAGAAGTAACCTTGGAGCTCTAAAAATATAAGTTTAACTTATACAACAACCACTTCAGGACATTGTTTTAGGGTGTTATCAGTATCCAATAAAGGCATCAGGGGAAGAGGTAGGTAGGAGTTGGTGGATACCAATGAGCTTGATCTGTATAGTCACACTGAAATATCACGATAATGAAAAAGGTTGCTATGCAAGGTCACTTAATATTAGTTTCAGTGTCATTATTTTCTCCTTTAAGAAGGTAAAATGAAGGACTTCTGAATAAGGATAAAAGGTTGAATGTATGGTTTTATTTTTAAAAAGTGAGGAATGACGTCACCAAGATGGCAGAATAGGTCATTCCTGACTTTGGTCCCCTTCACGAGAAGAACGACTAACAACTATTCAAGACATCACTGAGAGAATCCTAGAACATAAAAGAGTGAGGCCCCTGCACCAGAGGGCCATGCTGAGAGGTCTCCCTTGAACCTCTAGTTCCTGCAGTGGAAAAAAAGAACCCAGGGAACTAGTGGAAGGAGCTAACCCCTCTAGCCTTGGGTTGCTTTGTGGGACCCCCAACTCTGATTTCACTCCACGAGGAGTGCTCAACCACTGTGAGGCTCAACCACTGGGAATCTGTGATGGAGAAGAGGGAAGGGCTTGCAATAACCAGTGCACAGATCTTGGCAGACCAAGTTCAAACCTGCAGTGCCCAAGTAGTAATCCCAACCAGCAGCTTTGCTCATATGCAGAACCAAGTCTAGGGTGCACTCTGACCAGGGAACTCAGCAGGGTGCAGCTCTGCCTGATTTGGATCCTCAAATGAGGAGTTTTGCTGGCCATAGAGCCTGGTTTGCCCATGCCCAGGCAAAGAGCCTCACGCACTGTGAAGAGAGTCTTTCAGCTGCATCTGACCAGAGGGGCTGGTGACAATTCCCGGAAACTGTGTCCCAGTGCTGTTGGAGCTGAGAGGTGGGGGAGCACAGTCAATTGCCTCCAGAGCAAAAGCCAGTACAGGGAGGGTTCCCATGCTATGAGTAGGCAGGGAGATTAATCTATAGCCAAGGCTAAGGGTAGCTCCTGGCCCCTCCCAACCAGAGAGCTGGTTTGGGAAATTGAGAATAGCCTGGAGCAACCCCTCCCCCTCACACCCAGGAAAGGAAGCTGAGACATAGTCCCACTCGCTGTGGAGAGTGTCTTCTGGCCCCCTGACCAGAAGGGCTGGTGACAACTCCTGGAAGCTGTGTGACCCAGCAGTGCTTGAGCCCAGAGAAGGGCAGGCAGAACAGATAGTTTGCAAAGTAAAGCCAGTGGCCTTGTTCCGCCAGGGAACTTGGGATTTGGGTTGGCTTGAGTTAAGACAACAGACAAAACTCTTCCTCAGCTTTAGAGCTACTTCTCCTGTTGCACTGGGCAGGGAATCTAATTCACAGTCCCACTCATTGCTGAATACAGCCTTCAGCCTGTTTGACCAGGGAACCTAACACAGTTAGCTGCATAGGCCATTCAGCAGCCCTGTGTACTGTGGCACTTGAACAGAAAGCACAGCCTATGGCTTCCCTTGTCTGCAGAACAAAACCAGTGGCCTCACCCAACCAGGGAATTCAGTGCACACTTTGGCCTGATTGAGGTCCCCAAACAATGAGCTGGACCCTATCCTGTTGCCCTGCAAGGGCAAGGAAGCTAATTCATAGCCCATCTACTACTGAATATAGTGCCCAGTCCCAACCATGTAGTAAGCCTGACCAGAGAATCCAGGCAGCCACAGAGCTCATGCTGCAGCATCTCTTGGGTATGGAACCAAGCCAGCAGTCCTATTCAACTGTTCTCACCAGAGACACCCTGCCCCCATCCTCAGAGCTTGAACAGTTGCCTTGCCCCATAACAGACCATAATGGCAGGTCCCACCTGCCGAAGGACATTACCAGCAGGCGTACCCAGAAACCCGTACTGAGCTGACTGGTGTAGAACAGTCTCTGCCAGAGCAAACCGGTAAAGTCTAAAAGAGGAGGCTGATCATGAAAAATTAGGTAAATAGGACACTTCCAAAGAAATCTAATGAAACTCCAATAACTGACCCTGAAGAAATGAAGATCTATGAACTGTAGGACAAATAATTCAGAATATTCCTCTTTTTTTTTTAAAAATTATTTTCTTTTTTTAAAATTTTACTTATTTATTTATTTAATTTATTTATTTATGGGTCTTCATTGCTGCGCGCTGGCTTTCTCTAGTTGCAGCAAGCAGGGGCTACTCTCGTTGCGGTGCACAGGCTTCTCATTGCAGTGGCTTCTCTTGTTGCGGAGCACGGGCTCTAGGTGCGCGGGCTTCAGTAGTTGCGGCACGCGGGCTCAGTAGTTGTGGCCCGCGGGCTCTAGAGCGCAGGCTCTGTAGTTGTGGCGCACAGGCTTAGTTGCTCCGCGGCATGTGGGATCTTCCCGGACCAGGGCTCGAACCCGTGTCCCCTGCATTGGCAGGCGGATTCTTAACCACTGCGCCACCAGGGAAGCCCCAGAATATTCCTCTTAAGAATGTTTAGTGGGGGCTTCCCTGGTGGCACAGTAGTTAAGAATCCGCCTGCCAATGCAGGGGACATGGGTTTGAGCCCTTGTCCGGGAAGATCCCATATGCCATGGAGCAATGCAGCCCGTGCACCACAGCTACTGAGCCTGAGCTCTAGAGCCCGTGGGCCACAACTACTGAGCCTGCATGCCACAACTTCTGAAGCCCGTTTGCCTAGGGCCCGTGCTCCTCAACAAGAGAAGCCACCACAATGAGAAGCCTGCGCACCGCAACGAAGACTAGCCCCTGCTCGCAGCAACTAGAGAAAGCCCACGCACAGCAACGAAGACCCAACGCAGCCAAAAATAAATAAATGAAATAAATTTAAAAAATAGTAAAAATAAAAATAAAAAACTTAAAAAAAAAAGAGTTTAGTGAACTACAAGAAAATACAGAAAACAACATTAGGAAAACAAGGCATGAACAAAACAAGAAGGTGAACCAAGAAATAGCAACCGTAAAACAAACAAACAAAAACAGAAAACAAAAAAACAGAAGTCCTAGAGTTAAAAAATACAGTTACTAAACTGAAGAATTCAATAGAGAGTTTCAAAAGCAGACTCAATCAGGCAGAAGAAAGAATCAGTGACCTTGAGGATAGGACATTAGAACTCACCGAGTCAGAGGAGCAGAAAGAAAAAAGAATGAAAAAGAGTGAAGAAAGGGCTATGGGGATTATGGAACACAATAAGAAGAAACAATATTCACATTATAGGAATTCCAGAAGGAGAAGAGAAAGAGAAGGGGACAGAAAGTATATTTGAAGCAATAATGGCTGAAAACTTCCCCAACCTAGGGAGAAATGGACATTCAGATCCATGAGGCCCAAAGAACCACAAGTAGGTTGAACCTGTATAGGGCTACACCAAGACAGATTGTAATTATCAATAAATTGCCCGAAGTCAGAGATAAAGAAGATGTCCTTCAGATACACAATATAAAAGACATGTGAATTGTAACAGCAATAACCTAAAATGTGAGGGGAAGGAGAAGTAAGAGTGCAAAGCTTATGAATTCTAGTGAAGTTAAGTTTTTATCAGTTTAAAATAGGATGCTATCAGTTTAAGATGTTTTATGTAAGCCTCATGGTAACCACAGGGAAAATCCTGTAGTAATTATCCAAAAGAACACAATAAACAAGTCAAAGCATACTTATACCAAAAGAAATCAAAACATACAAAGAAAGACAACTGGATAAGAAACAAAGAACAGTGGATCTACAAAATGACGATAAATCAATTAATAAAATGGCAATACAGGTTGTCCCTCAGTATCATGGGGGATTGGTTCCAGGACCTACTGCAGATATGAAAATCTGCAGATGCTTAAGTCCCTTTTAAAAATTGGCATGGTATTTGTATATAATGTACACGCATACTCCTGTATACTTTAAATCAGCTCTAGATTACTTAAGACAATGTAAATGCTATGTCAGTAGTTGCAGTCCACTGTCAAGTTTTGCTTTTTGGAAATTTATGGAAAATTTTTTTCCAAATATTTTTGATCCACATTGGTTGAATCTGTGGATGTGGAACCCGTGGATATAGAAGGCTGACTGCAGTAAGTCCTTACATATCAATAATTACTTTAAACATAAATGGATTAAGTTCTCCAATTAAAAGACAGAGAATGGCTGATGTATATTAAAAACAAGATCCAACAATATGCTGCCTATAAGAGACTCCCTTTAGCCTTGAAGACACATGTAGTCTGGGAGTGAAGGGATGCAAAAAGACATTTCAAGCAAATGATAACAAAACAAACAGACAAACAAAAAAACATATACTATACTATACTATACTTATATCAGAAAAAATAGACTTTAAACTAAAAACAGTAAAAAAGAAACAAAGAAGGTCATTATATAATGATAAAGGTGTCAATCCATCAAGAAGATATAACAGTAGTAAATATTTATGTGCCCAACGTTGGAACACATAAATATACGTGAAAACTAACAGAGCTAACAGGAGGAATAAACAGTAGTACAATAATAATTGGGGACTTTAATCCCCACTCTCAACAATGGATAGATCAGAGTATCAATAAGGAAACAGAGGATTCAAATAACATTATAGACCAAATGGACCTAACAGACATATACAGAATGTTTTATCGAACAACAGCAGACTACACATTCTTCTCAAGTGCGCATGAAACATTTTCTAGGATAGACCATACGTTAGGCCACAAAACAAGTCTTACGTAGCAAATTCAAGAAGATTGAAATCATACCAAGTATCTTCTCTGACCACAGTGGCATTAAAATAGAAATCAACTACAAGAGGTAAACTAGAAAATTCACAAATACATAGAAATTAAATAACACTCTTCTGAACAACCAAAGGATCAAAGAAGAAATTAAAGGGGAAATAAAAAGTTTGAGACAGAGAAATGGAAACAGCACATCAGAACAAAATGTGTTGAAGCAAAAGCAGTTCTAAGAGGGAATTTCATAGCAATAAATGCCTGCATTAAGCAGGAAGAAAGATCCCAAATAAACAACCCAACGCTACACCTTAAAGAACTAGAAAAAGAAGAACAAACTGAGTCCAAAGTTAGCAGAAGAAATGAAATTATAAAGATTAGAGCAGAAATAAATAAAATAGAGAACAGAAAAACAGTAAAAAAGATTAACTAAGCTAAGAGTTGTTTCTTTGAGAAGGTAAACATTATTGATAAACCCTTAGCTAGACTAGCCAAGGGAAAAAGAGAAAGAACCCAAGTCAACAAAAGTATAAATGAAAAAGGAGACATTACAAATGATAACACAAAAATTCAAAGGATCATAAGAGGCTACCATAAACAGCTATATGCCAAAAAACTGGAAGACTACCAAGACTGAATCAGGAAGAAATAGAAAATCTGAAAAGACCAATTACTAGTAAGGAGACTGAATCAGTAATCAAAAATGTCTCAACAAAGAAAAGCCCAGGACCAGATGACTTCACTGGTGAATTTTACCAACCATTCAAAGAAGAATTAACACCAATCCTTCTCAAACTCTTCCAAAAAATCTAAGGGGAGGGAGCACTCCCAAACTCATTTTATGAGACCAGCATTATCCTGATACCAAAATCAGAAAAGAACACTATAACACTATTAGAAAAGAAAACTAGAGGCCAATATGCCTGATGAACATTGATGTAAAAATTCTCAATAAAATACTAACAAACTGACTTCAGCAGTATATTAAAAGGATCATTCACCATGATCAAGTGGGATTTATCCCTGGGATGCAAGGATGGTTCAACATATGCAAATTAATTAGTGTGATCCATCACAGTAATGGAGTGAAAGAAAGGAATTATATGATCATCTCAACTGATGCGGAAAAAACATCTGACAAAAATCCAACATTCATTCATGATAAAAACTCTCAACAAATTAGGCATAGAAGGAACATATCTCAAAATAATAAAGGTCATATATGACAAGCCTATAGCTAACATCATACTCAATGGTGCAAGGTGGAAAGAGTTTCCTCTAAGATCAGGAACAACACAAGGGTGCTCACTCTCACCACTCCTATTCAACATAGTACTGGAAGTCCTAGTTAGAGCAATCAGGCAAGAAAAAGGAAATGAAAGGTATCAGAATTAGAGAGGAAGAAGTAAAATTGTCTCTATTTTTTTTAAAAATAAATTTATTTATTTTATTTATTTATTTTTGGCTGCACTGGGTCTTTGTTGCTACGCAAGGGCTTTCTCTAGTTGCGGCGAGCAGGGGCTACTCTTCATTGCGGTGCGTGGGAAGCCCAAAATTGTCTCTATTTGCAGATGACATGATTTCATGTATAGAAAATCTTAAAGACTCGACCAAAAAACTTTAATCAATGAATTCAGTAAAGTTGCAGGATATAAAATTAACATACAAAAATCAGTAGCATTTCTATACACTAACAATGAATTTTCTGAAAAAGAAAGAAATTGATCCCATTTACAAGAGCACCATAAACAATAAAATACCAGGAATAAATTCAACTAAGGAAGTGAGAGATCTCTACTCTGAAAACTACAGGACACTGATGAAAGAAATGGAAGAAGACACAAAGAAATGGAAAGGTATCCTGTGTTCATGAATGAGAGGGTTTAATATTTTTTTAAATTTATTGAAGTATAATTTATATGAAGTATAGTTGAGTTACAATGTTGCATTAATTTCTATTGTACAGCAAAGTGATTCAGTTATATATATTCTTTCTCATATTCTTTTCCATTATGGTTTATCACAGGATATTGAATATAGTTCACTGGGCTATACAGTAGGACCTTGTTGTTTATCCATTTTATGTATAATAGTGTGCATCTGCTGATCCCAAACTCCCAATCCATCCTGTAATACCTGAAACCATAAAACTCCTAGAAGAAGACATAGGAGTAAAGCTCCTTGACATGGTGTTTGTAGTGATTTTTTGGATATAACATCTAAAGCACAAGCAACAAAATAAAAAATAAGTGAGGTTACCTAAAACTAAAACCTTTCTGCACAGCAAAAGAAACCATCAACAAAGTGAAAAGACAACCTATGGAATGAATAAAAATATTTGCAAACTATATATCTGATAAGGGGTTAATATCCAAAATATATAAAGAACTCATAGAACTCAATAGCAAAACCCCACAAATAACCCAATTAAAAACTGGGCAAAGGACCTGAATAGACACTTTGCCAAAGAAGATAATATGAAAGACCAACAGGTACATGAAAAGATGTTTAACATCACTAGTCATTAGGGAAATGCAAATTAAAACCACAATGACCTAGCACCTCACACCTGTTAGAATGGCTATCATCAAAAAGACAAGAGATAACAAAAATACTGTTGTAGATGTGGAGAAAAGAGAACCCATGTGCACTGTTGGTGGGATTGTAAATAGGTGCAGCCACTATGGAAAACAATATGAAGGATACTCAAAAAATTAAAAATAGAACTACAATATGATCCAGCAATTCCATTTCTGGGAATATATCCAAAGGAAACAAAAACACTACACTAACTCAAAAAGTAATCTGGGGGACTTCCCTGGTGGCACAGTGGTTAAGAATCCACCTGCCAATGCAGGGGACATGGGTTCGAGCCCTGGTCTGGGAAGATCCCACATGCCGTGGAGCAACTAAGCCCATGTGCCACAACTACTGAAGCCCTCGCACCTAGAGCCCGTGCTCCGCAACAAGAGAAGCCACCACAATGAGAAGCCCGCGCACCGCAGTGAAGAGTAGCCCCCACTCACCGCAACTAGAGAAAGCCTGCACCCAGCAACGAAGACCCAACACAGCCAAAAAAATAAATAAATAAAATAAAATAAATTTTAAAAAAAAGTAATCTGCATCCCCATAGCAGCATTATTTATAATAGCCAAGATATGGAAACAACTTGTGTCCATTGATGGATGAATGGATAAAGAAGTGGTGATATATATGTGATATCTATATCTATATCTATCTACAGTACACACACACAGAGGAATATTATTTAGCCATTAAAAATGCGGAAGTCCTACCATTTGCAACAATATGGATAGACCTTGAAGGCATTATGCTAAGTGAAATGTCAGATAGAGAAAGACAAATACTGTATGATCTTACGTAAATGTGGAATCTTAAAACACAAAAACAAAAAACTCATAGAAAAAGAAATCAGACTTGTGGTTACCAGAGGTGGAGGGTGGGTGAGGGGGAATCGGAGGAAGGGGGTCAAAAGGTACAAACTTCCAGTTATAAGATAAATAAGTACTAGGGATGTAATGTACAACATGATGGCTATAGCTGACACTGCTGTAGGATATATAGGTTAGTTACTAAGAGAATAAATCTTAAAAATTTCTCATCACAAGGAGAAAAAATTTTTTTCTTCTTTCTTTTCTTTTTATTGTGTCTGTATGAGAAGATGGATTTTAGCTGAACCTATTGTGGTAATCATTTCACAATATATGTAAATCAAACCATCATGCTGCACGCCTTAAACAAGTAATGTATGTTAAGTACTTCTCAATAGAGCTGGAAAAAAAAAAGTGAAAATTCTCTATGCACTCATAGAGCTACAAGAGCAGTTTTAAATATCAGTGTCCTTGTCCTGCTCTCAGGTCAATTTTTCCCCCAATACTTAAATTTAAGTGAAAGGGCAGATTTCAACCTTCATTTGAAAAGTAGAGTTGGTAGGAAGTTCCAGGGTGTTCTAAGACACTGAAAATATTCACATTAGAAGTTTTCTAAAAGGCAAGGACAGAGGGTATTTTAAGAAGGTGTTTTCAAATTGGCTGAAATCCTTTGCATTAGTTATACATTTTGTTTATATAAAATATCCACCTTTTTGGGGCTTCCCTGGTGGCACAGTGGTTGAGAATCTGCCTGCCAATGCAGGGGACACGGGTTTGAGCCCTGGTCTGGGAAGATCCCACATGCCGCAGAGCAACTAGGCCCGTGAGCCACAATTACTGAGCCTGCGCGTTTGGAGCCTGTGCTCCGCAACAAGAGAGGCCGCGATAGTGAGAGGCCCGCGCACCACGATGAAGAGTGGCCCCCGCTTGCCGCAACTAGAGAAAGCCCTCGCACAGAAACGAAGACCCAACACAGCCATAAATAAATAAATAAATAATTTAAAAAAAAAATCCACCTTTTTTCTGGAAAGCACTCTTCCAGTGATTGATCCAATTATATTTCTCCACACATTTGGTTATAGCTGATAGTTCCAGGGAGGGCATCTGACCCAAGCCCAACAGATCTCTTAAAGGATTTTTGAATTGGACGTCAGAGAAAGAAAAACTCATCGTTTCTTTAGAGGCAGATTTGGAGATCTGGGAGGTGTCAGCACTTCTGTTTTTGATTTGCAGAGATCAGTTCCAGAGAAGAGAGCCAATAACCAGAGATGGCAAGTCTTGGGGTTGTGCCAGTCCAGGGTTGCAGTCATCCTGAGGTTTACAGTGGAGATTGGTAATAATATTTATCTGGTCCTTATTAAGTACTGGAGATTCAGCTCTGGGTGTTTTTTATTTAACCTTGAAAATCCCATTAGATAAATACCATCAAGATCATCCTCCTAGTTTTATAGATGCGAATATTGAGGCATAGGGAAGTTAAGTAACTACAATAAATAGCTGAGCTGGGATGCAAACCCATGGGGTCAAACCCCAGAGCCCATGCTCTGAACCACTGTTATTATTATTTTTAAAATAAATTTATTTATTTTTGGCTGCATTATGTCTTCATTGCTGTGCGCAGGCTTTCTCTAGTTGTGTCGAGCAGGGGCTACTCTTCGTTGCAGTGCGTGGGCTTCTCATTGCAGTGGCTTCTGTTGTTGTGGAGCACGGGCTCTAGGCATGCAGGCTTCAGTAGTTGTGGCGCACAGGCTTAGTTGCCCCGCGGCATGTGGGATCTTCCCGGACCAGGGCTCGAACCCATGTCCCCTGCATTGGCAGGTGGATTCTTAACCACTGTGCCACCAGGGAAGTCCTGAACCACTGTTATTTTGTCTCTAGGCCAGCAGTAATTTCCATACGTTGGGCCAAATTATGTAATGTGTTGTAAGCGTACTAAGTAATATACTAATCAAAGGAATACCTCAATATATGTCCAAAGCCACTTTAATATCCTCCCCTTCAAGGTTTCTCCTAGGTTCCCTTTCTCACTAAATGCCATTTTCATCCATCCCAGAAAAAATGAAAACTTGGGAGTCATTCTGGATCCCTTTCTTCCTGACCTCCACATCACCTCATTTTATATCCAAAACCACTTTATTCTACAAGCACATATTGGGGACTTACTATGGACAAAACCCTATCCTCAAACCAGTCCCCTTCTCTTTATTCCCATAGTTAATGCTCTTGTTCATACAACTGACCTTGACGTTCTTCAGCCTTTTTGTGCCCTAGTTTCCTCACCTGTAAAATGGGGTCAATCGTGCCTACTCCAGAAGGCTATTTTGAGGATTAAATGAGATAAAGTATAAATAAGTATTCATCAACTGTTGTTTATTCTAGGAATGAAACAATTCTTATGTATGATCATGGAGATTTTCATACTGTTTGCTTTTACAGTAAAAACATGGGCTGTAATGGGAAAATAAAGATTCCAAATGAACAGTTTCATATTTTTGTATTTTCCAGGTGACATGATTGCCTGCAGAAATCCTTTAACGTAATATAAATTCTTAAAACACACATAAAACCCCACCAAAAATCCCAACAGCCCTAAATCCCCCCTCCTTTTTCGCTATTAGCAGATATGCTGATGATTGTCATGTATCTGAATAGTGCAACACATTTAGAGGAGATAACTACATCCATAAGAAGAATCAAGCTATGAAGATTGGCATCTACTACAATTTCCTTGATTATACCAAATCACCTACTGGAGCTTTAAGTTGTTAAAATTGCTCTCCTTGATCAGTGAATACTCAAAGGTACAAATTCATTTTTTCAACAAAAGATGAAAGGGTATATGTATCATATAGGTTACATACAAATACACATACTATTCATATTCAGCTTCATGTTAGAGATTTTTATCTTTTGCTCGATGCCAATATTTGTCCAGGTATTTGAACACATTTCAGGCCTTTTATGAAAAAGAAAAACTTCAGTTTTATATGTTGGCCAAGTCTTTTTGTAGTGGCATAATGATTATCTTTGATCCATGAGATTAGGGAAACTGATACCTACACATCTACTTCTTCAGAGGCACCGATGTCCATCCTGGGAAACAAAAGTCAGAAACCTTCACAGAAATATTCAACAAAATCTCAGATTAAAGACCTGACTATAAAAATGAAATGAAATGAAGAAAATGAAAATAGAAGAAATTTTAAAAGCCTATCCATGTAACTTCAGAATGGGAGAGGTATTTTCAAACAAGACATGAAATCCAGAAGACATACTGACAAGGGTTGACCACATAAAATTTGGTACGACGAAATGGTTATCATAAATCGTGTCAAAAAACATTGGCAGAAAATATTTGCAACACAAAAAATATTATTACATAAGGAACTGCTACAAATTAAATAATTTGTAAAATTGGCAATTCATTTATAGATGAGGAAATGCAAATAGTAAGCATGAAAAGAATGTTCAACAAAAATATCACAGACAGGCAAATTAAAACAAGATGCCATTGAATTGGCCACAAAATCAGTGTTAGTATTATTAATCTGCAGTACCACTGAGGATATGGGGTAATGACTACTGATGGAAGAGTCGTACACCAGTACAAGATTGACTTCATTAATTTCTGGAAATCCATCTATATCTACTTAAGTTTCACTATACATTATGTAAAAGAATGTTCACCACCTTGCTTCCCTGGAGTCCAGTGGTTAAGAGTCTGTGCTTGCAACGCAAGGGGCACCAGTTCTATCCCTGATCTAAAATCCTTGGAATTAAGATCGCACATGCCCCGTGGCACGGCCAAAAAAATAAAATACCTAGTAATAAATCTAACCAAGGAGATGAAAGACCTGTACTCTGAAAACTATATGCCACTGGAGAAAGAAATTGAAAAGACACAAAGAAATGGATGTTCACCACATTAATCTAACAGCAAAAAACTACAAACAACCTAAGTGTTCATACCCAGCAACTGATTAAGTTGGGGAACCTCCATACAACAGCCTACGGTGTCCCCACTAAAAATAGGTAACACACATTTTTATTACCACATACAAGGCATTGTTTTAAGTGTCTCATATGCTTATATTTCATCTTGATTTACCTCTATTTTATAGATGAGGAAACTGAGGTACAGAGAGGTGAAGTAACTTGTTGAGAGACTGTGCTATACTGGTTTTGAAGATGGAAGGGGCCAGGAACCAAGGTATAGATGGCCTCTAGGAACCAGCCCTAATACCTTGACTTTTTTAATTTTTAGGCCACGCCGCATGGCATACGGGATCTTAGTTCCCCGACCAGGGACCAAACCTACGTTCCCCGCAGTGGAAGTGTGGAGTCAACCACTGGACTGCCAGGGAAGCCCCAATACCTTGACTTTGTATTTTGGACTCCAGAAATAATAAATTTGTTGTTTTAAGCCATTCAAGTTTGTGACAACTTTTTATAGCACCAGTAAGAAACAGATACAACATAAGGGATATTAAAATACATGGACAAGTTTGCAGAAATGCTCTCACTAAGCTAAAATTCAAGGTACAGTCATTAATTTCTGATCTGAACAAAAGGTTCTGTATCATTTACAAACCCACTGTTGAGAGCAGTGCTAGGTCTACAAAAAGACTGATAAACAGCTTAGTATAGATGATTTCCTTTTTTCTGTATAGATTTTGGAAATTAGTAGAAATATATCACAACAGGATCAGTCCTATCAGAATACCTGTTTTTTTTTAGATGGCAGCTTCAACAAACTAGAGTCTGAGTATCAAAATTTCACTTTAATGAAACAAGTTCCTCTTAGGCATCACCTGAAACTTATTTTTTTAAATAATGTATTTATTTTTGGCTGCGTTGGGTCTTCATTGCTGCACGTGGGCTTTCTCTAGTTGCAGTGAGCAGGGGCTACTCTTCGTAGCAGTGCGTGGGCTTCTCATTGCGGTGGCTTCTCTTGTTGAGGAGCACAGGCTCTAGGCACACGGGCTCAGTAGTTGTGGCTCCCCGTTCTACAGTGCAGGCTCAATAGTTGTGGCACACGGGCTTACTTGCTCCGCAGCATGTGGGATCTTCCTGGACCAGGGCCCAAACCCGTGTCCCCTGCGTTGGCAGGCGGATTCTTAACCACTGTGCCACCAGGGAAGTCCCCTGAAACTCATTTTAACAAGAAAACCTTTTTGTGTTAATACATATTCTACTTGAAATTCCTAAACTCAAAGGATCTAAAACAGGTACTCTAATGCCTTAGTGATATCACACTATTTACAAATATGAAGTTAATACAGTGAATGTGTTTCTACTCCCACTATAAAGGTCATCAGATTAAAAAAAAAAGTCTAATCACATAAAGGAATATAAAACTATTTATTGACCACTGTTCACCAGTATTTACAATAAAGTAACCAATATACAGTTGAATAACATTCTGATTACTACAAAGTTATTGTTTTTCCTGGCTTCTGCTGAACCAGTAACCCAAAATACTGAGAAGATTGAGCCTACATGTAAGGAATGGGTTGGGGTAAAGTTTGAAAAAACATGCAGGTCAAGTTTAGATTAGAAAACTTTGTTCACTCATTTATTCCTGCAGATCCTAAACTGCCAACATCTCTAACCATCTGATTAGGTTTCCATTAACAAGTCTGAGACATTCCATGTATCACAGTCTTTCAGTAAATACAGCACACGGATTTCAACTTCTTATAAAGAATGGTTTGCCAAAAGGAAGCTTTAAATGTCCACTTAACTAAGTCTTGCTTGGCTAATTAAAACATACCAGAATTTTTCTATTTTTTCATTTGGGTTGACAGAGATAAAATTTTCCTTTCAGGGGGTTTTACATATAAAACTGCATTTATATGATGGTAGATATGCATGCAGATTCTGATAGGGCTGCTTTAAAAAATTATCCAATTTAATTTGTCTCATTAATTACAAAATTGTTTAATTTGAAAGGTTAAGACTTAAATTTTCAATTTAAGTTGAAGTGATTTCTTATATTGCTCAAAATGATAGAATCCCAGAAACATGGGCTCATCCATGGTTGTGAAAGGCTGTTTTTGTTTTGGTAAATGTGTTTAAACAATAACCAAAAAACCCCCAAACCATTTACATATGTATTTTATGTATACACATACAGAAAACCCAGAATGGTCCTTAGGCATATATGAGTTAAATGCAAATTCTAAATTCTGATTGAGTAATGACTATGGAGATTTTCCCCAACATTTAGAAAAGCTGTTCTCTAATGCAGAGGAAATAATATACCATAGTATCAAATGTTCTTTTCTGCTAAAGGAAGCAACTACAGAAAGCTTTTATTTGTTCAAAGTAACCAGTGCTACAGATGCAAAAAAAAAAAAAACAGAAACAAAACCCCCCAAAAACCCCCCCAAACCCAACAACTTCCCCAATACTACTTCAAAACGAACATATCAAATGTGATTTTCATTAGAATGTAGTTATTTCTTCACACTAATAAATCAAAAGACCAAGACCCAGATTTTATATATATATATAAATATATATAAAAAGCAATGCAAACAATTATTGAGCTTCATCTTCTGGACAAGAATGCCAAGTTAGTCTCTCTTCATAAAAAGCAATTACAATTTGAGGACACTTGGTATTTGCCTCCTTTGCCAGCACCAAGTCCGCCTCATCTGAATCTTTCCTGTTGTGAGGAAAAAAAAAATTCAATTAAAAAGTCTAAACTGTTTTTTGTCAACTGATAACCATTCACTTTAAGGATCATAACTCAATCAAAAGGTATTCAAGTGCTTCAGGGTTATGTGGTTACTTGTGGCTGTGTTCCAATAAAACTTAATTTTCCAAAACAGGCCACAGTTTGCCACTCGTTGCTTTAGCAAAGTAACTAGAATCATCCTTTTAGCAGATAATTACTCTCTACCTAATGATGGTCAACTATTTGTAAAACCTAGGTAGATATGTTTTTTAAAACTTCACAAGTTTTTAAAAAACATTATCTATTCTTACTTTAAAATGTAACAGAAATTACCCACACACTTACCATTTCATGAGAAACATTAATTCTCCACTGCTGTCTGTGGCACCAATTATTCGCTCTGGGTCAAGACCTCTGGCAAAACCTCTTGGTTTATCAGCCTGTTTAAAAGAGGTTAAATGATTATTTACATAAATGTTCCCACACATTTTTTTCAGAGAGCAATCTAACAATATTAACTTCCAATTTGTTTTCATGATATGTAACTTTTAAATAAAAACCTTCTGATGGTGAAACAAATGACCAGAGCAAGAGCCCATATTTAGTACTAAAACACATATTAATTTCCATTAAACTTACAAGCAGAAAAAACAAATCTGGATGTCTAAAATATTCTGAATCATAAAATCAAGAAAGCAGACAAAACTTTCTTCATTCAAAGACACCAAAAGGCAGGAAAAAACCCCAATCTCTTTTTTTCTGGTAATTCTAATCAATTAGTAATTATAAATTCTTGAAAGTCAGTATTTCAAATTACTTCTAGGAATTGTCTAAATTACCCACGTATTTTTTAAAGCACACAGAAACTGTAAACAGCAAAATAATAAAAGCTTTAAAATGAGACTAATCAGTATTGTAATCAATCTGCATTACAGTAAACCTTATAAAATACTTAGTATAAACCAAAACTGTGGTCTGAGGGACTCCCGGGGATGCCTGAGACCTTCTGGAGTATCTGTTTATCTGCAAGATCTCCTCTTTTCATGTACCTGTGACTTTATATTGTCTTTGCAGATCTCCACCAAACAACATAGCACAGCAAATCGAATACAGGACTAATGCCTTATTAAGACAGACACTGACAAGATTTGCAAAAGTGTAAAATGTCACTCTTCTCATTTAAAGTTATTTTTCATGAAAACTTATGAATAACATGTAACAGTCTTCGTCATTCTTAACTGAATATACAAAACTGTATAAGTTTCTACTTTAATTTCTAATGCAGTTAGTACTGATCGTTATAATCCATATAAACAAGTTTTTTGGGATCCTCAATAATTTTCTAGAGTGTAAAGGGGACTTGAGACCAAAAAAGAGAAGTGCTTACATAACAAATCCTTTCTCCCCATGAGACTTTTTACATCATTATCTTGAGCTCTGGAGTCAGACTGCCTAGGTTATAATGATGACTCTAACCTTCACTCGCTGTGTGGCTTTGGGCAAGTTAACCTGTTTGTGATTCAGGTTCATTTTCTATAAAATACATACAATTAATACTATGTTTCATAGGAATTTTAAAGTATATGGAAAGCAAATTAAGTCATTTAGAACACTGCTTGGCACATTAGGAGGGCTCAATACAGGATAACTATTGTTATTAAACAGTGCTTCTGCTGAGCATGTGGTTGACTTCCAATTTACTTACAACTGATTCTTAAGATTGTTACCTTTTTGCCTTGGCTGCTAAAGTGTTCAGAACCAAATTTGTAGCCCACCTCTGTTTCCCTTCTGTAAAAAATGAGGGTAATACCTATGATCTTGACAGAATTGTCATTAAGAGTTAATGGACTGGGACTTCCCTGGTGGTGCAGTGGTTAAGAATCCGCCTGCCGATGCAGGGGAAACGGGTTTGAGCCCTGGGCCAGGAAGATCCCACATGCCTTGGAACAACTAAGCCCGTGCGCCACAACTACTGAGCCTGTGCTCTAGAGCCTATGTGCCACAACTACTGAAGCCCGCGCGCCTAGAGCCCGTGCTCCGCAACAAGAGAAGCCACCGCAATGAGAAGCCCACGCACTGCAATGAAGAGTAGTCCCCACTCGCCGCAACTAGAGAAAAGCCCACATGCAGCAATGAAGACCCAACACAGCCAAAAAAAAAAAAAAAAAGTTAATGGACTGTGAAGTACTTAGCATCTAGTTCAAATGATCAAATTTTAAATCCAAAGTCCTTATCAATAAATCTGTATTGTATGTTTAGTCCCCAAGCCTAGATATAATTCAGACCCAAGACCTTTTCCCAAATTGCCGTGTTAGGCCAAAAGGCAGGGCAAGTATGTTTTAAAGTTGGGGGTAGAAGCAAAGAGTTATGTAATTTGCTCAAAGCCACAAAGAAATCAATGAAGCGAAGATTGGCTCAAAATACACATGCAGTGAATGAACCAATTATCTCATTTTATGCCAATAAAAATTAATAAAAAAATTATTATCCAAGATTATATACTTCAAAATCAAAGTACTGTTTGGCAATACAAGGATCATGTGCCAACGTTTTGGTCACCACCACTCACTAATGATCTATAATCAAAATGTGCTATGTAGATTGTTTTCACTGTATTGTAAGGGATTTTCAATGATCAATTTTGTATTGTTTTTACTTAAGACAGCTGGTCTAGATGAGAGGAAATCGTCTGATCTGAAGTCAAATCCATCAATCTATCCAAAATAACACTAGCACAATTTTAAGTGGTGTAAGCACTTACTAGACATTTACACAATGTAGGGTAAACCATGCCTATCCTTTCTGTCCCAAATATTAAATATTAAGTATTTTAAAAAGGCCTTTTAATGATATTTTTAAAGTACTTGAGTTTTAAAAAGTATTTAAAAAATCAAGTCATCCTTTTACAAAAAGCCAGTTTGCTGGCCAATGTTTTATACGTACAGCATCTCTTTTCTTCTTTGATTTGCTATCATCAGATTCACTGTCAGATAAAGATTTTCTTTTTGTTCCATCTTTTTCTTTACCAGCTTTTTGAGAATTAAGAAATGCTTCAATTAACTCTGGACAATCTAAATTTTCTTCGGGTTCCCAAGTATTGTCTGCACTGTGTTCAGTTAAAAAAAAAAAAAATTCATTCAATTAAACATGGTTCATCACCATCATCCAGATCCATTTAATACATACCTGACAAAAAGCCCTCTGTACTGCAGATATTAATCATTTCCCCCCTCCCCTCACATTCTTTTGAGGGAATCTATACTTCCTTTTGTGTCTACTTTCACAGTCCGTACTAAGTGGGCAATGTTATTACCTCCAAGGTAACTGAACCTGACTCTAGCAGAACAACTGGAACCAATATTTTTCCAAGTTATGCGGACAACTCACTTTAGAATTCCTCTGGAAGAGCCTTTAAAAAAGGTGGATTCCTGGTTCCCACCTCAAATTACTTTATCAGATTGTGCCTAGGGTTGAGGCCTCCAACACTGTGTTTTAAAACACAGCAATTCAGAGGCGCTCTCAAATGTGAGACAGTATTTTCAATTTCTGCTGGGTACTCAAATTGGCAAGTGATATAAAACAGGGGTTGGCAACTCACAAGTCACAATCAGCCTTTTGTATGGCTGGCAAACTGTTTTTTACATTTTTAATCGGTTGGGAAAGAAATGTCACAATAAAAGTCATATGGAATTGAATTTTTGGGCCCATAAACAAAAGCATTATTAGAACACAGCCATGTTCATCTGTTTAATGTATTGCCTATTGCTGCTTTTGTACTACATTCTCAGAGTTGAATAGCTGTGACAGAAGCCCACAAAGCCTAGATTATCTACTATGTGACTCTTAAAGTCTGCCAATCCCTGATATACGGCAGGGATGACCATTTCCATGTGTTTTTCAGAAGGGCTGGAAAGAAAATGAATATCAATTACCAAATGTGAAAGTAAGATCACCCTACACCACTAGTTACAAGATTGCTAACTTTGTGTGCTCTGATCCAAAAAGCCTTTACAGAACTAGACAGAATGAAATTAATCATTTTAGAGATGCTAGGAAAGATGCTTTTAACCTCTAGTTACAACTTGGTCTGTTGATGCCCAGACTCTACTTCTTAGAGATTAGGATACAGTAAACCTAGTGTAGGACCTGAATTATGATGAGCACTTCTGTTTAAGACCCACTAGTATACCTTACATAGCTTCACTATTTTTTAATGTCCTCTGTAGGGAAACCATGTAGATTAGGTATTCAGGTAGTACAGTATCCAACTACATTAAAAAGCAAACTGTACTCTATATTATATAAATTTGACTCTCCAAGGTAATCAACTAGACTCAAATCTGCTAGGTTACCACTGTAGGCAAAAGACATGGCTCTTTTTAAACATACCTCAAACAAGATACCCTGGATTAAAGGTGCTTTTAAATTTAAAGAAACTTACAGAAAATGGATAAAAAGATCTTAGACTAGAAACAAATTTTAAATGTTATTTAAGTACAGTTAAACATATAATAAGGCACTGAGATTTCTTACTCTGTAAATCCCTTCCACTTCAGGAAATACTCCACCTTCCCATTCACTACACGTCGGTCCAGTACTTTTTCTACCACAAATTCTTCAGGTTCTGCCTCTTCGACTTTTTTACTCTTTCCATTCTGTTTCTTCCCCATTTTTTGCTAAAACAAAACAAAAGAGAGATTTAAGAAATGTCTTTTTTGACTTTTTCAGTACATTTTAAAGGCTAGACTACTTATATTATCGTTGCATTTGACACCTAAATTTCCACTTCTATATCCCAGAGCAGATACCTTCTGAAAAGGTAAAAGTTAACAGATAATAAAATAAAGGAATTATTGATTCTGTGGGTTTAGCTCAAAACTATCACCCACCACCCTTCACTGAAATAATACAATCAAAAACGTTCTTTGAAAACACTGTTTTATCTTTTCCTGGTCTTATTTCTATGTAGTCTACAAAACCAAATTTAGTAGAGTTTTCACTTATTTTAACCACAGGACAGCAACAAAGAACTATTAGAAACTATTAGAGGATTATACAAAGGAGAATAACTAGTAGTGACAGGTCTTATTAGTGAACCATAGACCCATTAAAACTACAGCCCCCAAACACTAAGACCCCCTTTCCCAATTGAAACACCGATGTTAAAAGCCTCAACAATTTAAGAGAAAAGATAACTGCAGAACAAAAACATGGTTCAGAACCCTGATATCAATTGCAGGGTCAACCAATGAGACCATAAATAGGTTAAAAAGGACAAGATCATTTCCCCATAATCTCTGTATATAATGTCACTCACCACTTGGAACAAACCTATAATGCTGTCACTTCAAGAGGCCAAAATGCTGGATCATTTTAATTATCTAATGTGAAAAAATCCTTTTTTCTTGGCTTCTCAAGAGAAAGACTCTAAACTGGTAGCCAATGAAACTAACTTACAAGTTCTTAGGTTAGATTTTTTTCTTTTTTTGGGTATAACACTCTTTGAGAGAAGCAGGAGACCAAGCTCAACAGACCAATAACTCAAAACAGATTTGTTATTGAAAATGGATAAACTTTCAAAAAAAAACCCGGAAATGGTTATTAAGAGACTAAGGGGGGAAATCCCACATGTTATGTTCATCTTGGAATCATTTCACCTTAAAACAGGTGCTATTAAAAAAAAAAAAATTAATTGCTCAGTCACTAAAGTCATCCCTCCTAAAGCACGTAAGCAGAAAAATTAACAGCAATGCCTCCAGACTGCAAAAGACATTTAAAAATACGTAATCATTTAGAGGTGTACACACACATATAAGAAATAAAAATCCTCTGACACTTAAATAATGCAGCAAACACCTGATTTTGTTGGATACCATTCACCATGTCAGGTCTTACAACTTTCATTAGTCAAGATACTTGGGTACTGCACCCAGTCAAATAGCCTTCTGCCTCCGTATAGTACAAGGAAGGTAATGATCGTGGTAGTGGAAAGAGTGAAGAAAAACTGGTATAGACCAAAGCTTATCAGACACTGATCCTAAATGAAAAACAAAAAAAGTATCTCCATGAAACTAAGAGGCTAACAGAGTAAACAGGAAAACAAAAATAAACACAGAAAATGAAAGACAAAAAAAATTTGGCAAAAGAAATGAAGTATTTACTACTATGGCACCCATAAACTAGTTTCAAATGCTCATCCTTTTCTTTTTAAAAGAAAATCCACCCACTTTCCCATTTAAATTACAGCACACATTATCTCACAACACTAACAAAATTATTTTAAAATGCAAAGTTAGGTAGGTATCAAACTGTATGCAAAGCGATTTAATTTTAATAGAAGCATCTATTTGCTTTCTGTATCTATACTCATCCTCACAGTCTCAGGGACAGCTATTTCGTTTCCCATCCAATACTTTTGATACTGGTGATTGTAAAGCCAATTTAATTATCTACATTTTGGTTTACTGATTATGAAATTTGAAGGGCAATTCAATCCTGAGGAAGCACAGATTATGCTTTGTGCTTTTTCCATTGATGGATTTGATGGGAATAAATTATGCCACCAGACAGGCTTTATATTTAAATGTTTCTCTGGATGTTTGACTTAAAAGTGCAATCTAATGATGAAACAAATGAAAAATCACCAACGTGCCCTTTATATTGCGAAAGCCAAGGGGAGAATACACAAACCAAAACCATTTTGCTTTATTTAGATGTTAACACTCACCTTTATATAATTCCAATTGTTATTAACGCAATGTGTTAGAATTAAATACTGTGGGAACCATAACTTTGAATTTCGTGATTTTTATGTGAATATTCCAATGGCTATGTTAAAACTCCAAAGTTGACATGGCTGAACACATACATGTCTACAGGTTTACAGAAGTTTTAATGAAGCCTAAGAATGCAAACTGTGGGTTTAAGAAACTGTTGGAGAGAAAAAACTTAATTGCTCAAAAGATCCAGAAAATCTAATTTCCTCTCTTTCCTGGACGTATGTGTGATGTTTTTTCATGTCATGTATTAAAAAAACCGCATTGCAATGACTTAAATTTAAACCCTTCTGTATTTTAGAATAAGCAAGTTTGAAATATGAGTGACCAAAACAATTCGAAATATTCAATGACTTTTGTCTCCATCTAAGTGTGCAAGGTAACCGTTCTTTAAACAGGGCAATGCTGAAAATACTTGCTTTCTCTAGAATTCAGTAGAGTGATTTAGAGAATAGTATGCCAATCAACAAGGGCTTTATTGCTTTGTCCGTGTATGCTTGTAACATTCTTCCAGGTCACATAAATTTTTGTATCTTTATTTCAAGATAAGAATACTTGGTAAAAATTTATTTCGTGCTACTCTCCCAAGATTAGGTTTCTCTAAACGAATCAAGACACTACTAAGCCAAGTCAATAAATATCTCAATGTAGTTATTTCCTTTTTGCTCCTAACTCTCCCCATAATAACAGTGGGGCGAGAAGGGACTGGAAACTATATATGGATGTAAATTTCTCAACCACAGAGATGCAAAGTTATAATTTTTGGAGAAAAAAAGTTTGCGTTAGATCCATAAATATTTTAGGTTGTTGTCATTAACTTACCAATGTAGTTTTATTGGACGCCATTTTTTATTGCAGACTTGAAGAGCTATTACTAGAAAAATACATAACAGTTAAAAAAGTTTGCAAGACACAAAAAAGTAGCTAAACATAAGTTTTGTTTGGATTCCAACCCCCACCTAGGTAACTCACGTTATTAAACATGTATACAAATCCACAGAGAAGCAGTCTTGAGATTCTGCACAAACTAGTGATACATACCTAAGAGTATATCAGTGTTGTAACCAAGTGTACCTAGATAACCTTACCGGGCACGTTAGTACCCGAGAAAGCTTTACAGAGTAAAAAATAGACAGTTTTTTTCTTCCCAATCCAAATCCCACTTATAACTATAGTCACAATTTTTTAAAAAATGGCCAAATAGTTTGGTTCAAAATCAAACGACTGCCCAAACGATCACAATAACCAATTACTGTGAATTTCTCCTCTACACTTAACAGTCCAAAGAGTCGCCTATGTAATGTAATCCCAACCTGGTTTCCTCTTAGCAACCCTCCCTTTCCAATCACTAGTTAAAAAACTAAAGGAAAAAAAAAACCTGAGATGTTCCAGTCCCATTTCGTGCCACTTTTGTAACCAAACCACCTCTTTCTGCACTTTCATCCGCTCCCCTTAAGCCCCTGCCCCACCCGGCTTAACAAGGCCTTAGCGCCCAGCCCCCGCCCCGCCCCCTCCCCCCCACGGGAGCGCGGGCCTCGTGGTCAGCGCATCCGCGGCGAGAAACAAAGGCCGCGGCGCGGGGGCTCAAGGGCACTGCGCCACGGGGCCCGCGCCTCCCCCGACCAGGCGACGGCCACGTAACGGAGCGCCCGCCGCAGCCTCCGGACATCGGGCCGCGCGGAAACGGGAGAATGCACCGCCCTCCCTGGAGGCCCAAGTCGCCGACCGAGGCCGGGAGGGGAAGGAGAGCCCCTCTTCTTGATGCGGGATGGGGGAGGGGAGAAAGAAATGCGCTTTGTCTAGAAATAAGGCAGCTGTCGCCACAGCTTTCAACCTTGGGGAAGAGAGTCTCGTCCCCTAAACCAACTACAGACGCCGGCCCAGCGCCAGGCCCGCCGCGGGGTCTCTTCGCCTCTCCTTTCCTTCCCACCAGCTCCTGATTCAGGGTCGGGCGGGGAAGGGATGGGAAGCGGGGAACTGGGGGGTCTCTGGGGCGCATGTGGTATCTTAAGCAACACCACCGAGTGAAAGCTAGAGAAAAAGAAAGACACCGACTTCACCGCCTCCGAGCTGCTCCGGGTCCCGGGTCTGCAGCGTCTCCGGCCCTGCGCGCCTCAAGCTCCAGCCACATCCGAAGGGGAGGGGGCTGGGGAGCTGCGCGCGGGGCCGCCGCCGGGGGGAGGGGAAGGTGGCACCGCCCACGCCCGGCGGCCGCGAGGGGTGGGGTGGGCGCGCGCCCCGCGGCGGGGAGGGGCCGTGCGCCGCGCAGTGCCCGCCGGGAGCCCGAGGCCGGGAGAGCTAGGGGGAGGGGGCGGTGACAGTGGCGTTTACCGTTCGTGGCGTGGCGCCTGGTGGTCCCCGGAGGGGAGGGAGAGGGAAGCGGGGGGGGGGGGGCGGGTGAGAGCCGTGACCGAAGTCTCCTCGGCGGAGGTTTTTCCTGCTTTGCAGCAGTAGTGGCTGGCGCCAAAACAGGACTCCGCCCACTTCCTTGCCCCTGGGGTTGGGTGTCTCCGAACGCTGGGGGTGGGGGGTGGAAATAAAAACGAGCGTCCCTCTCGACTACCCGCGAGGTCGACCCCAAAAGCGTTGGCCAGGGTTAGGTTGGTAGAGAGTGAAGTGTAATTTTTTGACTAGAAGTCGCTTCGGGTGTTTCCGGAAGGGGCCGAGTCGGTCCTCCGCGCAGGGGAGGAAGGGTGGGGGAGGGAAAACACAGTAGAGAAGGCTACTAAGTTTTAAGACGGAGGTAGGGGGAGATTATCAAAGCGTTGCTGTAAGGACTACCTCCGGGGTTGAGGGGGCTGGACCTCTGGGCTGAAGATTAAGCTCCTCCCAACAGCGTTAATTTCAAAATGCGCGACCGTTTCTCACCTGCCCTGCGCTAAGGGGGCTGGACCCAGTTCCGAGAGTCATATACGCAGAACTCGAGCCTTCCACAATTCACAGAGCCCTTTTACGCAACTGACGTCAAGCACCACTACTGGCCGCAGGGGGGAGGGGCACGTACTTGGCGCAAGGAGGTCGTAGAGCGTTCCCGCCATTGGCGGCGGTTAGGGCGTTTACGCAACGGCCTGACGTAGGGGAGGACGCGTTAGTCGGGGGGAAGGTTCTAGAAAAGCGGCGGCAGCGGCTCTAGCGGCAGTAGCAGCAGCGCCGGGTCCAGAGTGGAGGTTCTCCTAGCGGTGTTGTTTCTCGAGCAGCGGCAGTTCTCACTACAGCGCCAGGACGAGTCCGGTTCGTGTTCGTCCGCGGAGAGCTCTCTCATCTCGCTCGGCTGCGGGAAATCGGGCTGAAGCGACTGAGTCCGCGATGGAGGTAACGGGTTTGAAATCAATGAGTTGTTGGAAAGGGCATGGCGAGGCCGTTGGCGCCTCATTGGAAGTCGGCTATCCGCCTCCGTGGGAGAGCGGCAGCGAAATTGGGCCACTTCAGAAGCGGCTGGTCTCAGGATATTTTTGAAGAGGGGTCGTTAGTGGAGGCCTGATTGTACAGCGCTTTCCCCACCCTCAGTCTCCCGGCGCCATTTCCCTTTGCTGGGGGTGGGGGATGGGGAGCTTCCACATGGCGGACGTAGCCCCACTTTAGTGAAAATGGGGCGCGGAGGCAGGAATTCTTACTGCCTTTTTACAGCACGCTGGTTTGGGGGCCCCGGCGTCTCCGCGCTTGAGCGTTTCGGCGGGCTTCGGGTCCTCGCGAGCGGGACTGCGGAGCTTCCCCTCCCCCCTCCCGGGAACCGGATTTGGCGGCCGCCATTTTCATTTCTCTCCTTTCTCGTAGTGTTTTCCTTTTAACTCTCTAAGTTCAACTAGTTTGACTCTTTTAACAAAGAATAGAAGTGGTTATTTTTTTTTCTGGGGCTATTTTCATGCCGTTTCGAGGTGGACTCCGAGTGTCTTGTGAGCTTGGGTTTTTAAAGTCTTGCGCACCTCATTAGAGGCTCGCTCCCTTCCCCTCGATGAAATGGCGCCATTGCGTTCAGGAGCCGCACCGAAGGGCGGGGGAGGGGGCGGCGTTCTCCAGGGCGGGTTCGCACGGCTTAGGAGGAGGTAAAACCATCTAGGGAGTCGGGCCCGGTTTGAGGCGAGCGGTAGTATGAAGACCACATTTTGTTTTCCAGCCCTTGTTAATTTGAGTAACGGTTTTATCTGGGTCTGCGGTGATTAAAAAGGCAGTTGAATCGTAGGAAACTTTAGAAATGAAGAATCAGATTTAGAGCCATCAGCTTTCTACCGACCATGTGGGAGGCCGTGGGGGAAGGAGGTCTGTGGGGGGCGGTATTCCGGGTCAGAATCCTTTATTTAATTGAAGGATTCTCTTTGAAACGTAGTGTTTGTATTTTAAATATTATTTTTACTGGGAAATTTAATTCTTTACTGGGCAAGACCACAGGTATTTATTAGTGATAAGCTAGAAATTATGATGAAAATGAAATAAAAATGACTTTATAGTTGTACTCTGATAAAACATGGCTCAGTCTTTCAATGCGTGTATTGCTATATACAAAACTTCTAGGCTGGGCCGCTATGTTTTTGAACTTTGTCACTTGCTTTTCTCGTTTATGTTTGCAATCATGGTTGATGATTACATTGATAAACATAAGGTCTCAAGCGAAGGGGGTCTACCTGGGTATTTTCCTTGACCCTAAGCACGCTTATAAAATAACTTTGTTTGTAATCGATAGTGGACAGCGGGTAAGTTTGGAAAATGAGGTAAGTAATGAGTTTTTGCCTTTGTTAGTGATTCGTAAAAGTTGTTGTAGATGTATTTTCTTAATCTATTTAATTTATTTGGGTTTTAAAAGGCCTATTAACTGACAACATTTGGAGTAAGTAAAATTTGCTTCAGAGTCCAAATATCAGTATGCTAAGTAACCTCTATAATTTTTTTTTAAGTGTCTCAGGAGCTAGTTTGATAATTTGTTTTCAAAATTTTCAGAATCCTGAAAAGTTAACTATATAGGGAAAAAACTGAATTGCTTATTGCTGTATTTTCTGAGCTGTTGGGAGAATGTCATGCATGGAGAGAGGAACTTCATAGAACTATGGGTTGAGAGTTGTAATGCTGTTTGATAACAGTTGGTCATGGACATTGTGACTAACTGTCGTTTCTGAATATTCTTAGTTTTTTAACCTAGTCAACTGAAAACAATGACCCAGCCTTCCTTAACTGATAGCCCAAAATACAGAGCTGTTAATGCAACTTATTTGCTTGCTGGTTTCTAAGGATTGAGTTTTCAGCCCAGGCTCTTTTTCTTTTCACATGTGAAAGTTGTTTATGCTGTGTAATTTGCCAGAAGACCACTAAGTTCAACATGGTGAAGTGTAAATTGTAGTACTTTGTAGCTACGGGGTAGTCACAGTGGTCATTTAAATATTTTTATGGTTTTGAAAAGTGAGATGATTACAGTGTCTTACTATGTTTCTGCTTTTACGCTCAGTAACGGTTCAGATTGTTTCTGTGTTGTCTACATGTCAAAAACTAGCTATGTTAAAACTTTTTTAAGTTTTAGACACCGTTAATTATGAAAGTTATTCTGCCTTGGTCAGAAGAGAGGTAAATTTTAAGGATATTTTGGTACATATATTGAATGCTTAAAATTTCCGGTAATGGAGAGTTGATATGTGGGGAGAGAACAATACTGGGTTTTTGAAAATTGCGTTACATTAGAATCACCACCAGAGGGAGCAATGAAGGGAAACTCACTTTTCAAATAACTGAATCCTGAAATAAATGGCAATTCTTGGTTATAAAAAGGCAACAGTTTTTATAATTTGAAAATTTATATTTAAACGGAATATTTAAAAGTTCTCTGTTCTGGGTTATAGGATTGAATGCAGATTTTGATAAGAATCTTAACTTTTCAGTTACCAGGGAGTAGATTTGCTGCTTTTTCTTCAGAAAGTTTTTTTTAAACTAAGTTATGCTAGATTTGTTTAAAATAATTTAATGTGAAGTAAATATAGATCAAGCGTTAATGATTTTGAAATTTGTGTAGTTCAGCTGAGGCAATTTTTTTGGTGTAACACAACTAATGCAGTTTAACATATGGTTTAAATTTGATGTAAGTTTTTTTTTTCCCCCCCCAGAAAACTTTAGAAACTGTTCCTTTGGAGAGGAAAAAGGTACTCTGCCAGCAGGTCACCTCATATTTAAGAATTTAATTTCCTGCATACAAAGAGAAAATGTAAATAAAAATTGAAATGATGTTTTCCTTTGCAGAGAGAAAAGGAACAATTCCGTAAACTCTTTATTGGTGGCTTGAGCTTTGAAACTACAGAAGAAAGTTTGAGGAACTACTATGAGCAATGGGGAAAACTTACAGATTGTGTGGTACGTTAACTGTGGAAGTGCTTAGGGATAGTAGTCCTTCAAGTGTTGGGTTTCTTTGTTTAAAATGAGTGAATCGTGGAGAAAATCACTTTTAAATTCATGTTCATTATTTTAAAATACTGTAAGTGATGAGATTAAATGGTAACATCACTCCTTTGGATTTAAAGGTAATGAGGGATCCTGCAAGCAAAAGATCAAGAGGATTTGGTTTTGTAACTTTTTCATCCATGGCTGAGGTTGATGCTGCCATGGCTGCAAGACCTCATTCAATTGATGGGAGAGTGGTTGAGCCAAAACGTGCTGTTGCAAGAGAGGTGAGCAAATACATAACTTGTTCAAACGGTTTTGAGGAAAATTGCATTTTGCTCTTGCTCAAGATTAGAAAGTGACTTTTAAAAGAACAAAGTTATCTGTATTTAGCCCAAAGTGTTTTTGTTTCTTTAATAGAGCTTCGTTGGGTTTCTGTGCTTTTAATTTCCTAGACTAAGTTGTTTCAAAGACTAGGTTCTTATTCATAAGGTGCTTTAGTATTTGGTCATAGGATAGAAGCCATGTATGTTACTCAGATAGTGTGCATTCGTTCATGTTTGTGGTTTCTTCAGTCAGGATGATTTTTTCTGTTTCAGGAATCTGGAAAGCCAGGGGCTCATGTAACTGTGAAGAAGCTGTTTGTAGGTGGAATTAAAGAAGATACTGAGGAACATCATCTTAGAGATTACTTTGAGGAATATGGAAAAATTGATACCATTGAGATAATTACCGATAGGCAGTCTGGAAAGAAAAGAGGCTTTGGGTTTGTTACTTTTGATGACCATGATCCTGTGGATAAGATTGTGTGTAAGTGTCTATAAGTGCTAGGGGTGTGGCTCTTTCACATTACAAGTTTTGGGTATGTTAACACCTAAAACTTTGTTAAAAAGTAAAGTTTAACTTGTAACTTAGCTAATATTATAGGATGCTGACTTAATGGACTCTGAACTTTTCATTCCAGTGCAGAAATACCATACTATCAATGGTCATAATGCAGAAGTAAGGAAGGCTTTATCTAGACAAGAAATGCAGGAAGTCCAAAGTTCTAGAAGTGGAAGAGGAGGTAACTTCAATTCCATTTTTTTCTTAAGGTTTATTTGTGTAAGTGTTTGTTACTAACCAGGGTACTTATCGTAGGCAACTTTGGTTTTGGAGATTCTCGTGGAGGTGGTGGAAATTTTGGACCAGGACCAGGAAGTAACTTCAGAGGAGGATCTGGTAAGTCCGCCTTCTAAGTTTAGAAGGGTGAATGTGCTTGAAAACTATGAGTGAGTTTTAATTAGAATCTGGGAAATCCAACCTAATTTTTAAAAAGTTATTCTTAAGATCTAATGTAGGTTCTGTCCTGATGGGATATTCTGATTTGGCTAGGCAAGAGGTAACATTTTAAAAGTCCTATAGTTATAGTTAAGGATAAATAATTGCGTAGATCCTTTATGGTTTTCAGTTTCTGGAAAAGTTAAGATAGTGCAGCCATTTTAAATTTATGAGGTATTCCTGAATAGTCGGTGGAAATACTGTAGAGGCTTGTACGTGTAGGTTTGAAGAGGTTTGTGTCTTTGTTTTTTGCTTTGGGCTTTGTATGTAGGTTAATCTGAATAATGTAGTGTGGTGCCAACAGAAAAACTGCCACTGTCCATTGTCATTCCTTTTTATAAATGAATATCTTAAGTGGAGGCTTGCCAAGTCAAGCCCCAAATCAGGCAGTTATCCTGATGATGAAATTGAATCACATACCTTAGCGTATTTTTAACACTAAAATACAGCATAAAATACACAGTAACAGGAGTGTACAGCACAAGGGGAAAGGGTTCCTAATAACTCTTATTTATAGATACTAATAGATAACGTGGAGGAAGGGAGGGTAAGGAATTGAGTGGCATGAACCACAGGAAAATAATCTTTTTTTTTTTTTCTGCCCTTAACAGATGGATATGGAAGTGGTCGTGGATTTGGGGATGGCTATAATGGGTATGGAGGAGGACCTGGAGGTCAGTTTCTTCTACGTGTCTTAAGATTGAATCACACTGTGTGTTGTCCGTTTTTGAGTGTATACATGAAATTTTTCTTAATGTTTTACCTTTTGTAAAGGGATTAGGTGATGATGGTTCAGTTATTTGTATTTTTATTCTGATTTGCATTTTACCTGTTGTAAATTATAAAAGGAAAAATATAGTTGTAGGGGTTTGTGTACTTTTGCGAAATCAGTTGGGTAGATTTTAAATGAGAATTTAAAAATGCCATTTAAAGATGTCCTGTTGTTTTTCAAGCAAGAGAATTGGAGATAGATGTGATATTTTGTATACTGTTTTCCTGAAAAAGTATGGACAAGTGGTTATGAGCAAGATTAACATGTAAGGGGAATGTATATAAGAGCCCTGTGTTGTGTCTTAGCTCTTACCAAGATGAGTCTAGGAGGATAATGTTCCAAAAGTCCCCAAAGGAACTTTTCCAAAACATACACAAGTGTGCTCCTGTATCCAGCTAAGGTGGTGAGCCACTGTTAAATATGAAGTGATATGTTTTGTTGAAATACAGGAAAGAGTGATACTTGCTGACAAATGTCCTAATAGAAAGGAACAAGACATTTAAAACTGATCTAAATAATAGGCCTTATTTCTGGTTTTGCCCTCATTAGGCATGACTTAGGAGTCACATGAGTCTATTTCCAATATTGCTTTGAAATCCAAATATTGATTTGGTTTGAGAAAGATGAGTTTTTGTACTTACTGCAAGCAATCTGAGACTACCAATTTAAGTTTAATTACATGCAAGTTTGCTAATTTCTGGTCCTCCCCCCATTTCTACTCGGGAGAAGGGTGGTGGGCATTTTATTTAAGAGACATGGTAATTCACAAGGAAACATGAGTTGGGAACTTAATCTTTCGGACCAGCAGGAAGATGTGGCTCTTCTACTTTGTTCCATTAGTCTACACATCTTGGTCTGCCCCACCCCACCTACAACCTTGCACAAAATATAAATAGGATTTCAAGATATCTTCCAGAGAATCCATGATGTGTCTTTAGTTTTAGGGGAGACCTGTGGCATTACAGGTATTTCTAAAGGTTTTATCCAGTTGTTGGTGGGTAGGCATTCCCCACCCCCAACCGTTTACCAAGGATGGATATCAGAATCTGCCCTTGAGGATTTTAGAGATTTTGTAGAACGAATATCTTACTTAAAAAATACGTGTTTTGGAAAGCTGGAAGTGGGTGTTCAAATGGCATTGAAAATATTAAGTAATTACTTAAAGGCTTATTTTATAATAGGTGGCAATTTTGGAGGTAGCCCTGGTTATGGAGGAGGAAGAGGAGGATATGGTGGTGGAGGACCTGGATATGGCAACCAGGGTGGGGGCTACGGAGGTGGTTATGACAACTATGGAGGAGGTAATAAATTCACCTGCATCTTTATGTGGGAATTTGGATTGGAATTAATGATTTTCAACACGTGAGATTTTTCATTTCATTGTTGTTGATGGTTGTCTTTTAAAAAAAAATGTAGAATTGTAGGTAGGTGTTTTGCATTTGTTCTGATTTGTTTTTGTGGGAATTTTGTCTTAAGTACTTAGCATGTATTACTGGTTTAATACTTGGTTGTGTTATGGGGTTTATTGTACAGAAATTTCCAAATTTTTTACAGGAAATTATGGAAGTGGAAATTATAATGATTTTGGAAATTATAACCAGCAACCTTCTAACTACGGTCCAATGAAGAGTGGAAACTTTGGTGGTAGCAGAAACATGGGGGGACCATATGGTGGAGGTAATTTATTAGATTTTTCAAATTTGTGATGAAAATATCAGTCTTCTACGACTTTGAAGAAAGATAACTTTCAAGTTTATGCTTGGGTAACACTTCCCATCAAATACACAGTGTTACTGAGAGTAAAATTCTGGGAAAATAAAAATACCACTGGGGGGGATTGTTGTGGTGGAGGTGGGATGTTCAGTGATATGAAATATTTTGGGGTTAGTGAGATGGATTAGATGTTTTCAGTGGAGTTTTTCCCTTTGGCTGATTAAGAAAAAGCTAAATAAAATTGCTGAGCATATTGCAAGTGGTATAAATTTTGTATGACTCTTAGAAAGCTAATTTAGTAAATCTGAACTTTTCGTTCAAATCATTGTTGTTAGTGGGACAGAAACAGATTCCTTATGTTTCTTACGCTGAGTATACTTTCTTAAAACTTCTAAATGATCATGGAAGAGAGCCCTCTAAAGGAGTAACAATAGTAAAATGTTTTCAACTTTAGAGGAAAAAGTTGAAAAATCTGTGAATCTGGATAATTTAATCTTCTGAGTTAACGAGGCTAACTAGAAACAAGTAATGGTCTCTGATCTGCATGTTTTAAGGAGTGTATGGCTGTAAAATAAAATCAGTTGTAGAACTTGGGAAATCAAAATAAGTTTGCTTTCTCTTGTTCCAATAATTCTAGGAAACTATGGTCCAGGAGGCAGTGGAGGAAGTGGGGGTTATGGAGGGAGAAGCAGATATTGAGCTTCTTCCTATTTACCATGGGTAAGTAGCTTTTAAGTTTCACGTTATTAATGTCTTGGGAGACCTAGCTGCCAGGAGTTAAAAGCTTTTTAGGATCATGTTATCTTTCCTTAAAATCTGGTTAGATGGATAATTTCATAACCTATTTTTTTTTTACTCTTTACTTCTGTTGAAACAGGCTTCACTGTATAAATAGGAGAGGATGAGAGCCCAGAGGTAACAGAACAGCTTCAGGTTATCGAAATAACAATGTTAAGGAAACTCTTATCTCAGTCATGCATAAATATGCAGTGATATGGCAGAAGACACCAGAGCAGATGCAGAGAGCCATTTTGTGAATGGATTGGATTATTTAATAACATTACCTTACTGTGGAGGAAGGATTGTAAAAAAAAAAAAAAAAAATGCCTTTGAGACAGTTTCTTAGCTTTTTAATTGTTGTTTCTTTCTAGTGGTCTTTGTAAGAGTGTAGAAGCATTCCTTCTTTGATAATGTTAAATTTGTAAGTTTCAGGTGACATGTGAAACCTTTTTTAAGATTTTTCTCAAAGTTTTGAAAAGCTATTAGCCAGGATCATGGTGTAATAAGACATAACGTTTTTCCTTTAAAAAAAATTTAAGTGCGTGTGTAGAGTTAAGAAGCTGTTGTACATTTATGATTTAATAAAATAATTCTAAAGGAAATTGTGTAATTATAGACTTTTTATTTTAAATAAGTTAAGGAGTGGGTAGTATAATTAAGGTCCATTGCAAAGCTGTTGTTATATTTGTGTAAGATAAATGCTGGTCAGATATAAGTGTGTTGTCTGCAATTCATCAGGATTAAATTATGTAGATAACTTAAGGGATATCTCTGCAAGGAGAAACACCTTTTTAGATCTTTTAGATGCTGCTTCTTCAATGCAAGGAAAGGAAATAACCCCAGCGAGGTACTCTTCAGGGATACAGGTCTAGTACAAGAGAACTCTTGACGGCTACTAAGTTCAGCCAGTCTTAAGAAACTGTGCTGTTTCTACAAAGCTTTAACTACAGTAGTTTATAAGGATGCCAACGAAAGCTGAGGGTGTAGAGCAAAATAGTTCTAAGCTTCAGTTAAACTTCTTTAGGTAAGATCTCATTTACTTTTCCTTTCTTAATTTTCCTCCCCAAAAGATAAACTAATACTCTTCAATGGTCTTTCAGTATAGTGGTTCTCATGTAGTTTAACATAGCTATAAATTGAGTTTAACAATTTATAAACTCAAGAGAATAATTTTATAAACCCTGTTTTCCAATCTGTCATTTACTTAAATTATTTTGGTTGTTTTTTACCCCCTTTTTTTCCTTCTTTCCCATCCCCCTCCCCCTCTATGAAGATTCAGGTGCTTAACATATCATTTTTTTCCCTGCTGGAATTTTAGCATTGATATGAACCATGGACAAGTATATTCTGCTGCCACAAAGACTGTAAAGTGCTTCATTTCAACAGCTGAGGCAAGCCAAGTGATCATTAATAAAGCTTTTCTTGGTTCCTTCAGTGGTGTTGGTAGTGAAATGGTAGGTAAAAGTTAGGCTGCAAGTTGAATAAATCATGAAATTTCCCATCGTTACACCCTTGTGTATTCACATTTCTTGGATCAAGCATTTTGAGTGAACTAGGGATTTTTTTTTATTAAAAATAAAGACGTTTTGTTCTTCTGTTATTTTGATACGGTTCTAGCTTTACATGCTTATCAGGATCAGGCTAAGGAGACGGTAGGGCAAGATGGTTAAATCTACTTTCAGATAATTTATATTTATGAATAAAAGTGTCTACATTATAAATCTTGTATGTATCCAATTCTAAATACTTAGGTTTAAATGTGGTAATTCTTTTCCCAATCCCCTAACCTATAGGAGAGACGTAGGTTGGCTGCTGAAGTTTCATTTCTTAGATGTCATCAGAGATTGATTGCCTGGCTTTATTGCCTTTTCAGGAATGTGATAATCAGGGCATATTCTACTGTATGCACCTGTGAGTCTTCTTTGATCCTAAGACCACCACTGAAATTATTTAGGTTCTTTGGACAAACATGATAAACTTCTTCAGATACTTTTTTTTTCCTTTGGCAGGAAGGTGTCTTGCTGCAGGTAACTAATGAAGAAGTTGTCAACCACAGAATCTTCAAGAAATAAGAAATTCTGTACCATCTGAAAGTAGTTCTTGTTGGTGCCTTCATTTTAAAAAGCACTCTTTAAGATTAAAGGGAAATGTTTTCTGATAAAATAACAGACTTCATTTAGTACAGGTTCTTAATATAAAACAATTACAAATTGAGTATTGTTTGTAACGGAGTAACATCAAATCAGCTAGAGAGAGAAATGTATCGTGTTTTGAATTAGGTTTTGTGAGTAGACAGATTAAAATTCTATTTTAAATATAAAGTTTATTAAAATAAATACTTTTGTATTCAAATACTTGGTGTAATGTTTACACATAAAAATGTGAATCTTGTTCTATGAACATTAAGTTGTCTAAAGGATTGCCATCTGCTAGATTTCTAAAGCAGTTTCACAAAGCAATGCATATTGCCATTTTCCTTTCAATACGGATAGACAAACGAGAAAAGCACTGTGGACGTTATTGGCTGTCCCTAATAAAATGCCATTCTTTATACACTGTATATTCAGCGTTTGAATAATGCTACAGATTTCTGGCTTTGCCTTGTATGTTTAACATTGCTGGTGGTGTTTTTAAAGTCATTACAGATTCTAACCAGCTGAAGTGGTCCAACCAAGTTTAAGTGGCTATGCAAAGGCACTGAGACAAAATCTGTCATTAGTTTCTCAAATGTGAATTAGCTCTGTTTCGTTATACCGTTAGTATCAGGTGGTTGTCTTAAAGGGTTAAACATGGTGGATAAAATTTAATAGCAAGCAGTGAGTTTCTTACTTGGATGTTCACCTGAAATGAAAAACCAGAAAAATAGTAGGGGACAAAGAGTAAAGTTGACTTCTATTTATTTTGGTTTTGATACGAGGTATCTCACAGGTAAGTCAAACTAATGATGGCTAACGGAAGATGAGCTTTGCGTCCATTGTCAGCTATAAATTTGTTTACATTTGGCCGTGGATTTACTAGGAAAAAATAATTCTTAATGTCTTAAAAATGTCTAGCTCTACAAAGAAGTTAACTTTTGAAGAAGATAAATCAAGTTGGTATAATCCAACCCTAAAATACCCAGCGTTTAACACCAGCACAAATAGGGGAAGACATCTGTATTACGTATTAACAGGGCGAAAATGACCTAGCTTATTGAAACATGCAATAGGTAATGTTGAGTATTTTGTGTGTGTGTATGTTGTGTGTTGAGCTGCTAATTTTCTTTTAGAAACTGAGATTTAAGGACCTTTTATTTCTAAAAGGAAATATTTTAGAGTACTGTTATATTTTCACCTCACTGTGTTTGTAGGTCAGCAATTTGGAAGCAGCTTAGCTGTGCGATTTCTAGCTGAAGCTCAGGGTTGTATGTAAGTCAGGGAAAACATGACTGGGGCTGGAATATTTGAATCCAAAATGGCCTACTGACAGGACTGAAGGTTGGTACTGGCTATTTCCTTTACCCATAGTGAAGCAACAAAAGAATCCTCAATACAACCAGTGTTTTTGTAAGTTATCTTGTGATCACAATGTGGGAGGGGAGGGTTTTACTCACATGACCAAAAAGCAAGCGTTATTGGGAGCCTTCTTGGGAGATGGCTCCCATACCTGGAGTGTTTTCCTCTTTGGTAAAAGCTTTTGAAACTGGATCTTCTGTGTGGTTTTCAATATTCCGATTAAGTGCATGAGTACGTTAAAAGTTGGTCTGAAGTGATTCTTAATATTTAAAAGTACTGAGAGGCAATTAAGGGAGGCTTTAAAAGAATCGTGTCTTGGTTCCTTAGTAATGACAATTACTAGTTCAAACGTGTGTGCATATGTGGTGCCTTTGCAGAAGGTAGAAAACATCACTAATCTCAGTATACCCAAAGTGCGTGTGTTCATTGTGGCTTAGTTACATTTTAAATCAGTCTAAAGTTTGGAACAAATATTCTCAGGTGGTATACCCAATGATTTTAATGCTGCTCTGCTATTACTGCAACTAAAGTATTTAAGTGAAAAATATTTAAATTATTAAGCACTAATATGTACTCCATAGGATCACTTTGTTGTTCTGGCAGCTGGGCTGACTTCTGACTGCTCCTGTATTCTAAAGGTCAGTGCTGAACTGGAGCCAGCCTTGAAATGGAACCCATATATCCACATCTTATTGAGCACACGTTGCTTGAAGATTACATGCAATAGTTGTAATTTCCCTGTGAGGATTTCATCATGGCCTGTTGTTAGCTACCAAAAGGAAATAAGGTTTTAATAGGAAAAGGACAAATGAGATGCTGAGCGCCTGTCGGAACCAGATTTCACTATTAATTTTCAACTGATGTAATTCTATGACAAAGGGATGATTTCAGGAATAACAGTATTTTCTATAAGTAAGGAAGGTAAGACTACTTTTATGTTGGGAGCAGTTAAAAATGAAATGTAAGTTTGGGCCAGTCCACTGAAATCAGGAGGGAAAATGATGCCTAGCAAAAAACATGCTTCAGAGGCCGAAGGCCAATTATACAGACTACCAGATGTATGGGTGTAAACATTGCTGATCTTACCTAGTTCTGTGGGTCCTCTTGCAGCTTGAGTCTGTATTTAAACCCCCAAACAAATACTTGGAGACACTTGGGAACTTAAGTTTATCATCCCCCTAACCTTGATTGATGGAACTGTTTCTCAATTCAAGTAAGTCTTGACTGTTTATCCATGTCTTGTTCAGCTGAAGACTGATTACACTATTTAAGGAATGGGTCAGGTAGCTAACAGCTCTGTTCAACAGTCACAGTAAAATTAAAATGCATATGGCTTCCATTAGAACTTGACATTTTGATCTGTTTTCAAAAGCTTGAGAATCAAATTTTCTCAACACTCCACCTATTCCTTTCAGCTCGATAAAGACTACTGAGCAGAATAGTCAATCTTGGTGTATCTTAATCTGTAAGTAGGGAGCTTAGGCTAAAATAGTGGTGTGAAATTTTCACTGCTGAAGTATCAGTGATGGAGGAGAGGAAGCAGCTTCAGCTCTGTACTGAAGAGCAGTGTGGTATTTGTACAAAGTGACTGTCCAGAAACTAGCCCATGGCAAATGAGATGAAACTGGCTGGTGAAAGCTGCATTCACTGATATTTGGTCACAATGCACCAAATACCTTATGGATCTCAGAATTTCAGTTGCTGTGAATGTTTTGAATCCCAGCGCTCTCTGCTGTGTGCCTGTTTTTTGCCCATTTGATGTTCCTGATATTTTCAGGGATTGGGGAGAATGCTGAGCCTGACAAGAGCAAGCACTGAAATTGAGCAAATCGGGATACCTGCAGTTTCAAAACAATTGGTCTTGGCATTTTACATTGTATGTAGGCTTGAAAGAATGTGCCTTGAAGCTCTGTATTTAAGAAGCTAAGACATTTGAGGTGGGCTCCCTTGCAAAAAGCCAGCCTGTCACCATTGAAAAAGTGGTTATTGCACAAAACTGGTCAGAAGAGCGAAACTTGCATCTAGAAGCATTTTGCTACTATGTGGGGCTTGAAACAAATTCCTAGCTCCAATTTAAAGTATAAAGGTTTACTATAAAATCCACACCCTACATTTCTGTAACCCAAAAATAACTTTGACTTGTGACATTTATAGGCAATTACTCTAACTGCAGAAAACATCTGACAACCTTGATTCTTCTAATTTTGAAATTAGACTAACAGTATTCATGTTAATGTTCTAAAACCTTGACAGGGCAGTTGTCTACAGAAAATTCTTGAGGTTTCATTTCAAGTGCCATTATTTCTATTGTCCTTTTTATCAAATGGCTGTGTTTTTGCCTCTTTGAATATTTTTCATTTTGCTTCAGTATTTTCATTTCTTTGCTTGCAAAGTCTGTGCTTATTATCCCTTAGTGGTGGTCTGCGTTCTTGTATGGCCTCCTGTACATGCTTGCTTAAATCTTTCCATATTTAAGCAAGTTGGGTTTTTTTGGTGTGAGCTGTCAGTGTTCCAGATGTGGAGCTATCCCTACAGGCTGGCTTTACTGCCAGGGAATTAGTCCTATTTATGAGAGGGAGGGAGGCTCTTTGTCCTCAGGTGTTAAAGCCTAATGCAGTAATATTTTAAAGCTCCAGTTTGTTTTGTTTGGGCATCCTGGTGTAGAGCTTGGTCTATTTCATGTCATGTTTTATGTGTTAGGTCTGGGGGGGGGGGAATTTTGCTTGTCGGTTCAGTGTTCACTATATTCGGTTTGACTTGAGTGATCAATTTATGTAATTTTTAAAATTTAACGTGGGTAGTTTGGAAGAGAAGTTTGCTTAGGATTTCTGTATAAAAGGGGAAAGTTAGTTTATAAAATCAAATACAAAATTTATTTCCACAGAAAAAGCTACATAAGTTTTCATCAGAATTAAGCTAAAACAGTTCTTGAAAACTAAATGAAAATGTTAAGGTTACTTGTATTTTAAATCATAAAAACATGTTTTGAAATGATTAAATCCAGTGTTTGCTCTCTTTGAAGGGACCATCTTACTAAGAAATGGCTAGTGAAGGACAGCAAGTTTTCACGTCACCCTATTTCTACATACTATTAGGAGTTCATGAAACATTGTGGCTTAAGCCCCCAAGTCTGATACTGAAGTCCTAAACTGGTTCACATAAGCTTCAAAATGTAGCCTTAACTGAGTGAAGTAGCAGTAGATAACGAGCTAAACTTTGAAGCAGATTCAGTGGCTTTTGATCACTTTCTGAACATTACGGCTTTATGCATATGGATGGAATCCATCTTCAATTTCTTCTCTCACTTTTTCGTTTTCCTTTTTGGTTTTCCTTTTTTTGGCCTGGGGTCACCAATTCCTTGGGTACAATCAGAACACTTCCATCAAGGCTGCACTGAAGAGCATACTGGTTTGGATTGACTGGCCTACCTTCATCATCTCTTAACCTACTGAAAACATCATGATAGAGATCATGCAGTTTCTGTTTCATTAAGTTTATAGCTTTGTGACACTGGGATTGCTCTCTCTTAAGGGTTTCCTTCTTTGCTTGCAAGTTACATACATCATCTTCCAGATTCAAAATTACATCCAATTTGCGCCTTCGGCAGTTCTGAGCAGCAACTTTATTTTTCCCTCTTCGTCTAATATCACGGATGAGCGACACTTGAAAATCTGTGAGATAGTACCTGCTTAGCATGCTGTTGAAAGAATCTACAGGCATGTGGACAATTTCATCCACAGAAAAAGGGATGTGCAGAGCTTTAGCACGCCGTTCATCACGGCTTAAGTTTCTGTCTGTGTCATTGAGGTACCCACGCCTTATTTTCTGTGACTTCCCAGGCCATGAAAAAGTTTCGTAAGTGGATTCTAGTGCACTTGGCTTTAAGTGGTAAGTGTGGTTATGTAATATGGGTTGAAATGCAAGGTCCCCATGAAAATGAGAGTCACTCCTGTGATCCACATGACAAAGTTTAGTGGGGTCTGGGTAGCAGCCTCCTACAGCCCCTTCTAAGTCACGGTGGGAAAGAGATCCAAGGTCACTACTAGAAGGTGAAGCACCTTCACATACAGAGTGCAAGGAGTTAGACTTGGTGACAGAGGTGCTATTGTGGCTTGAGTTTAAGAAAAGCCCAGAATCAGAATCTGGTTCTTCAAAAAGCTGAGAAACTTCCATTGGATCAAAACCACCTTCTGTAGCCAAAGACATTAAATTTATCTCATCAAATATGTTTATATCAAGGTCATACAGAAGGTCTTGGTTTGTTAGATTCCTCATCTGATTGTCAAATGGAAGAAATCCTGTCAAATTAGTTCCAGAAAGGGTGTGTTCAGGATTGGTAAGAGGAGAATTTAACTGCAGAAATAGTTCCTGTGGCTGTGAAGTCCTTGCTACTGGATCCCTTCTAAATGTTGTGTCAGGACACAACAACATGGCCTCATGGAGATTTACATCGTGACTTATAGCCTGGCTAAAATTTGCATTATAATGTGTAGGAGAATTCATGCCATCGTTGATACTTACTGGGAGAGGACTGTCTCCCAGTGAGATGCCCTGAAAAAGGAAAGGAAAACACTATTAACAAAATTTTTAATAGTTCTAGTGCCTAATACAATACTTCTTATTCCTCTTGTGTTAATTCCTCTATGTAAGTAAGGGATATGCTGTTGGCTACGAATAACTCCCTTAGTTAAATAATGCAGGCAATAGAATACATGATGTGAGCCCAGGTGAGAACATGCTATGTCAGGGAAAGATTTGTTCTTTGAACATCGTGGGAAATTAGAAAAGTTATGTTAGTATGAAAGGTCTTGTTATTCAAAAATTGTAATATCTTTCTTACCCTAGCTGTTGGCAATCTAAGTCCACCTTGTGGACTGTCACGGATAATCACAGCAATAGTGAAAACAGTCTCACTGTGGGGGGAGATGTGTCTTAAAGCAAATTGGACCAGCATAAAGTGTAATGCTGCCTGGCAGTAAGGTGTGCCTTACTTAGTCAAGTTATGTACTGCCGTTTTGATTCAATATGGATTTTCTGAATTTGATTATATCTTTGTGATTATTTGGAAGGGGGAACTATACATATTTGGCTAATTCTCCAAAGAAGTGTTCCTATAAAAAGTAAATCCTTAAGTCTGTGCTTAAATAATGCACTAGAAACCGTTATCTAAGTATTCGTTTAAACTGCTGTGTATCCCAGGTAATAAGGTTGTGTTTATTCACAGAGAGGTCACTGCAGATATTTTTCCTGCAAGGATAAAAGCCAAGATTCCAGTTACCTCCAGTGGATTTTCAGGCTGTGATGAAAGCAACTGAAATAAGTCTTCCAGAGAGAAAGATGTGTCTGTTCCATTTCGATGTCTCTAGAAAAAGAAGGTGCATCATTCATTTAAATTAAAAGACTGAAGTGGTTGACTGGGGCTTTTAGGCTTAATCTGGAAAGGGTAAACCAGGTGTTGCATCCATGCTGGATTTTTATCTCTAGTTTGAAATTTTCACGTTCTATTCCTTTTTTAGTACTCAGTATTTTAACATCCTGCTTTAAACAACCTTTAACTCGACAACTCCTCCATTCATGCCCTAACCGTTCTTCTTCTTTTTTAGCTTATATTCTTAGTTCCACCTTATTTTGTTCCTCTCCAGCCAACTTTCCAAATTGATTACAAGATGTTGCAATTACATATTTAGAGTTACCAAAGTTCTATCAGCTTATTATTGCTTTGTCTCCTCCCTTGAGGGTTTAGTTTGTTGAAATAATTACTTTGATAGTTCTCTAGATCGGCTCCATGAACTCTTTAGTCTTTGTAACCTGGAATTATTTTGCCTTCATGCTTAAGTGATAGTTTATCAAGCTTAATGTTTTTCCTCAGCCCTGTTTTACGGCATTTATTACTACTAACATGTTTGCTATCAGTCTGTCATTTTATAACAGCTAATCTTTTTTTCCCTTGGGTAGTTTTAAAGGTTTTTTTCTTAGTCTTTGTTGCCCTGCCATTTCACTGTGATATGTCTGGGATTTAATTTATTTACTCTGCTTGGGACTCTTGTGTATTCCTTTAATCTGAGCCATAAGATCATTTTAATTTTTGGATATATTCTGCCATAAACTTTTTGAATACTGCTTCTCCTTCATACTTCCCAGCCTCTCCTGGGACTCCTATTAGAAATAATTTAGATTTTTCTTATTCTATCACTGTCTTTTCTTCTTATATGTAAAGGTGAGCTCGTCTTTGGTTGAGAACAGTTTCTATAGGAATGACACATACCAAGGGTTTATGAACTAGGTTTTATACTTTTCTCTGCCAGGACCAGTTTTTGTATCATTTTCTAGACCTTTTCTTGACTCAGGATTCCTGATGGTGATGGTAGTCTGAATCCACACCACTTAGTGTTCTGATTTCTAAAGGTTGGATGGACAGCTTCCTTGCTCTGTCTCCTCACTGGTGGCTAGAATTGTTCTATTCCTCATTTCCTGAACCAGAAGAGCCTTTAAACATTGAGCTTTAAAGCAGGGAACTCTTCAACTCCAGCCTCTGTCGTGGCATCTGGATACAGTTCTTCTTGGGGACTCCTCAGCCTTGGTGCCTGTCTTAAATTCTGGATTTTGAGTTCCCTCTTTGCTGCTTGTATCTGTAGAGTTCTGTGTCTTGCTTTTGAGTTCAGTTCTACATTTGAAGATATTATCCATTCTGTCTTATCCAGGATTTCTGTATCTGATGTGTCAAAGGGATGTCTTTACATGTTAGCAAGTTCACATTCCTGACTAATGTGCTGTGTATAACTCCCACCCCCAACTTTTTACTTTAGGGTTTTCTTTTTTGAAGATTCAGATCAGCTGGACTGATTTTGTATATGTGGGTATAAATACTTGGTTTCTTTTTCTAAAAAATACCTTGGGTTCTATGAAGCCATGTTTTCAAGGCTTTCTGTCTATTTCTGTGGATGCTATAGGACTTATTTAAGGTAAACTGGTGAATAAGATTTCTTGTTTTTCTTTAACTGGCAAACGACACATTCTTAGTGGGTAGCAGACTTCTTCACCAGTTGGATTATTTTAAATGATTCCTAGTTCAGAAATTTCAGAAACTTGATTCATCAGTCCTGGCCAACCACTGACCAAAATCTGATGGTCACAAGTGTGTGAGAATGAATAACATCAGCACAAATCTGCATTCCTGCAAAAAACAATCCTTAACTGTGGGTAAATAACACTTTGCAGAAAAGAAACCCTTAATATGTAGAACATAGAAATATTATGTTATTATGTATGAAGATCATTCTGCTTAAAATGAATTACGGACTGATCCTTCAGGCTAGTCAAAGATGTGTTTCATTAGATACCTGTTTCCTCTTCTTCAGTGCCCCTGGAGATAGAGGTCTGAGGAGCTAGCCCCCTGGGTGATTCCACAGGAGACAGAGGCAAGAGATGGGCGGGTGCAAGGTGTGACACCTCATCGAGCTGCATTTCTCCCCAGGTTCCTTTGCTCTGAGGGTGGTGTTGGCTTCAGGTAGCTGCTAGTCCATGGGGGCGCCTCCCTCTTCGTGTTTCCCTTAAACCTGCCTTCACCTCTTAAAAATTCACTTCTATTCAGAACCTCATGGGCTGATGCCTTCTACTTGAGGGCTTTAACTATGGACATCTGTTTGCAGTCATCCTCCTTCTTAAATCTTCACATAAAGTACAAACAGTTCTATTTTTCGTCAAGAATTCACTGCATTTTGAAAAAGTCACTAGGAGTATTCAAAAAATATGGTGGACACATTTAATTTTATACCTTTTAAAAGATGAAACAATGTATAAATTCAACTTGTCTTTAGTGAGAAGAAAGTATCTTCAGACCAGTATATATACACCTATATATACTGTGTATTTAGTCTTCATTAACAGCTAGCCAAGTCCAGGCTTGCAGTGGGGCTAGAAAGAACTTACTGTTAAAAGAGTAAATTATGTCAGTGATTCACTTTGGTCACAGACAACTCCCTACTAAGTAACATATCTCAGTAAAAGAGCAGATGCGTTGTTAGATGCTGCTACAAGAAATGTATAATTGTCATGTCATGCTCTAAATGATTAATGTGTTTCTAGAAGGTTTTGTTCAAATTGATGTGTGTCTCAAGTCAAATTTTAAATTCTCCGAGGAAAGCTCCCTACTTCATCTATTGCTTCATTATTATTTAACGAGTGCCTGTTATCTAGCAGTGATGGTAACTACCTTAGTTACTATAGGTAATTCAAAAAAGTAGAAAACACAGTTGCTACTTTTCTGGGAAGTCTAGTGAAGGGGTGTAATTGCAAAGACATACCCAGGAGAAAAATGAACCAAGAGCATAAATCTATACACAATGAAGTGGTAAAAACATCTTTTGCCTCAAAAAAGATGACTTGGGAGGCACTCAGGAAAGTGAGCTGAAATGTCTCCTTCAAAACAAATATGGTTCTTTCAGTGTTCACTGGCACTGATGTGTGTGTGTGTGTAAGCAGGTGGTAAAGCCACAGCAAGGTACGTGAATTACAAGGAAAACACAAGGCCTGGGTAGAACAACAGTGGGTAAGAGCAGAGGCAAGTGGAAACACCTGCATTTCACAGTGAAATGCCAGGCTGCGATGGGATCCTCAACTGTAGGTCATAAAAGTGTTGAACAGCCTGAGAGGTAAAGTGAAAATGGGAGGGTTCTTTGGGGTGAGCTCCCCACCGTGAGACTAGCAAAAAGGGACTTGGAAACCACATAGAAACATGGTGTGTTTAGGGAACACAGCAGATGTGCATCCAGAGCTTGCCTGAAAAATAAGGGCAAGAGGCCAAGCAAGGGCTGCAGTTAGAGAAGTGATTGGACTGACGAAGGAGGTGAGGTGCAGGTTTCCAGGACCAGCACGTGGTTGAGAGGCCACCTGGAGGTGGAGGTGCATGTGTCCTTGTGAAGAGGGGCAGGTGAAGGACTCCCAGCTGGGCGGTGGGGTCTCCAAAGAACCTGTGAAATGAAAGAGCCCATCCAACAGAGAAGCAGTTTTAAATAACAACATCCTACGGTCTAGGGAAAACAGTTGTAGGCTGGCACCAGTCAAGGAACACCTGTCCTGAGCTCTTACCACCCATCACACACCCTCAGCTCCAGAGAAGACGGCTGTCTGTACAAGCAAGGGAGGAAGAACTGGGGAAACCAAGAAGCTGGCCACACACACCCCTTTCCACTCAGCCAGGCTTTGAGGCTGCAGCAGGGATAGGAGGAGAAAAACTAAATTTCAGTTCAGTTTTTGAGAATTACACTGGCTATACTTATCAACTGCTGCACTGGGATGACCAGAGAGAAATTTTTGTCTGATTATCTAGAAGTCACAGGGTCTGTCCCAGATTTCACCCAGCGTATAGGGAAGAACTAGTTCCCTAGAACAGGCTAGAATAGGCTGGAGGGGGTGGGGGCATGGGGGGTGGGCAAAGGGAGCAGAGCTGTTTTCTGACTTCGCTCTGTTAATCATGTAATGTTCGGTTTGATGTTACATAGGTAAGGCTACAATGATGGTGGGCTGTCTGAGAAAGGACAAGGCATGGTACTCTCTCTACCCTCCCAGCTGTTCAAGGCACAGCTCCAAATGTCACCTGGGGCAATTCAGGGCTGAGAGACCCATCAGGGTAAGACCTGCAAGGGTGGCACCTTCCAGGGGAAGTGTCAAGTGGTTAAAGGTCTGTGGAACCTCCAGACCCGTCCGGAGCATTTGTTTGCCAGGCTTGTGGGCTAGGACCTCAGCAGGGCTGAGCAAAATTATGGTCCAGATTATGTTCCAAGTGAAAGAAGGGAGGAAGCACAGGCTACAGGAAGAATCCATCCCTTCAGCCTAGCTTTTGGAGTTCATCTTTCTACATACCCTTTTCACTGCTGATGAGTGTGGTTATACACAGAGGAGCCAAGGAGGTTATCCTACTCGGCCTAGTCAAAGATGCAAAGTGGGCTCCTGGATTGCCCCTTCAGCGTGGCGTACCAGGAGACCGAGTGAGGACTTGAGCCCAAGTCCCAGCTGGATTGAGGGTGATATGCCTGCAGGGTCCTCTGGCTTGCCCTGCCAGACCTAGCCAACTTGGCTGCTTCTGCAAGTGGCTGGTTGATTGAGGATTCCTGGGTTCAGGATGCCAGCCATCTCTGTATCCCTTGCAAACACAACAAAACCTGCTAGCAAGTTCCTGGATGGGTGTCTGTGAGTTTAACCAGATACAATGTTCCGTGGGCTGATTCCTTTGTAAACCAAACAACCACATCCACAATTTAAAAAAAACATGTATTTTCATATATCAGATTTACTTAACGGTAAGGCACACATATACAAAATTCATTCTCAGCACAAACCATCAAAAGCCATAAAATCTACAAATGGTACGGCCGGGATATTCTGACTTGCTTACCTCGTTTCTAGGTTCAGTGGTCTTTTCTGCCTCCCAGGCAGGTTTATCTGCTACTTTATTTTCATCTTCATTCTTCTGCTGTAGTGATTTCTCCCTCTGGGTTGATGCTCTTTGCTCATTTTCCTCATGCTGGGAACTGTGATCCACAGCTCCTAGTACCTCATTCTCCTATAAAAAGGACCCCAAGATGTGCTAAGTACAAATCCACATTTCATCAAATAAGTCAAATCTTTAAAACTGTTTTGTACTTACTGCTCAGTGATCAGGAAAACCCACAAGTCAAAAGCTAAGACTGGCATTTCATTATCAAACATTTAATTCTGAAACAAAGGTCAGTTTTGTGTCCTGTCCTTTTTAAGAACTCACTGTGAGACGGGCTGTTCTGATCTGGATAATTTAAATTATATGCATTTATAAAGCCCCTGGACTTCAGGGTGGGTTAGAAGAGCTGACTTCACTTTATACATTTCTGTACTGTTTGAATATTTTACAACAAACATGTATTTCTTTTACAATCAGGAAAAAGGTAAATATACTTTTATTTTGAAAAAATAAAGTTAACAATAAAGCTTAAACTAACATCTGATATTTTCAACTATGCTTATTTACGCAGATGAGTCCTTCCACCTTTAACTGAGGAGACAATTAAAAGGCAAGAGAATTTTTCTGAACATTCAAATAGTTATTTAGCATATACTGTATATTCTGATACTTTCAATTGTGATATTAAAAGTTCTCTGTATAATGTTTCCCCTGTAACATAACATCAAGGCCTCTTAAATCCTTTCAAAGGATCTATTTTTAATTTCTTCCAGCAACAAAACACACTGGACTAACTGAAGGACAGCACCACTGCCCCCCACTCTAAACCACAGAAATGTTCATCTTTAAAAAAAAAAAAAAAAAGTGAAGGTCAAAGAAATGGAAATCCACAGATGCCAGAAACAAGGAGAGAAATCAAAGCAAGAGCAGAAAAGGAAGCTGATGTGCTGGTGGCCCACTTGGTTTTACTTGCTTCTCTGTTCACTGTACCAAACTATACAACAAACGCAGCTTCCCTCTTCACACTGTGGATGCCAGTCTTCTTCCTACCTCAAATGATCTCTCCGTTCAAGTACTTGATCACAAGGAGCTCGTGTGCTCAAGCACATTGCTTCTGCTACCCTATCCTCTTTTCTGGGCCAACAATTGTTTCTTGTCTATCGGCTAATTCCCATCAGCCCACTAACAAAATAACACCTCCCATCTTGAAAAATCCCTCCCTTGGTCCCACATTACTCTTTAGATCCCATCCCATTTTTCTGCTCCTCTGGAGAGCAAAATCCTCTCGAGAGTCATCCGGACTCAGTGCATTCTCTCTTGAACCTATTTCAATGAGGGTTTGTCTCCACCCTTCCACTGAAGCAGCACATCAGGGTCCCCCAAGGCTACAGTTCTCCATCTTCAACCTATTTGACCCATCAGCAACATTTCACCGAGTTTACTCCCTTTTTCTGGAAACAGGTTTTTCACCTGGCATCCAAGTACCTTCTCTCTCTACTCTCCTGCCTCACCGACTACTTCTCCTTTGTTGATTCTTCATCTTCACCATATAAACATGGCAATGCCCCAACGCTCAGCCTCAGGCACAGCAAGCAGTCTCTCAACTTCCTCCCCCATTTCCCCGTTCCTGCTGCTTGTAAGGCGCTCCCTCTGCTCACCTACCCCCATCTCCACCCCTCCCAGCGCCCCCGCCCCCCTTCCTTCAGGTCCCTATTCAAATATCACCATCTCACTTTTCTTTCCTAAGTACTCTCTATAAAAAAGCACCCCCCTCCCATTAATATCAGTCTCTTTTATCTTGCTTTATTTTTTTTCCCCATAGCATTTAGCACCAGCTGATATATATAGTAGACCCTTAATAATAGTTGTTGAATAGATGAACTCCCAAACACAACACCCGAAGACTTTGGTAGGGATCCGATTTCTGATGGTTGAGATACCATCGTCTTGCTCTTTCCTGCAATTAAAACACTGATTCCTATCTAAATTCAGGGAAGAAAGGAAAAGGTAGACTGGCCATCACTCTTTTAACCTCAATCTTTTGCCAAGGGAAGGTTTCTTTTGTTAAACCTTAAGAGAATCTAATTCAAAATTCTAGATTCCTGAGGCAGCTAACTTTGTTTACAAATAAATTTGCTGTTGGTGGGCACTGGAGCTTCTTATCTCTAAATCACATGATCTATTTTAGAACCATGAAGCAGGGTCCCCTTAATCTGTAATATTTGAGTTAACACAACACATGTGGAGACATACATGAACGTGCAAACATAAGAATGTTATCTATAACAATACATAAACAATAACAGAGGGAACAGGTGGCTAATACACAACTAGATCTAGCCCATAAGGAAACCGATCAAACTTTTAGAGTGTATGAGAGTTTGGTAACAAAAGTATGTAAGATGGTCCTGCCTAAAACCTCGGGAAGAGGAGAACGGAAGGTAGAGAAATTCTGTACGACTACAAATCACATGGCAAGAAGCAGAAAATAGGGTAAAGGACTTGCCTGGTGGCACAGTGGTAAAGAATACGCCTGCCAACGCAGGGGATACGGGTTCGAGCCCTGGTCCAGGAAGATCCCACATGCCGCAGAACAACTAAGACTGTGCGCCACAACTACTGAGCCCGTGTGCCACAACTACTGAAGCCCGCACACCCTAGAGCCTGCACACCACAACTAGTGAGCCCATGCACCACAACTGCTGAAGCCAACATGCCTAGAGCCCATGCTCCACAACAAGAGAAGCCACCGCAAAATGAGAAGCCCATGCACCGCAATGAACAGTAGCAGCCCCCGCTCACCACAACTAGAGAGAAAAGCAGGCGTGCAGCAACGAACACCCAATGCAGCCAAAAAATAAATAAATTTAAAAAAAATCATAAATGAACGCTAAAACTAGGGAATCAAAGTTTGATGAAAATAAGATAAACAGTCTTAAAGCGTCACTCCACAGATTACTTTTTAAACACAAAGAGAAAAATAATAACACTTTAGGAGAAACCTGGCAAACACCATCTAAACCAAGTGGTCAAATCTATCATCACAACATGGCGATAAACCAAGATGCCTCCTGATACGATATGAAGGATACAATACCACGTCTGTGGTATTCATAATCTCAATGTAATGAGGAAACATCAAATATATATATATTTGATATATCAAAATTGGGGGCCACTTTACAAAATAACTGATTGATACTCTTCCACAACTTAAAGGTCAAGAACTGAAATACCTTTTCCAAATTAAAGATGACTTATGAGATTTGAGAACTAAGCGCAATGTGTGATCCTGGGTTAGATGCAGACCCAGGAGAAAAAGTAGTTACACAGGATGTTACTGGGACAATAGATAAAATCTGAATATGGACAACAGATTATAGTCTTAAACTTATGTTAAATTTTTCTGATTTTGATTAATTGGTTATAGGAAAAAAAATCATTTTGTAGGAAATACTATACACAATAGTTTCAATTCATCCTTAAATGTTTCAGAATGAAAGAATTATATGTTTATATAGATGTAATTATAAATAGGTAACTCAAACGGGGCAAAATGTAAACAATCTAAGTAAGGGATATATACTATTCTTGCAACTTTAAAGTTTAAAATTATATCTGATTAAAGCTATCCCCAAAATCCCTACATAGCAAAATCACTTTGGCTAGGGCAACAGCAAAAGGTAGACTCAGGAAAACTATTCTTCCATTATAATTTGTTAATCTGTATTTTTCCCCCAAAGTATATATAGTCATATCAACTGCTTTAGTAATTATTTTCACCTCTTCCTTCCCAACATTTAAATTTATTTCATTTTCTTGTCTAGTTGCTTTTTGATCATGCTTCCAGAATACTCTTCAATAACAACGGTGATACCTGACGTAAAAGAAAACACTCTGTTGCCCCTCTATTCTCAATAGTATACTACTTCACTACTTCACTTCTGACACCGGATGTGGGTTTTCCATACATCTAGCAATTCTGTGACACCAGCTGGGTGTCCTATAATTTAACTCAGTTCTGACACCATCTCATTGGAGACAGTATCAGATGCCACAGCTTAAGGGCTTGGTCTCAAAGACGCCGCCTCCCCCTTCAGAGGCCAATTCCAAGTCCAGGTTGTCACCTGTGCCTCCCACCAAGTGCCTATAAATAGAAGGTCCCCACAATCCCTCCTCCTCCAGTTTAATTTGCTAGAGTGGCCCACAGATCTCAGGAAAACAGTTTACTTACTAGATTACCATCTTATTACAAAAGGACAAAACTCAGAAACAAACAGATGCCTAAGAGCAAGGATTGTGGGAAGGGGCACAGAGCCTCCATGCCTTGCACCACTCTTCCAGCACCTCCACGTGTTCCCCAACCTGAAAGATCTCCAAACCCCGCCCTTCTGGTTTTTTATGGAGGCTTCATTACACAGGCATGGTTGATCAAATCACTGGCTATTAGTGACTTAACTCAATCTTCAGTTGCTCTCCCTTCCCCAGAGGTCTGGGAGGTGGGGTTTAAAATTCCAACCCTCTCATCACTTGGTTGGTTCCCCCTGGCAACCAGCCGGCTCTCCAAAAGTCACCTCATTAACATAAGACAGGTGTGGTTAGAAGGGGCATGTTATGAATTGGAAGACACTCCTTTCACTTTTATGGCTCTGGAGCTATTTCAGGAACTGAGGACTGAAAGACCAAATACTGTAACAAAAGATGCTCCCATTGCTCTTAATTCTTAGGAAATTCCAAGGTCTTTGGTAGCTCTGCCAAATGGGGACTGGGGGGGAGATGAGGACCAAATACACACTAAATCACATTACCACACCTGACATTATTTTTATTTTAATGTTTCACCAATAAGGATAACATGCAGTTTTATCTGAGATTCAACAGTCTTTTTAAAAGTCGTTCATTCAATCAATACATATTAAATGCTAAATATTGGGTTGGCCAAAAAGTTTGTTCGGGTTTTTCTGCAAGATGTTATGGAAAAATCCAAACAAACTTTTTGGCCAACCCAATCCTATGCTATTGATAGATGCTGGGGATACAATAGTGAAAAAGAATTCTAGACTGCCCCTTCAGAGCTTACATTCTAAAGGGAGAGGGAGCCCAAAATACAAGTGAACTAAGAAAATTACTGCAAGTTATGGAAAGTGAAAGAGAGAAGAGGGGGCCCTCCTTTAGAAAGACTGGTTAGGGAAGGCTTCTCAGGGGAGGTGATATTTTAGCTGAGATCTAAAAAAAGAGAAAGCTGTGTATGGAGGAGAGAAAAGAATACATTCCTGTTACCATAACGTATTTGATTAGTTTCTTAATGATGGATATTTAGATGTTTCCAATCATTTCTTTAAAAAAAAAGATATTAAAATCTCCTCACACATACTTCTTTGCACTCATGTGCAAGTAGAATAAATTCCTAGAATGTATGCTAGGTCAACAGATAACTTTTATGTTTCATTTGATGGATTCTACCCAATGGCCCTCCAAAAATGTTTGTGGTAATTTACAATAATCCTACCAACAAAAGTGCCAATGTGAGAGATGAAAACTGGCATCTCGTTGTGGTTTTAATTTCTATTTCTCTTATTATGAATGAGGTTGAACATCTTTCACAAGTTTGAAAGCATTTGTATTTCCTTTTCTGTAAACTGTTTGTGGTCTTTGTCCATTTTTCTATCCGGGTCTTAGTCTTGATCAGTAGTAGCATAAAATTTTTACTCACCTTCTCCCATTCAGTCTCCGATCGATGCACATATGAAACAAGTGGTGACTCTGAAGACAGCAGGGGAGAGAATGCCTGAGTACGCCTAAGGATGGAGGCATGAGGAGCAAAAGGGCCAAGGGAGGAAAGTCACGGTCAGAGCAGGAATCTGAGCTTCCTCTGCAGACACACAGCAAGGGGCAGAAGAGGTAGACGTGAGAGCTGGGGCAAGTCACCCCAGTGCTGAAAGCCTGGTTTCAGAAGAGGGCCCTTTCTGACACTCCAAGGGTCCATGAATAAGTGGCTATATGATATATTACCCAAACCAGTCCATTTCTGAGAAGGTAAGAGGGTGCTATTAACAATTAAGCTGGACAACAGGCATAAACCAAGACTGTCCTAATGGCCACCCTATCTACGAGGGCGCAGGGGAAGGAGACCGCATGACTGTCAAGAATCTTGATGGCAGAATAAAAAGCACTGACTGAATGCCAAAGTCCTGGGGAAGACAGATACTTTAACTTGCACAGCCTTAGTTATTCAGTGAGTATTTTTTTTAGCTAGTCCTTCACTTATTCATTCAACGATCATTTACTGAGAACCTACTATAAAGCTAACAGAAACAGGTGTAGTAAGAAGTGATGGATGAGAATTTCCCCAGGTCAGTGTAACGCACATGGTGCTGTGCAACCCAGACAGCCCTCGAGGATGGACTCTTGGTGGCTGCTGGGGACGTGCGGGCAGACAGCCTCCAGCTGGGCCTTTATGGAATGCCTCGCCTACCCACGGCCGCCTCACCTAGGGCCACCCACATCCCAGGACCGAGCAGGGAGGGCCCAAAGGCCTGGCCACCTCGGCCCATCATGGGATAACTGTGACATGCCACTTTGGCCCCAGAGCTCCTGGCTTTGTCAGCCTGCTCCACAGCTTCACTTCTGCTTCTGTCCAACGTGCTTTCTTATACTTCCTTCCACAGCTGTAAATCCCAAAGGTATTCCCTTAGAAACATCCTGCCCACTAAACTTGGGCTCAGAGTCCCCTTCCCAGAGAACCCAATTTGTGACAGTTAGCAATCTGCAGCGGGGAGAGGGGTGCAGACACCAGGATCTCAAGGCAGGGAGGGGTGGAGGGTCCAACATTATAATATTTCTATTTAGAAAGTGAAAACGGCCTATTGCACTTATGGTATAATTTGCACAGTCTGCAAGGCCCCACGAAAGCCTTGTGGCTAGGAAGGCTCAGGTCCAAAACAGGCTGAGTAAAAGAGGCCCATCCTTCTCCTACCAGCTATGTGACCTTGGGCCATTTTGACCCTCAGTTTCCTTGTCTGTGATGTGAAAGGGTAGTATTTCTAATTCACATTTTAAGGAATTAGTTGAGAAAAAGCACTTTATACATTTTAAGATGCTGTATAGACATTAATTACTACTCCTTTCTACTGCTTTTTGATTCTGAAGAGTTGCAATTAATGACTAACTGGTGACAACTCAATCAAAACCCCAAGAGAAAGTGAGTCCAGCCCCTAGTAGCCAGTAATTACTACCTCGTTGCTCTCTTCTTTTCCTGTCTTCCTCAACTCAACGACATGGAGCTGAAATAGACAGTACACGTGTTTTATAAGCACTGTTGTACATACTGGAGATTTATGGCCCATGCCCTTAAAGAATGGGTTAGCTAAACCCATTATTAAGTTACTTTTTATTTGTGTGTAGGTAGGTGATTTTTACTCTCGTGGGGCTGGGACTCAATTAAAAAAAAAAAGGAGAAGAAGAAAGTTTCCACGCTCACCGCAGGAAGCCATCGTAACCTTGTGAGCTGGGGTGCTTCATCACAACTAAACACCCAGGGACTTGTACTGAACTGGCAGCTGCTGGTAAGGCAGGCCCTGCCCACCACAGCCCTGGCTGATGGGAGCCGACCCACCCCATCATCTGCATGGATCCAGAACCTTCTCAGTTTGGGCCCCTTAGCTAAAACTGGGTTCTTCTGTCTCTAAAATCCCATGGCTTCTAGGGTTTCTCCTATGACATTTCTTCTACTCTATGTAAAATTACAATTATTTGGGTCTCTTCTTTCCTACTGGGCTGTAAACAGCTTTAACAAAATTTTTTTTTATTTTATTGGGTTGGCCAAAAAGTTCATTTGGTTTTAGGTAAAAATAAAACACATTTCATTTTCACCAATAACTTTATCGAATAACGTATTCATTAACCAAACGAACTTTTTGGCCAACCCAATATATTATAGTTGATTAACAATGTTGTGTTCGTTTCAGGTGTACAGTAGAGTGATTCAGTTATACATATACATGTATCTATTCTTTTTCAAATTCTTCTTCAAATTCTTTTCCCACTTAGGTTACTACAGAATATTAAGCAGAGTTCCTTGTGCTATACAGTAGGTCCTTGTTGGTCATCTATTTTAAATATAGCAGGGTGTACATATCAATCCCAAACTCCCTAACTATCCTTTCCCCCCACCCTTCCCCCCTGGTAACCAGGGCTGTAAACTTCTGACACCTGTCCTGCAGCTGTTAACTCACCTTTGCCACCAACATAGGGAGCAGAGCTGAGCCTGGCATGAAGGTTTTCTGAGACAATGAAGGTAGTGGGAAGGGGAAGAAAGAAGCAAAGCTGGGCTTTTCTGCTCTCTTTGCTAAGTCTCTGAAGCTCCTGATAACTGGCAACATGATTTCTGAGTCTGTACTTACTCTACTGTATTGGGACCTGAATAGTATGATGGAGAATTTGACCTTGAAAACACTCTTTGTGAACAGTCCCAGTTGGCTTAGCTGGGCCTTTCATTTAGTCATCTGGGGTAGGAAGGACTGAGACCTGCTGTGACCTTCAGGGCTGGATGAACCTTCAAAGACAAACAACAGTGCGGGGCCTATAAGAAGGATGACATCAGAGGGACAGGGGTGAAGGCCAAAGAATTCTCAGGCCCATCTCTAGGCTGGAGGCAAGCTGGAGTCATCAGGTCTAGAGAGAAACGAGGAGCCAGATAAAGAGAGACTGTGACCTGTTTGGCCTGGGTGGTTTTTAGCAGCAGTTTATAATAATTATAGCTCACATTTATTGAGCACTCACTGTGGGCCAGGCAACACATACATGATCTCACTTAAATTGCTTGGCATCCCTGTAAGGTAGGTACTGTTGTTATCTCCTCTTTCAAAGGAGGAAACTGAGGTACAGAGAGGTTAAGCAACTTGCTTTAAGTCACAGAGCTAGTAAGTGACAGGACCAGGGTTTGGCTGCAGGTGTTTTTACTTGATAGCCAGCTCTTGGACACTGCACTGATTCTTGTTTGCCCCTCCAGGTCCCCGCATGTACCCCAGAAACTGACCCCTGCAAACTCTGGGGCTCCCAGCAAGTTTCACCAGTGGGAGGCTGCAGCAGGACACTGGAGGGGGCTGGGGAGAGGGAGGAGAAGCCCGGGCATTTCTCCCCCTATGCCGGGCTCCGGTAGTCACTGGGTGTCCCAACATCCCGGTCCGCTCCTGTGAGAAGTCATTCACTGAAGACTCTTCATTTGAGCCACTGGGGTGAAGCGTGCCTTCGGCAGGGACGCTGACTGCACAATCACCCACGCTGGCTCCCACTTGCTTCACACAGCTGAGAACAGCAGAGGTGGGAAGAGCTCACGCCTCCCAAATAAAACAAGTTCCTCTCTGTCTGAATAGCACCTTATCAGGCAGAACAGCTAGCTACAGTGCAAGGCGCTGATCTTATTTGGATTGCGAGTCCAACAAACCAACTGAGAAAAAACTTATCATGAGATAATTGCGGTTGAATACCGACTGGATATTTGGTGATAACAAATTTTTGTTGTCTTTTTTAGATGTGGTAATGGCATTGTGGTGATGTTTAGAAGAGTCCTTATATTTTAGGGATATATACTAAAATATTTATAGAAGATTTTGGGAGTTGGTGAAGGTTGTGGGAAGAGTGAGAGAGGAACAAAACCAGGCTTTTCTCTTCTCTTGTCTAAATGCCTGCAAAGAGCTGGTACAAGAATCACAAGAAATGATGTCTGGGACATGTTTCAAAATAATGGGGGGAGGGGCAGGGGGTGTGACAGATGAGCTAAGACGGGCCCTGCACTGGTGACTGTTAAGCTGGTGACAGGGACGGGACTCCATTATCCAGTCTCCATTCTCTTCCCTTGTTATATGTGTTGGAAACTTTCCACCATAACATGTGATATAGACTGAACTCACTTCTGAAGGCCCCTGGAGAAGACAGGGAGGCAGCTAGAACACTGGCGGGCATCCTCCACGTGGCCGAGACAGCCATGCAATGCGACTGCCCATCAGGAGAAGCTGGGCATGAAAATAACCAGTGTTTCTAAACAGGAGCCTCAACACCTAGGATACAAGGGCATGAACGCCAACCTGCAGGCTTTGATTTTAAAAGGAGCTGCTTCTCCTGCAAGTCATGCCTGGTGCAGGCTGAGGGACCGGGAGAGGGTGGGGCAGGGGAGCAACAGACATTCATTTATGATTCATTTAATGCTAGGTTACTCCAGCACGGGGGACAGGCCAACTGGCTTTCAAAATGCATGATGTTTTTGTATTTTCTTTATAATGGAAAATTTCAAGCACATAAAGTAAACAGAAAGCCGAATACAGTAAGCCCTCCAGGTACCCATCACACCCAGTTGCAACAATTACTTGCCATTTTTATATCCCTAATACTGCCACCCCCTCCCCATCACTCAATTATTCTTTCAGTTTTTAGGTAGGATTTACACCAGCCAGAAATGCATAAACTTTAGCTGTACCATTCTGACAAATGCAGGCACCCATTTAACTCCCACCTCAACTGTGAGGTAGAACATTTCTACCTCCCCAGAAAGTTCTCTGCTGTTCTCATATTTTTACCTTAGCATTGCCTGTTCTAGAATTTAAGCACGAGTTAATTTTAAACTGCACTTATTTGCAAGTTAGTTCTGCATTCATTATTAGTTTTAGGGGCAAGCTAGTTCCCCACCCCCAGCAAGGAACTAGAGAGATCTGGCTTTAACTTTAAAACAACAGCTGGCGTCCCGCAGTGAGAGACTGAGCGAGGAGGCTGGAGCTGCTGCTGGACTGTGCGCATGAGGTATCTTGGTTCCCAGGCCGGAGGTCGGGCCCGAGCTCCTGTGGTGGGAGCTCCGAGTCCAAACTGCTGGACTAACAGACAACCTCAGACCTCAGGGAATATCAGTCGGAGTGAGGCCTCCCGGAGGTCCTCATCTCAGCACCAAGACCCAGATCTGTCCAACTGCCTACAAACTCCAGTGCTGGACGTCTCAGGCCAAACAAACAGTAAGACAGGAATACAGCACCACCATCAAAAAAACAAACAAAAAAGAAATGACAAAAAAATTTGTCACAGATGAAAAAGCAAGGTAAAAACCTATAAGACCAAATAAATGAAGACAAAATAGGCAACCTACCTAAAAAAGAATTCAGAGTAATGATAGTAAAGATGACCCAAAATCTCGGAAACAGAATGGAGAAAATACAAGAAACATTTAACAAGGATCTAGAAGAACTAAAGAGCAAACGAACAGTGATGAACAACAGAATTACTGAAATTAAAAATACTCTAGAAGGAATCAATAACAGAATAACTGAGGCAGAAGAACGGATAAGTGAGCTGGAAGATAAAATGGTGGAAATAACTGCCAGAGAGCAGAATAAAGAAAAAAGAATGGAAAGAATTGAGGACAGTCTCAGAGACATCTGGGACAACATTAAACACACCAACATTCGAATTATAGGGGTCCCAGAAGAAGAAGAGAAAAAGAAAGGGTCTGAGAAAATATTTGAAGAGATTATAGTTGAAAACTTCCCTAACATGGAAACAGAAATAGTCAATCAAGTCCACGAAGCACAGAGAGTCCCATACAGGATAAATCCAAGGAGAAACATGCCAACACACATAGTAATCAAACTATCAAAAATTAAATACAAAGAAAAAATATTGAAATCAGCAAGAGAAAAGCAACAAATAACATAAAAGGGAATCCCCATAAGGTTAACAGCTGATTTTTCAGCAGAATCTCTGTAAGCCAGAAGGGAGTGGCAGGACATATCTAAAGTGATGAAAGGGAAAAACCTACAACCAAGATTACTCTACCCAGCAAGGATCTCATTCAGATTCCACAGAGAAATTAAAACCTTTACAGACAAGCAAAAGTTAAGAGAATTCAGCACCAACAAATCAGCTTTACAACAAATGCTAAGGAACTTCTCTAGGCAGGAGACACAAGAGAAGGAAAAGACTTACAACAACAAACCCAAAACAATTAAGAAAATGGTCACAGGAACATACATATCGATAACTGCCTTAAATGTAAATGGATTACATGCTCCAACCAAAAAACACAGACTGGCTGAATGGATACAAAAACAAGACCCGTACATATGCTGTCTACAAGAGACCCACTTCAAACCAAGGGACACGTACAGACTGAAAGTGAGGGGATGGAAAAAGATATTCCATGCAAATGGAAATCACAAGATAGCTGGAGTAGCAATTCTCATATCAGACAAAATAGACTTTAAAATAAAGACTATTACAAGAGACAAAGAAGGACACTACATAATGATCAAGGGATCAATCCAAGAAGAAGATATGACAATTGTTAATATTTATGCACCCAACATAGGAGCACCTCAATACATAAGGCAAATGCTAACAGCCATAAAAGGGGAAATCGACAGTAACACAATTATAGCAGGGGACTTTAACACCCCACTTTCACCAATGGACAGATCATCCAAAATGAAAATAAATAAGGAAACACAAGCTTTAAATGATACATTAAACAAGATGGACTTAATTGATATTTATAGGACATTCCATCCAAAAACAACAGGATACACTTTCTTCTCAAGTGCTCATGGAACATTCTCCAGGATAGACCATATCTTGGGTCACAAATCAAGCCTTGGTAAATTTAAGAAAATTGAAATTGTATCAAGCATCTTTTCCTACCACAAAGCTATGAGACTAGATATCAATTACAGGAAAAAAACTGTAAAAAAATACAAACACATGGAGGCTAAACAATACGCTACTAAATAACCAAGAGATCACTAAAGAAATCAAAGAAGAAATCAAAACATACCTAGAAACAAATAACAATGAAAACATGACGACCCAAAACCTATGGGATGCAGCAATCGCAGTTCTAAGAGGGAAGTTTAAAGCAATACAATCCTACCTCAAGAAACAAGAAAAATCTCAAATAAGCAACGTAACCGTACACCTAAAGCAATTAGAGAAAGAACAAAAAAATCCCCAAAGTTAGCTGAAGGAAAGAAATCATAAAGATCAGATCAGAAATAAATGAAAAAGAAATGTAAGAAACAATAGCAAAGATCAATAAAACTAAAAGCTGTTCTTTGAGAAGATAAACAAAACTGATAAACCATTAGCCAGACTCATCAAGAAAAAAATGGAGAAGACTCAAATCAAGAGAATTAGAAATGAAAAAAAAGTAACAACTGACACTGCAGAAATACAAAGGATGATGAGAGATTACTACAAGCAACTATTGCCAATAAAATGGACAACCTGGAAGAAATGGACAAATTCTTAGAAAAGACAATCTTCTGTGACTGAACCAGGAAGAAATAGAAAATATAAACAGACCAATCACAAGCACTGAAATTGAAACTGTGATTAAAAATATTCCAACAAACAAAAGCTCAGGACCAGATGGCTTCACAGGCGAATACTATCAAACATTTAGAGAAGAGCTAACACCTGACCTTCTAAAACTCTTCCAAAATACAGCACAGGGAGGAACACTCCCAAACTCATTCTACGAGGCCACCATCACCCTGACACCAAAACCAGACAAAGATGTCACAAAAAAAGAAAACTACAGGCCAATATCTCTGATGAACATAGATGCAAAAATCCTCAACAAAATACTAGCAAACAAAATCCAACAGCACATGAAAAGGATCATACACCATGATCAAGTGGGATTTATCCTAGGAATGCAAGGATTCTTCAATATTTGCAAATCAATCAATGTGATACACCATATTAATAAACTAAAGGATAAAAGCCATATGATAATCTCAATAGACGCAGAAAAACCTTTTGACAAAATTCAACACCCATTTATGATAAAAACTCTCCAGAAAGTGGACATAGAGGGAACCTACCTCAACATAATAAAGGCCATATACCACAAACCCACAGCAAACATCATTCTCAGTGGTGAAAAACTGAAACCATTTCCTCTAAGATCAGGAACAAGACAAGGTTGCCCACTCTCACCACTATTATTCAACATAGTTTTGGAAGTTTTAGCCACAGAAATCAGAGAAGAAAAAGAAGTAAAAGGAATCCAAATCGGAAAAGAAGAAGTAAAACTGTCACTGTTTGCAGATGACATGATACTATACATACAGAATCCTAAAGATGCTACCAGAAAACTAAAAGAGCCAATCAATGAAATTGGTAGAGTAGTAGGATACAAAATTAATGCACAGAAATCTCTGGCATTCCTATACACTAATGATGAAAAATCTGAAAGTGAAATTAAGGAAACATTCCCATTTACCACTGCAACAAAAAGAATAAAATATCTAGGAATAAACCTACCTAAGGAGACAAAAGACCTGTATGCAGAAAATTATAAGACACTGATGAAAGAAATTAAAGATGATACAAATAGATGGAGAGATATACCATGTACTTGGATTGGAAGAATCAACATTGTGAAAATGACTCTACTACCCAAAGCAATCTACAGATTTAATGCAATCCCTATCAAACTACCACTGGCATTTTTCACAGAACTAGAACAAAAAGTTTCACAATTTGTATGGAAACACAAAAGACCCCGAATAGCCAAAGCAATCTTGAGAATGAAAAATGGAGCTGGAGGAATTAGGCTCCCTGACTTCAGACTATACTACAAAGCTACAGTAATCAAGACAGTATGGTACTGGCACAAAAAGAGAAATATAGATCAATGGAACAGGATAGAACACCCAGAGATAAACCCACGCACATATGGTCACCTTATCTTTTTTTTTCTCGTTTTTTTTTTGTATGTGTCTGCTTCTTTGTGTGATTCTGCCTGTATAGCTGCTTTTCTTTTACCATTTGTCCTAGGGTTCTGTCTGTCCGTTTTTTTTTCTTTTATTAAACTTTTTACTTTTTTTATTTTATTTATTTATTTTTAATCAGTCATCAATTTTATACACATCAGTGTATACATGTCAATCCCAATCGCCCAATTCAGCACACCACCATCCTCACTGCACCGCGGTTTTCCCTCCTTGCTGTCCATACGTTTGTTCTCTACATCTGTGTCTCAACTTCTGCCCTGCAAACCGGTTCATCTGTACCGTTTCTCTAGGTTCCACATACATGCGTTAATATACGATATTTGTTTTTCTCTTTCTGACTTACCTCACTCTGTATGACAGTCTCTAGATCCATCCACGACTCAACAAATGACTCAATTTCGTTTCTTTTTATGGCTGAGTAATAGTCCATTGTATATATGTACCACATCTTCTTTATCCATTCGTCTGTTGATGGGCATTTAGGTTGCTTCCATGACCTGGCTATTGTAAATAGTACTGCAATGAACATTGGGGTGCATGTGTCTTTTTGAATTACGGTTTTCTATGGGTATATGCCCAGTAGTGGGATTGCTGGATCATATGCTAATTCTATTTTTAGTTAAGGAACCTCCATACTGTTCTCCATAGTGGCTGTATCAATTTACATTCCCACCAACAGTGCAAGAGGGTTCCCTTTTCTCCACACCCTCTCCAGCATTTCTTGTTTGTAGATTTTCTGATGATGCCCATTCTAACTGGTGTGAGGTGATACCTCTTTGTAGTTTTGATTTGCATTTCTCTAATAATTAGTGATGTTGAGCATCTTTTCATGTGCTTCTTGGCCATCTGTATGTCTCCTTTGGAGAAATGTCTATTTAGATCTTCTGCCCATTTTTGGATTGGGTTGTTTGTTTCTTTAATATTGAGCTGAATGAGCTGTTTATATACTTTGGAGATTAATCCTTTGTCCGTTGATTCGTTTGCAAATATTTTCTCCCATTCTGAGGGCTGTCTTTTTGTCTTGTTTATGGTTTCCTTTGTTGTGCAAAAGCTTTGAAGTTTCATTAGGTCCCATTTGTTTATTTTTGGTTTTATTTCCATTACTCTAGGAGGTGGATCAAAAAAGATCTTGCTGTGATTTATGTCAAAGAGTGTTCTTCCTATGTTTTCCTCTAAGAGTTTTATAGCGTCCGGTCTTACATTTAGGTCTCTAATCCATTTTGAGTTTATTTTTGTGTATGGTGTTAGGGAGTATTCTAATTTCATACTTTTACATGTAGCTGTCCAGTTTTCCCAGCACCACTTATTGAAGAGACTGTCTTTTCTCCATTGTAAATCTTTGCCTCCTTTGTCATAGATTAGTTGACCATAGGTGCGTGGGTTTATCTCTGGGCTTTCTATCTTGTTCCATTGATCTATATTTCTGTTTTTGTGCCAGTACCATACTGTCTTGATTACTGTAGCTTTGTAGTATAGTCTGAAGTCAGGGAGTCTGATTCCTCCAGCCCCGTTTTCTTCCCTCAAGACTGCTTTGGTTATTTGGGGTCTTTTGTGTCTCCATACAAATTTTAAGATGATTTGTTCTAGTTCCTTAAAAAATGCCATTGGTAATTTGATAGGGATTGTATTGAATTTGTAGATTGCTTTGGGTAGTATAGTCATTTTCACAATATTGATTCTTCCAATCCAAGAACATGGTATATCTCTCCATCTGTTGGTAACATCTTTAATTTCTTTCATCAGTGTCTTATAATTTTCTGCATACAGGTCTTTTGTCTCCTTAGGTAGGTTTATTCCTAGATATTTTATTCTTTTTGTTGCAATGGTAAATGGGAGTGTTTCCTTAATTTCAGTTTCAGATTTTTCATCATTAGTGTATAGGAATGCCAGAGATTTCTGTGCATTAATTTTGCATCCTGCAACTTTACCAAATTCATTGATTAGCTCTAGTAGTTTTCTGGTAGCATCTTTAGGATTCTGTATGTATAGTATCATGTCATCTGCAAACAGTGACAGTTTTACTTCTTCTTTTCCAATTTGGATTCCTTTTACTTCTTTTTCTTCTCTGATTTCTGTGGCTAAAACTTCCAAAACTATGTTGAATAATAGTGGTGAGAGTGGGCAACCTTGTCTTGTTCCTGATCTTAGAGGAAATGGTTCCAGTTTTTCACCATTGAGAATGATGTTTGCTGTGGGTTTGTGGTATATGGCCTTTATTATGTTGAGGTAGGTTCCCTCTATGTCCACTTTCTGGAGAGTTTTTATCATAAATGGGTGTTGAATTTTGTCAAAAGCTTTTTCTGCATCTATTGAGATGATCATATGGTTTTTATTCTTCAATTTGTTAATATGGTGTATCACATTGATTGATTTGCATATATTGAAGAATCCTTGCATCCCTGGGATAAATCCCACTTGATCGTGGTGTATGATCCTTTTAATGTGTTGCTGGATTCTGTTTGCTAGTATTTTGTTGAGGATTTCTGCATCTATATTCATCAGTGATATTGGTCTGTAATTTTCTTTTTTTTATAGTATCTTTGTCTGGTTTTGGTATCAGGGTGATGGTGGCCTCATAGAATGAGTTTGGGAGTGTTCCTTCCTCTGCAATTTTTTGGAAGAGTTTGAGAAGGATGGTTGTTAGCTCTTCTCTAAATGTTTGATAGAATTCACCTGTGAAGCTATCTGGTCCTGGACTTTTGTTTGTTGGAAGATTTTTAATCACAGTTTCAATTTCATTACTTGTGATTAGTCTGTTCATATTTTCTGTTGCTTCCTGGTTCAGGCTTGGAAGGTTATACCTTTCTAAGAATTTGTCCATTTCTTCCAGGTTGTCCGTTTTATTGGCATAGAGTTGCTTGTAGTAGTCTTTCAGGATGCTTTGTATTTCTGCAGTGTCTGTTGTAACTTCTCCGTTTTTGTTTCTGATTTTATTGATTTGAGTCCTCTCCCTCTTTTGCTTGATGAGTCTGGCTAATGGCTTATCAATTTTGTTTATCTTCTCAAAGAACCAGCTTTTAGTTTTACTGATCTTTGCTATCGTTTTCTTTGTTTCTATTTCATTTATTTCCGCTCTGATCTTTATGATTTCTTTCCTTCTGCTAACTTTGGGTTTTGTTTGTTCTTCTTTCTCTAGTTTCTTTAGGTGTAAGGTTAGATTGTTTATTTGAGATTTTTCTTGTTCCTTTAGGTAGGCTTGTATAGCTATAAACTTCCCTCTTAGAACTGCTCTTGCTGCATCCCATAGGTTTTGGATCGTCGTGTTTTCATTGTCATTTGTCTCTAGGTATTTTTTTATTTCCTCTTTGATTTCTTCAATGATCTCTTGGTTATTTAGTAACATATTGTTTAGCCTCCATGTGTTTGTGGTTTTTACGTTTTTTCCCCTGTAATTCATTTCTAATCTCATAGCGTTGTGGTCAGAAAAGATGCTTGATATGATCTCAATTTTCTTAAATTTACTGAGGCTTGATGTGTGACCCAAGATGTGATCTATCCTGGAGAATGTTCCGTGCGCACTTGAGAAGAAAGTGTAATCTACTGTTTTTGGATGGAATGTCCTGTAAATATCAATTAAATCTATCTGGTCTATTGTGTCATTTAAAGCGTCTGTTTCCTTATTTATTTTCATTTTGGATGATCTGCCCATTCGTGTAAGTGAGGTGTTAAAGTTCCCCACTATTATTGTGTTACTGTCAATTTCCTCTTTTATAGCTGTTAGCAGTTGCCTTCTGTATTGAGGTACTCCTATGTTGGGTGCATATATATTTATAATTGTTGTATCATCTTCTTGGATTGATCCCTTGATCATTATGTAGTGCCCTTCCTTGTCTCTTGTAACATTCTTTATTTTAAAGTCTATTTTATCTGATATGAGTATAGCTACTCCAGCTTTCTTTTGATATACATTTGCATGGAATATCTTTTTCTATCCCCTCACTTTCAGTCTGTATGTGTCCCTAGGTCTAAAGTGGGTCTCTTGTAGACAGCATATATATGGGTCTTGTTTTTGTATCCATTCAGCAAGCCTGTGTCTTTTGGTTGGAGCATTTAATCCATTCACGTTTAAGGTAATTATCGATATGTATGTTCCTATGACCATTTTCTTAATTGTTTTGGGTTTGGTTTTGTAGGTCCTTTTCTTCTCTTGTGTTTCCCACTTAGAGAAGTTCCTTTAGCATTTGTTGTAGAGCTGGTTTGCTGGTGCTGAATTCTCTTAGCTTCTGTTTGTCTGTAAAGCTTTTGATTTCTCCATCAAATCTAAATGAGATCCTTGCTGGGTAGAGTAATCTTGGTTGTAGGTTCTTCCCTTTCATCACTTTAAGTATATCCTGCCACTCCCTTCTGGCTTGTAGAGTTTCAGCTGAGAAAACAGCTGTTAACCTTATGGGAGTTCCCTTGTATGTTATTTGTCGTTATTCCCTTGCTGCTTTCAATAATTTTTCTTTGTCTTTAATTTTTGCCAATTTGATTACTATGTGTCTCGGTGTGTTTCTCCTTGGGTTTATCCTGTATGGGACTCTCTGTGCTTCCTGGACTTGGGTGGCTATTTCCTTTCCCATGTTAGGGAAGTTTTCGACTATAATCTCTTCAAATATTTTCTCTGGTCCTTTCTCTCTCTCTTCTCCTTCTGGGACCCCTATAATGCGAATGTTGTTGCGTTTAATGTTGTCCCAGAGGTCTCTTAGGCTGTCTTCATTTCTTTTTATTCTTTTTTCTTTATTCTGTTCTGCAGCAGTGAATTCCACCCTTCTGTCTTCCAGGTCACTTATCCGTTCTTCTGCCTCAGTTATTCTGCTATTGATTCCTTCTAGTGGAGTTTTCTTTTCAGTTATTGTATTGGTCATCTCTGTTTGTTCTTTAATTCTTCTAGATCTTTGTTAAACATTTCTTGCATCTTCTCGATCTTTGCCTCCATTCTTATTCCGAGGTCCTGGATCATCTTCACTATCATTATTCTGAATTCTTCTTCTGGAAGCTTGCCTATCTCCACTTCATTTAGTTGTTTTTCTGGGGTTTTTTCTTGTTCCTTCATCTGGTATATAGCCCTCTGCCTTTTCATCTTGTCTCTCTTTCTGTGAATGTGGTTTTTGTTCCACAGGCGGCAGGATTGTAGTTTTTCTTGCTTCTGCTGTCTGCCCTTTGGTGGTTGAGGGTATCTAAGAGGCTTGATCTGGTCACCTTATCTTTGATAAAGGAGGTAAGAATATACAGTGGAGAAAAGACAGCCTCTTCAATAAGTGGTGCTGGGAAAACTGGACAGGTACATGTAAAAGTATGAAATTAGAACACTCCCTAACACCATGCACAAAAATAAACTCAAAATGGATTAAAGACCTAAATGTAAGGGCAGACACTATCAAACTCTTAGAGGAAAACATAGGCAGAACACTCTATGACATAAATCACATCAAGATCCCTTTTGACTCACCTCTGAGAGAAATTGAAATAAAAACAAAAATAAACAAATGGAACCTAATGAAACTTAAAAGCTTTTGCACAGCAAAGGAAAACATAAACAAGACCAAAAGACAACCCTCAGAATGGGAGAAAATATTTGCAAATGAAGCAACTGACAAAGGATTAATCTCCAAAATTTACAAGCAGCTCATGCAGCTCAATATCAAAAAAACAAACAACCCAATCCAAAAATGGGCGGAAGACCTAAACAGACATTTCTCCAAAGAAGATATACACATTGCCAACAAACACATGAAAGAATGCTCAACATCATTAATCATTAGAGAAATGCAAATCAAAACTACAATGAGATATCATCTCACACCGGTCAGAATGGCCATCATCAAAAAATCTAGAAACAATAAATGCTGGAGAGGGTGTGGAGAAAAGGGAACCCTCTTGCACTGTTGGTGGGAATGTAAACTGATACAGCCACTATGGAGAACAGTATGGAGGTTCCTTAAAAAACTAAAAATAGAACTACCATATGACCCAGAAATCCCAGATCTGGGCATATACCCTGAGAAAGCCATAATTCAAAAAGAGTCATGTACCACAATGTTCATTGCAGCACTATTTACAATAGCCAGGACATGGAAGCAACCTAAGTGTCCATCGACAGATGAATGGATAAAGAAGATGTGGCACATATATACAATGGAATATTACTCAGCCATAAAAAGAAACGAAATTGAGTTATTTGTAGTGAGGTGGATGGACCTAGAGTCTGTCATACAGAGTGAAATAAGTTAGAAAGAGAAAAACAAATACTGTATGCTAACACATATATATGGAATCTAAAAAAAAAGGTTCTGAAGAACCTAGGGGCAGGACAGGAATAAAGACGCAGATGCAGAGAATGGACTTGAGGACACAGGGATGGGGAAGGGTAAGATGGGACGAGGTGAGAGAGTGGCATGGACATATATACACTACCAAATGTAAAATAGATAGTTAGTGGGAAGCAGCTGCATGGCATAGGGAGATCAGCTCAGTGCTTTGCGACCACCTAGAGGGGTGGCATAGGGAGGGTGGGAGGGAGACGCAAGAGGGAGGGGATATGGGGATATATGTATACGTACAGCTGATTTACTTTGTTGTACAGCAGAAACTAACACAACACTGTACAGCAATTATACTCCAATAAAGATGTTAAGAAAACAATTAAAAAAAAAACAGCTGGCAAACCAGGGCACTAGCCCAGGTCCTGCTGCCCAAGCAGGTAACTCTGGCCCAGTCCATGAGCTCTTCTGGGCCTTCAATTCATAGAAAGGCAGTTTTCAGCCAGGCACCCCCTCCATTCACACGTTGCTGGGTAGTCAAAGGCCCTGGGGGAGGAACACCATGGCTGAGGTCAAGCTTGAATCACCTGGAGGTCTTCTAAACTGCAGAACCCATCCCAGGCCCCAGCTGAGAGGCTCTGATTCAGCCAGTCTGGGGTGGGCCCTGAAATCTACATTGTAACAAGCAACGAGGTAACTGATACAGTCACTGGGATGAGAAACTCAGCTCTAAAGAAAGGCTGAGAAGCTCTTCCTTCAGATGAGCCTTCAGGCTTCTGCCTCCCCAACACGCCCAAGGCCTACTTCATGACCTAGCAGTCTTCTGTTATGTCCTCTGGAAGACAGGACTTTCCTGGGGATTCAACCCCCAGCCCAGGGGCACTGAGAGCAAATCATCGGTTGAATATTTATTAACATGCCAGGAATGGTCCTAGTCCTTTAACATACAGCATTATTTAATCCTCAAACTCTCCCAGAAAGAGGTTAATATTCTCCTTTTACAATTTGGATACCACGGCTCATGGAGGTTGCCCAGGAAGAGACGGAGCTGGGATGGGGTGACGACTAGTTTTAGGTGTCAGCGTGGCCAGGCTATCGTACCTAGAAGTCAATCAAACATTAACCTAGGCGTTGCTGTGAAGGTATTTTGTAGATGTGGCTAACTGCTGTGGCTAACCCACCAGGTGACCTTCAGTAGAAGAGATTAACTTCGGTAATCTGAGTGGGCCTTATCTCATCCAATCAGTTGAAAGAAAGCCTTTAAGGGCAAAAGTGAGGTTTCCCTGAGGAAGAAATTCTGCCTCAAGCCTGCAGCATTAGCTCCTGCTGGTGGTTTCCAGCTGCCCTAGAGTCTGGATGTGCCCAGCCTCCACAAACATGCTAGCCAATTCCTTGAAATAAGTCTCTTAAAACACACACACACACACACCTCTCATACTGGCTGTGTTCTCTAGAGAATGCTGGCTGATGCCGATGGGAACCCGGGTGCACCCAATCTCAAAAGGCCGTGCCTTGCTTCTAGCCACTGCCCATACTCTGCCAACTCAACCAAAAACCACCCAGCTATGTACCTGAGCCTCAGCCTGCTCCAACTCTCCAGAAGTGTGTTTGAATATTAATGCAGATCCTTAACTAGATTTTGAGAATAAATTATTCATATCGAAAGGCTGCCACAAATGGGAGAAGCTTGTTTTTACGTTTTAAGTTTTGTAGTGGGTGGGAGGGAGGTATGGTTTACTCAGTGCTTAAGAACAGTGACCTGTGTATTCTGGGCAAGGTCACTAACAAGGTCACTATCACTTTAGGCAATCCTGAGTTTCACCACCTGATTAATTATGATGCCAACCTGCAAGTCTGCTTGCCACTGCCCCATCCGCTCAAATTGGCATTAAGTGGTCAGATGGCCCATCAGGATTTCAGATATGACTACTTACTGGTTGGGACTCTGGCCTTGAAGGTCCCAAGACATATTCAAGCTCACAGCATCTTGGAAGTTCTGCAGCGCCAACGTGGAGGATGGATGAGGAGCGCTGAACTGGCCTCTGCTCCCAACCCCGTCCCTGGGCGCCATTTGCAGGTTAAAAGCAAAGATCCAGTTTCCACACTCAAGACACTGCGGTTCAAAGTAGAGGATGCAAGTCCCACAGAAGAAATGTCACAAAGTGCAATAGGGTCAAAGGAAAGAACAGGAAATGCTTGTAGATGAGGTGATAGTGGAGAGAAGTCAGAATTTAACAGTAAAAGACTTGAGAGGAATGAAAGGAGGCATTCTGGGCAAAGGCAACAAAGTAAAAGGCAGGAAAGCACTGGGCTGTCTGGGGAAAAGGAAGGGAGAAGGTTATAGTGGGAAAGTAGGCTACAGGTGGAGGACCAGAGGGAGATGAGCTCAGCTAGGGGAGCCACACTGGCCAAACGGGGAGCCTTGAATGACAAAATATCAAATTGGTAGGTAATGAGGAGCTAGTGGAAGCTCCCCAGATGAAAATGGTAAGGACCAAGGCGTGCTTTGGAAACCTGCACGTGGCAACGGAACGCACAGGAATAAGTTGGGAAGGGGCATTAGAGAGGCCCCGCTGGATTAACAGCAGCTGCTAACGTTATCGAGGGCTTACCATGTACCAACCCTGCTGAACCTGCGTGATCTCTTTTAACCCTCACAACAGCTCCTGAAGGTACTCTTACCATCCCATTTTACAGATATGAGAGCCAAGGCACGGGGAGGTCAAGAACTGTGCTCTGGGTCATATAACGAGTCAGCGGTGAGCTGAGACCTACAGCTACCCAAGCTGGTCTAACTCCAGGCCCGGCACACTGACCACTAGAACAGCCTGCCTGGGTCTGCTCACCGGTGCAGATTCTGAGTTGAGCTGAGAAGTAGGGGGAACGAAGAGGAGACTCATACACCGCAGAGATGACCTCTCTGTAACCTACCACTTCAGGTGAAGGGGGCTGACTGGAAGAAGTCTGGAATAAGGTTCCTGTGGGCTGTGGCACATCAAGCCACCAAAAAACCCCAATTTGCTCATGAACTTATACCAAGTCCTTCTGCAAATGCCACTACGCATAGCCTAACTGTGTCCAGGACGGCTGACTTAGTTTTCAACAACTGGAGCATACTTGATAAGCAAGCTGAACACCCTAAGAGGTGCCAGGAAAGAGAGATGGTGACTGCATAACAGATTGGATTGAGTCCCTTGAAATTCATATGTTGAAGTCATAGCCCTCAGTACCCCAGAATGTGACCTTATTTGGAAACTGGGTCATTGCTGACGTGATTAGTTAGGATGAGTAGGGTGGGTCCCTAATCCTATATGACTGGTGTCCTATAAAGAGGGAAATCTGGCTACAGACATGCGTACAGGGACAATGCCACGTGCAGAAGGCAGAGACTGGGGTGATGCAGTAGAAACCAAGGGTTGCCAAAGATTGCCAGCAAACTACCAGAAGCTAGGAGCGAAGGAACCCTGCTGAGACCTTATCGCCAACTTTTTGCCCCCAGAACTGTGAGACAATATATTTCTGTTGTTTAAGCCACCTGGTTTGTGGTACTTTGTCACAGCAGCCCTAGGACACTAATGCAGTGATGCATGCCATCCTTTCCAATAAGAAGACCATAGGTGCATCTTCACTGCATATTTTAGTAAGTAAAATAAAGTCTACTGTGAAACCTTGTACTGCAATGGATGTAATTACATATAAGACTATCTCTGTATCATGGTTGTGAGCTGAAAACTGGCAAGTGTTTGATATTTCATCTATCTCCAATTGCCCGGGCATCAGGGACTCTCTTTGATTTTGAAACAAAAACCAACGTTTACTTTATCAATCAAGGACCTTCTTTCCCTTCCCTTTACTTTTAGAAGCAAATATTGACTGTATCAGATTCTTCCTGTGACCTGAAGAAACCAAGTCCAAAGGACAGTAAATCTGAGGTCCTGCTGTACCCCTCTCCCAGCAGAGGGTGCCCGTCTGTCCCAAGGCATGAAACCACATCAAGATGACCACAACCCCTCTCAGTTTTAAAGTGGCAACAGTTCTCTGAAATACGGATGCTGGCTTTTAGCAGTCACCCCATCTTCAAATATGCTCACACACACAGCTCTGCAACAACTGTTCATTTCATTGTTTAACCCATGCATGACTTTGAAGAACATGCGCTTCATGGGTTGGGAGTGAATGGCTGTGGTTACGAAGGGAAGTTTGTCGACCCTGGGGAATTCCACATACTGTTTGCAGCTAATGATTAGCCCCACTAAGAAGTGAAACCAAAGCAGTACTTCTTTTGATACTTGGAAAATCCCCTACTCCAAAATATTTTTGCACATGTACAAAAATCATGGAAAGTTACACTATAAAACTGGAATCTCCTACAACTCAAATGTAAGCCACCAGAATTATCTATTTTAAAACAAAACAAACCTATGATGTTCCTATGGGGCACAGCACTCACTCTCTTCGAAGTTAACATTTATTGAGCATTTAAGACGGGACAGGCACAGTTCTAAGCCTGTTGCATGGAATGAATTGTTTAATTCTCACAACAACCCCCTGTGGTAGGCACCATTGTGCAGGTGCGAATGAAGCACAGACTGGTTAAGAAATGGCCCGAGGTCACACAGCAATGCGTGGTAGAGCTGGGATCCCAAACCAGGCAGTCTGGCTCCAACACACCCCACCCCCTTAACAAACAAACAACCAAGCCAGACATATAGACAAACAAGACAAAAGGGAATAATGTGAGTGGGGACAGGTTAAGGAGGGTGGGTTGAGGATGGGAGCAAAAGAAGAGAACAACAATTACATCCCAGGCACTGGGCTGGCACTTCCCACGTGCTTTTCCTACTCAACTGGCACAACACCCTTGAGGGTAAGCATTACTTTCCCACTCAACAGATGGAGACACTGAGACTTGGGGAGATTAAAGTAACCTATATGAGGGCAGATTATTATGTGATGTTCCAACATGCAGCTTTGCTGACTGCAAACACCAGTGCTGTTTTTTCAGCTCATTTTCTCCAGAGTCATGGTTTCAAATCGTAACTTTGGCATTATGGATGGTACACTCTGCTTTTAAAAGTCAATCCAGCATTGGAGAGCAGTGGTGCTGGGGTCAGGAGTGGGGCGCATTGCCCCATTCCAGCTGCAAGCTTGCACAGAAAACCTGAGTACAGCGTAGATGCTTAATGTGCCAGCCTGGGAGCCAGGAAGCTCAGGGTCTAGACCCACTTCTGGCACTCATTAACTGTGCTGGTTTAGCCAAGCCCCCCAACCTCGCTGGGCCTCTATTTTCCTTAAATACGAATTGGATATAAGGATGCCTGGCCTGTGGACCTCACAAGGGCATGTAAAAGGTGTTACCCATAAAGGTGAATTGGCTGTGAAAACCGTAAGGTGCTCGACAGCTGATCATCGTCAGAATGAACAAAACCAGGTCATCCCAGCAGCTACCACGGTCCAGCAGGTCCACACATGCCAGCTGGGGAAGGCACCACCAGAAGAATGGGCCGGTGTGAACCTCACCCTCTCCCCTAGGAAATCTGGGCTCAAGGGTGTCCACGGTCTGGCTGGGCCTAGGTCCTCAGAGCTGCCCCCAAGGCAGGCTTGCCGCTCTAACTAGGTATCAACCAGGAGAGGCTGGGCCGAGGAGGGAAGTCCTTGAAGAGCGAACAGCCTCGTCTCCCTCCCTGCACATTTTGCAGGCCGGCTGGCATTCAGCTGTGATAAGGGCAGGGTGCCATCTGGGCCGGCAGCCCGCACTGGCTTCCATCCACGTATGTCGCAGGATCGGGAAAGGTAGCAGTGCAGCGCGTACCACTCCTGCAGGGGCAGGGGATTCAGGGGAGACCACCCCACAGGGTAGAGAGAGACTGGACGAGTGAGCTGAAAGAATCTTCCCCTCCTGGTGTTCTGAACAGACAGGAGCCCACCGAGACTCTCACCCACCCCCTCGCCATTAGTTCCGGCCCCAGGAAGAGGAAGGGATCAGATCTGCATAACACTGAATCACCCAGCACTTTGGCACAATGACCCCTCCAGGAGAGGGTGGAGAAGCTCGTCTGGCAACTGCCTACAAAAACAGGGCAATTCTGAAGAGCAGCAAACAAACCAGTCTGGCCCCAATTCCCATTTTGCATAAGATTGCAGTCCACAAAAAACAACGTCCAAGGAACTCTTGTTGATTACTACCGATTGTGAACACTAAGGTTTGGGCCAAGAGAGAATGAAAAGGTCCCTTTGAGGGAACTTTGGATAAGGCCATTTTGTGGAAATTGCTGCGCTGCGTCTTTAGACTCCAACTCGCCATTGGGAGCCCCAGATGCTTCAGTCAACAGATCTCGGTGAACTTTGTTTTAAAAGAAAGTTACACTGAAAGGTTTGAACCTACAAACCAAAGGGGACTTGTTAGTCACTAGGTGACTGTCAGGGTACCTGTTTTCTTTATGCTAAAAAGGGATTACACAAGTTCCGGGGGGAGGAGGATTGTTAGGCGTGGGGGATGGTTAAGTACGAGCACGTCCGTTTGTGCGCTAGCCTCGGAGCTGACACTGACCACAGCTGCTTAATCCAGGGACGCATCAAAAAACGAACTGCAATGGGTTAAAATCCAGAGGGGGCCACCGCGTTGGGCCGGGTGCGTGGTTCTTAAGAGAAACGTGCATCCTCCCGGAGGCCAAAGCCTCCTTCGGTTCCAGAAAAAGACATCTCAGCTTACACGAGGTACCGAACGAAGAGAGTGGGCCAGAAAATTTCCAGCATACCGTCTCCCCTCTCCACTCCCGAACTACCCTTGATCACCGTCAAACACAGGAAAGGTGTTCTCTAAAACCTAACGGATGATTTCACGCACTTCATTCCCAAAAGCGTTAAGAGCCACAGCGACAGCGCTAGGAGGCTTCGTTCGGATTCACAAAAAAGAGGCGCACAGTCGCCCGCAAACCCGCAACCCCCCGGGGGCGGAGGGTGGAAGAACGCAGGTGTGCCCCCCCAGGTCCCTCGCTACCCTCCAGGGCTCCCGGCCAGGTCCCCCAGCACCCCGCTCGCGTCCCGCTCTCCTGTTACCTCGCTTGCGTGTCCGCCGGCGTCCGACACTTGAGCCGTCGGTTCCGCGGGAGCCTTCTCCTCCTCCCCGGCGGCCAAGGGGCTACTCGGAGCCGCTCTGGGATTCCCGCCGCTACCCGGCGCAGCCTGGCTAACGCCGTTCACGCCGGCGCCCACTCCTCCGGCCGAAGAGGCGGCGGCGGCGCCGAGCAGCGCGTGGGCCCCGTCGGCGTCCCCGGCAGCCACGCTGTGCACCAGCCACGCGTCCACTCGGGTGCAGGGGATGAAGGGGACCCCCAGCGCGCGTACCTCCCGGAGCAGCTGGCCCTCCGGCGGCGCCACGGGGTCCCGCTCCCGGCCCTTGGGGTGCAGGAGCTCGGCGCGCCCCCACCCTCCCGAGGCCGGGAAGGGGCTGAGCGCGTAGCCAGGGCTCGTCGGGCCGCTCGGGAGCAGAAGCTCATCTCCGAGCAGGGTCCGCGGCGGGAGCAGCAGGTAGAGGTCCAGGTCCAAGTCCAGGCGAAGCCCCGCCAAGCTCAGCAGGATGGTGAGGTGCAGGAGGCTGCCGCCGTCCGACCACCACGGCTTCAGGTACTTCATCCCCCGCCGCGCGCCCGGGGACGCCCCTGCCGGCGCCAGCGGGTCCCTGAGCGCCGGCCGCCGCTTGGGCACGTGCGGCCGCTGAGCGCCGCCGGCACCTGCCCGGAAGAGACAGAAACAATGGACCCGGGCGTGCAGCGGCCGTCTCGGACCCCCGGAGCCGGGCACAAAAACAGTCCCACCGCAGCCTCCCAGGTGCCTGCGGCTCCGGAGAGGCGGAGGAGGAGCCACCTGCGCGCAGAAATCACCAGCTTAGCCGCCCCGCTGCCCCGCAGCGCCGCGCTGCAGCCAGGCCCCGCCCCGGGCCGCGGGCGCCGCCGCCGGGGACGCGCCCACTGCCGCCCCAGGCCCGCGCGGGGCGGGGCTCCCGGGCTCAAAGGCTCTTTATTCGGGGGGAACGCAAAGCTTTCTGGGAGCAGAAGTTGTTCTGGGCGCCAAGTGGCTCCCAACCCTGTGGCCGTGGGCTGGGCGGTTGTGGCTGAATGCGCGGGTTGGGAGTAGGGGGTCCGGGGTAAAGGTGGGTGGGAATGGACAGGATGTGTAGACTTGGGGCGGGGAGGGGGGGGAGTCGAGGCACTGGGCAGCACGCAAAGGGCTTCCACCCACACGAGAACACTGAGCTGGCACAGTGGGTTCACATCTCAGCGCCACTACCAGTCGTGTGACCTTGAATAAGTTACTTCTCTGTGCCTCAGTTCTCTTATCTGTAAAATGGGGATAGTAGTACCTGTCCAATAGATGTGGTGAAGTCAGAGGAAATATTATATGTGAAGCCCAGAGTTCAACATATAGATTCCACTGCTACCATAAGGATCAAACAGCACTGCTCTCTGTTCCCTCCCGCCTCCCCCCACTCCCACCTTGTGCTCCAGCCTCACAGACTCTTCCCTGTGTCCTGGGCTACCCCTTCACGAGGCTATGCCTTCCCTCATGGTCTCCTTTGCTCCTGAAGTGAGGGTTAAGAGCACCAGCGCTAAGAGTTATCATGCATGACTTCAAATCCCCTTCCATTTCTTACTAGCCTGGAACCTTGGACAAATTGGTCACTCTCTGTGCCTCAGTTTCCTCACTGTGAAATGGGACTAATAAGAGCACCCCCTCAGCACACCTGTTGTGAGCCCCAAATGAGCCGTGTGTATACCACCAACCACAGTACCTGGTAGGTAGGAAGCAGTCTCTGAGTGTTACCCATTATTTGTATTACCTATCCTCCAAGGCTTAACCCAAAGATACATCCTCTGAATTTTCACCATTTGTGATCCTCTTCCCCCATCTGTTCTCCCACAGTGATTTCTCCATATGCCAACATTGCAACACTTGGCACTTTTCACTTTGCATTGTAGTTGAAATTGTTCTGATTTGCCCATTATGATTTCTTGAGGGCAAAAAAGCTGTGTGGCTCACCTTTGTGCCCACGTGGTACCCAGCACTGGGCCTTGCCATTGTAGGTTTTACTAACTCTCATTTCCTTCCGGGGCGGGGTGGAGAGGGCAGAGAGGGAGAAGGTGGTGATGCCTACCTGAGGGCTGGCAGTTGTGTAAGAAGTTGAGCAAGACTTGTTTTTAAAGGCCCCTTCCTCCACCTGGTTTTCTCCTCTGTCTTGGGCCTACTGTAATGAGAACTTCACACCAGATGTCAGTTTGCCCCGTGAGAACCAGGGGAGCAGAAGCAGACTTCTTAAAAGTCGCTTCTGCTTTAAGCCTTGGGGGTGGGTTTATGGGGTGGTGAAGAGGCTGGAAGGGAGACACTCGCAGGGTTAGTGAGATTTGGAACAGTAGCCCTGTTCACAGCATTTAGTCCCTGGACAGGGATTCAGGTTCTGGGCTCGGTTAACGTCTGCTGAATTCAGATATTTACCTCAGTTTTTACTGAGGACCCACTGAACTGCCTGACACTGTGAAGGATAGGAAATGATTTCATTAGGGATGGAAAGAATGTTCTCAAATGCCTAAATATTTTGGAGATATAAATGACTATACAGGAAGTGCCGTAAACCAGGTGAGAACAGAGATGGTACCTTCTTTAACGTGGTATCTCCTAGAACCTCGCACGCAGTCGGAGCTCAAGACATATTTTTTTGAGTTGAATTGAGGCATTTACACTTGAGATGCGTTTTGAGGGATCCGAATAGACTAGGAACAGGAAGGACCTTCAAACTTCCTTCCTAATGTAGTTGGCGAAGAGGCTGACCCTCCACCTTTAAAATGTGAGCTGATAATCATAGTATCTGTCAGACTGCTCACTTCAAATGCGTGGATTATGGACCGGTGAGAAGGGGGCACAGAAAGGACCTTGAGGCCAAATATGAAACAGGAGACTCATAATCAGTCCTACACACCTTTGACCTTCAACATAACAAAAGGTCCCATTTTTAGGAAGGCAGAGAGAGTGGAGTGAGAATGGGTTTTTTTGTTTGGGGTTTCTTTTTTGTTTTCCTTTTCTAGAATACCTCCACCACTGCCTTGTAAAAGTCTTGAAAAGTCATCTATGTTTATTAAAATCCTTAAATCAGTGCTACTCAAAGGATAGTCCAAAACTGGGATCAGTCCACAAACTGTTTCTGGTCCAGATGAGGAGAGTAATAGAATTGAGAGTGTTTAGAAATGTTTATAGTAATTTGACATTGTTGCAACAACCAAGCCATGATCAGTGGGTTTGCTTTTGTGTACTTTCGTTACTTAATTTGTCTAGAAATGAATTTTTTTAAAAAATTGTACGGAAGTACTGACCTATAACAAATGGGGGAAAAAAAGCTGGTCCTTCAGCAGGATTAGTTTGAGAAGCACTGCCTTAAATGCATTCTTGTGAGGTGGGCAGGTTCCAAGATGACTTCTGGTCCTCCCCTTTCCTCGAGTGTGGGCTGAACCTGGTGACTTGCTTCTAACAAACAGAATATGGCAAAAGCGATGGGATGTCATTTCCAAGATTAGGTTACAAAAAGACTCAGTGTCTTCTGTCTTGCTTACTATCCTAGTCGGGCTGCTATAACAAAATACCATAGAAATGGGTGGCTTATAAACAGCAGAAATGTATTGCTTATAGTTCTGAAGGCTGGAAGTCCAAGGTCAGGGTGCCAGCACGGTTAGGTTCTGGTGAGAGCCCTTGTCTGGGTTGTAGACTGCTGGCTTCTGATTGTATCCTCACAGAGCGGAAGGGGCAAGGGAGCTTTCTCAGCTGCTTTCTTAAGGGCACTTATCCCATTCATGATGGCTCTGTACTCATCACCTAATCACCTTCCAAAGGCCCCACCTTGTAATACCATCACCTTGGAGGTTAGGTGTCAACACATGAATTTTGGGGGGGTACCAGCATTCAGACCATAGCACTACCTTCTCTCTCCATCTCTTGCTCTCTCCCTCTTGGAGGGGGCTGCCATGTTGTGAGGATCCCTACATAGAAGCTCATGTGGCAAGGCACTGGTGTCTTCAGCCAACAGCCAGTGAGAACCTGAGGCCTGCCACAGCCATTTGAGCGAGCTTAAAGCAGATCCTTCCCTGCTTGAGGTTTGAGATGATGGTAGCCCTAGCCAACTCCTTGATTGCAGCCTTGTGAAAGACCCAAGCCAAAGGATGTATCTAAGCTGCACATGGATTCCTGACCCAGAAATGACTCTAAGGTAATAAATGTTGTTTCAAGCCACTAAGTTGTGGAGTTAATTTGTTACACGGCTTAGTTAACTAACACAACCTGTGTCAGAAGTGGACATCAGACAAGTGGAAGGAAAAACTAAAAATGCAACTGCAGTTGTGCAGTATGGTTAGTGATATTCTCCATGAATAATTTATAACTGTGAAGTAACATTACAGCAGTACATTCTGGGCCCTTCATGCAATAATCTGGCTTACCCCTATAAATATAAGATTGTAACTCGGCATGAAAGATATCACTAAAACATTGGCACTGTCAGCTGGTGTGAGGCGAGCACAAGTATCAATATCTTCTCCCATGGCAATTCCTTTTATCTATCCAAAATAAGCAAGAAAGAAAACAGGTCCGAATATTGGCATCCTTCTTTTAGAAAGGTTCTGCTAATATTAGCTACAAGAAATTTAAATTCGTGGTAGAAATTCCAGGGTTAAGCAAAAAAAAAAATTCCAGGATTAATAGCGTATTAAAAATCGAAGACATAAATTAAGATATAAGTCATATTATCTAGGAGGAAGAATTAAGCATAGCTAGTTTCAAAACAGGCATAGTCACTAGAATTTAAATGACTGTGCAACTGTTGAGACATTTTGCCAAAGGCTTCTGCAAAATAGGTTCATGAATGGCCTAATTTGCGATCTAATATCTACCAGTCTTGGTGATGATGAATCAACTGATACTTCATGAAGAGGAAGAGTTTATCCTCATTCTCTTATTAGTCTATAATCTTCTGAATGTTGCTCTGGACTTTGGGATGGTGATGATCACCATCTGTATGTTCACACATGGCATTCACTGGAGGAGCTGCGATGTACTGAACCCTGCTCTGTGCTGGGACCTTTCCAGGCACAATCTCACTTACTACTCACAGCAACTCTATGAAGTAGAAATTACCTCCATTTTGTATTGTCTAGATAAGGACTCTGAGGTTCAGGGTCATGATACCCTGTGCCCACAGACATGTCGGTGGTAAATGGCAGAGTCAGAATTCAAATGCACAATCTCTCCACTTTCCACTGCAGTTCACACCTCCTCTGTGCTGTCTGGCTTGTTTATTCATGACTCAACCTCCTGCTCCTGCAGGAGAGAATGCCCTTCCTCGATCACTGCATTCTTCCCAGAGCTTTTTTTTTTTTTTTTTTTTTTTTTAATGAGAGCCTCTGGGAACTACAGTTTTGTCTTTTTTTTTTTTTTTTTTATGGCTGTGTTGGGTCTTCGTTTCTGTGCGAGGGCTTCCTCTAGTTGCGGCAAGTGGGGGCCACCCTTCATCGCGGTGCGTGGGCCTCTCATTATCGCGGCCTCTCTTGTTGCAGAGCACAGGCTCCAGACGCGCAGGCTCAGTAATTGTGGCTCACGGGCCTAGTTGCTCCGCGGCACGTGGGATCTTCCCAGACCAGGGCTCGAACCCGTGTCCCCTGCATTGGCAGGCAGATTCCCAACCACTGCGCCACCAGGGAAGCCCTTCCCACAGCTTTTGAAGGTGTAAAATCTGCTCACGGTTTATCTTCTCTGCAGAGTTTCAGGGGAAATGAAGTATTGGTTTTGTCTCTCTGTACGATGCTCCACCTTCTTGATCTTTTACACAAAAATAACCATCTCTGTTTTTAGAGCACCCTGTGTGGTTTGGCTCTTTGGTGATCCCTGCACAGTTTTGACTCCTATTGATCCATGTCAGCCTCAATTACCATCAGTGACAAAGCAGGTACCCATTTGGTGACAGTCATTGGGATACAAAGACATGTAAGACAAGAGCTTACAGTCTTATTAGGGAAGCAGGATATGCACAGGGTGAAATGCATGCCACTGATCTGGGGGCATAAGACTCCTCATGTGAGAAGTATGTGTAAGGCCAGGCCTGTGCCAGGGAACTCACAGGCTAAATAGCCTTGCTGCCCCCCACCTAGTCTCTGTGGTGTGAATTCTTACATTCAGGTCAAGGTTCCAAAGTTTGCAGTTGCTGTGTGTGTGCGTGTGCGTGTGTGTGTGTGTGTGTGTGTAAGGGGATTGCAGGGACAGAAAGGAAATTAGGAAGAGAGGTCTAGGGGACATTGGAGTGAGGCCGGTCGGCAGGGAATGAGAAATCCACAAGTCTGCAGTAGAGACATTTGGGAGCAAAGGGGAACTGCCATTGCCAACCCTTATCCTGTCTATCACATCCAGAATGCTGGACCCCTAAGCTATCGTGGGCCTGTTCCGTTTAACCACAAACCTAGTCAGGGTGGCGAACCACTATAATAAACAACTCCCACACTCAGTGGCTTAACCCAGTGAAAGTTTACTTTCTTATTTCACAGTCCAGAAGAGGGTTTAGGATAAGGGGAGTCTGTGCTCTCTGGGGTCACTTGAGGACACAGGCCCTTTTCTTATGCGACTCTGTCCTCCTCTGGGTCCTCAGCGTCCTCTCCATTCAGCTGGCATATGGAGAAAGAGAGAAAGGAGCAAACACAGGAGGACTGTATGGGCCAAACCCAGAAGTGCCCCCACGACTTCTGCTCACATGCCATTGGCCAGGACTTGGCTGTGTGGCCTCACCTAAGTGCAGCGGAGGCTTGGAAGGTGGGCCTAACTGTCCTCCCAAGACCAAAGGGAAAGGGTGGATACCTGTCTTTGGCACATCTGTCCCTTGGTCTTATTTTGCATTCTATTCATTCAGAAACCATTTATTCAGCACTACTGGGTATCTAGCTCTTTTTGACTAAAAATATTATTTTAGTCACTCATAGGCAATTAGCACACAGATGCAAAACTAGAATGGCTTGTTCAAGGTAGAGCAGCACTTCACACTGACAGTCTGAGTGTTTAAGAAATGCTGACTGAAACAACATGGAGGGACCTAGAGATTATCATACTAAGTGAAGTAAGTCAGACAGAGAAAGACAAATATTATATGATATTGCTTATATGTGGAACCTAAAATATGACACAAATGAACTTTTCTATGAAACAGAAACAGACTCACAGACATACAGAACAAACTTTTGGTTGCCAAGGGGAGGGGGTTTGGGGTTAGCAGATGCAAACTATCAATATTATATATAGAATGGATAAACAACAAGGTCCTACTGTATAGCACAGGGAACTACATTCAATATCCTGTGACAAACCATCATGGAAAAGAATATGAAAAAGAATGTATATATATGTACGGATCACTTTGCTGTACAGCAGAAATTAACACAACATTGTAGATCAACTATACTTCAATAAAATTAAATTAAAAAGAAAACAGAAATGCTGCCTGATGAGAATGGTCAAAGCTGATGGTACATACGTGGCGAGAGCTTGGGATTCCACAGTCTAATCCCCGCTTGGCCCAAGCAAGTCATTTTGGGAAGGGCACCTACATCTCTGGACGCTGCGCCTCTCACCTGCACAGTCAGAACTTGAACTGGACAGGTTTCTAAGTTCCCTTCTCACCTTGAGTGTCCCTGAAAGTCTTGGTGACCACTGAGGACTTATGTTAGATTACTACCAAATTCGGGCACTCGGCGGTGACCACTGCGCAGACCAGACGTTCGCTCGCTCGCAACTCACTCTGCTTCCTCTGCAACCGTGTCTGACAAACCCGATATTGGTGAGATTGATAAATTCAATAAGTCAAAGTTGAAGAAAACAGAAACGCAAGAGAAAAATCCACTGCCTTCAAAAGAAACGATTGAACAGGAGAAGCAAGCAGGTGAGTCATAAATGAGGCGTGCACTGCCAATACGCACTGTACATTCCACAAGCATTGCCTCCTTATTTTACTTCTTTTAGCTGTTTAACTTTGTAAGATGCAAAGAGGTTGGATCAAGTTTAAATGACTGTGCTGCCCCTTTTCACATCAAAGAATGGAGAACTACTAACAACAAAGGCCGCGCCTGCCTCTCCCATCTGCCCGCCTGTCTGGCTGGCAGGGAAGGAAAAGAACTTGCATGTTGGTGAAGGAGGAGGCTGGGACGACAGTGAAATCTAGGGTAAAGAGCAAGCTGGTCCACGGTGTCCTGCGGGCTGTAACATGCAGTTTAATCAGAGTGCCATTTGTTGTTGTTGTTCAAATGATTTTAATTATTGGAATGCACAATTTTTTAAAATAGGCAAATAAAAAGTTTTAAAACCTGAAAAATAAAAATTACTACCAGGTCTGTGTTCTCACTTAACTATGAGGCTATCAGACCTAAAGCACCACCACACAACTTTAGAAAAGAAAGCAAAAGACAATACACTCCACTCTTAACCATCTCCAACTAGAAGAAGAATCTGAAAGGCATCTCTCTCTGACAAGTTTGCATCTTTGTGATGCATCTTCCTCACTTTTTTTGCACATGCCCCTGTCTGATGACATTTTGAAAGTCTAACACTCCCATTGATCTTCACTCTCCAACTTTACACTATTTGATGATAGGGAAGCAGCACATAAGTTGGGTTGTGGGGAAAGTCACTGATCATTCACAAAGCAGAAAACCCAAGCAACCACCATTGAGAATTAATATAAGTGCAGTTTACAGAGGACTGATGTATTGCTCCTTTGCTATAAGAAACTCGTTTTGAGGCCAGTGACCCTGATCATTATTTAATAAGGTTGACGGTTTTTTAAAATTATCTAACAGAGGTTTAGTTTAGCACCTGAACTCTCTGATTCGCTTAATCATCTCCCTTAAGCATATTTGTATTTTTGATAGCAGCTATAATGTTCTCTTTACTAATTCACATCATTAACCAATTCCTGCCTAACTGTTTCTTTGTCCCTGCTGGTTTTCTCTAATTCCTAGTTTTATCTTCCTGAATTCTGGAATCTCTATCTGAACTTAACTCAGCAGCAGCTTTCTGATTGCCAAACTATTGATACAAGAACAGAAGGCAGGGCTTCCTGGGCCATCTAGATCTGCTTCTGAGCCCCTGCCAACCTCTGCCTGCCTTCACCCACCTTTTGAAAAGGTATATACTAGTCATAGTTTCTGCTTGCTGACCAAATGTTGTCTATGATACTGTAGTGAGTTGGATAGACCCCCCCCTGATTTCACGTCACCACACCAAACCTCAGACTGTGACCTTTTTTGGAAATAGGGTCTTTGCAGATGTAACTAAGGTAAGGATTGAGGTGACATCATACTGAATTAGGATGAGCCCTGAATCCAATGCAAGTGTCCTTTTAAGAGAAAGACAAGGACACACACACCTACAGAGAAGGAGGTGATGTGAAGACAGAGGCAGAGATTGGAATTAATGCTGAACAAGCCACCAGAAGCTGGAAGAAGCCAGGAAGGATTCTCCCCTTGAGCTTTCAGAGGGAGCACAGCCCTGCCTGCAGTTTGATTTCAGACTTTCTGGTCCCTGGAACTGTGAGAGAACACATTTCTGTTGTTTTAAGCCACCAAGTTTTTGTGTGGTAATTTGTTATGGAATTTCTAGGAATGTAATACACATATTTTACAATCTTCCTTCTCTTTTTGTTTTGTTCTTGTTAGTCTAGAAGAACGATTTTTGTCCCTGCGTAAAGACTGGGATACTCTGGGTACTGCCATGTTCATGGCAACCTCAGAGGCAGGATAGAGGAAGGAGCGTCGCTGAAACAGGAGTTACGACATTAGCACTCAGGAGGCCTGTTCAGGGAAGGGCAGATGGGTGGGTGGCTCGTCTTGGAAACCACCTGAACCCTGGGCCTCGTCCTTGTGTCTTACCTTCAAGGCTCCATCTGCACTGACTCTTGTCCTGTCCCCCACCTCTCACCTGCTGGGAGACCCCAGCAAAACACTTCGTCGGGCTTTTGTAAGAGAAGTTGATAAAAACTTATCTGTGACTTCCTTCCTACAAACTTGAAATAATTTTCAGTTTTCCTCCTGATGATAGAAGTAATATGTGCTCCTTGTAAAACAACACCAACAGATGAGAGAGAAAGGAAATAGGAACTTGAAATCACCTAGAATTTCCCCACTCAAGATAACTACTTTTCTAACGTAGTATACACACCTGTATTTATACTATTTTTATAAAAATAATTTTTATAATTTATATAATACCATATGTAAGTTATGTAACAATTTTTATAAAAATAATTTGTCTTTGTAACAAATTGTTTTTGTAACTGCTTTTTAAAAACCACTATAAGCAAATATAGTTCCACATTGTCATCTTTATAAGCTGCAAAATATCCCAGAACACAGATGTGCCTTGATTTAGTTAAAGAGTTTACTACTGATAAATGTTTAGGTCGTTTTCATATATTTTCACTATTATAAACAACTTTACAATAAACTTCTTTTAGACATAATTTTGGGCACATATCTGATTATTTATATAGCATAAATTCCCCAAAATTTTTGAGTGAAAGAATATAAACTTTTGGAGTAGTTAGATATAGTCTGCCAGTTACTCTCCAGAAAGGACCATGTATGATGACTTTCAGTCCTTTTCATCAGTATATCCTAATTTTGAGTTACAGTAAATATTCCCTAATTTTCTGAATATAACTATCATAACCTTGCTGTTACTAACATCTAGATTAGAAAGGATCTTAAAAAAAAGAGTTTCATACAGTAATTGGAATTTTTTTGGAGCGCATTTTCCTTCAGTTGCCTCCTTTCTCCCTTTCTGTCTTATTTCTGTTTGAAAGTGCTTTGTGATCACAGTGTGTTATTTACTACTTTGTGACTCTTACAAGCATCAATTAACCATGAACATGACTCATCCTGATGTATGTCTTTCTTAATTCAGTGGTAAGTGCACTTTCCCAATTCCGTTGCAATACCTATCTCCAAACCTTCAGGACTGCCAGAATGAGTTAGGAAGAAACAGTATCTGGATCTGTTTCCTACATTAGTGTCAATATTTGCTAAAACAAAGAGCTGGGACTACCCCCAATGGAATGCCATCTGTCCTTGTCTTTGAGAGGCTGCAGGAAAATCCTTTCACAGCCAAGAGATGGTTATTTGGCATAACTGATACTGAAATTCAGCAAGGTGGCTTTCAGAGGTGAAACAGGCTGATGTAAAGAGAGACTTTGCTGTGTGAAAATGGGAAGTTTAGAAATGTGTTTCATTTTTGAATCTATAAACTAAGGATTATTTACTTTACCAAAATATTTCCCATAGGAATCTTTTAATCAGCAGGATCACCTAGCTGATTTAAACATTCCCATCATGAACATGTTATTTTCTTGTACAGCTTTTCAGGAAGTAAGCAGCTGGTAAGATGAGACACAGCTTCCTTCTCAGAGTTTCATTATTTCAACTGTGCTGTTTCTTAAGCAGATAAGCTCCCTACTTTCTTCTACAACATATGGAAGCTCAGTTCTGTTGCAGTTTTAGGGTGGAGGCATAAGACACAGAGTCCAGCTTCTGACGTATGGTTAGTTGCCTGACTTGGGTTCCAAAGGAAACCTGGTCACCTGGCTTCCTTTGGAGAAAACCCAGATTCCTTTGAACAGCAACCTGAAGAATAATTGAAGAGATCATCTCAGGTCGGAGTGAAATTCTTCAAAATACATTCGACGGCTTTCAGGGCCCAGCCCTCCTCCTCCAGAGTACGGCTCAGTGGGATGTTTGCCACTTAGAATTTCAGTCCATCTGTTTACTGTCAGCTCTCCCCTGAGAACACATTCATTTGGGAACCTCGAACATTCCATAACATTCTTATGATTCCCCACTTTATCCAGCTATGTCACTTCTTCCAAGTTTATTTCCAGCAGATGCCGCCAGCCCTCAGTGGGACCTTCACCTAATCTCATTCTTCTCAGGAAAAGAGCAGTCATCCCAGCCTCAAGAGGGCTGTAGGCCACCTCCTCTAGCTGTCCCTGCTGTAGGCTGGAATGAACCAGGAAGGCAGATCTTCCCACACTGCTCTGCATCCTGGACATCTTGGCCCAGGTTAACTAGATCCAGCTAAACCGGAGGGTCTTGGCCACTATGGAAACATATATTTCAGCCCCCAAAGATACATGGGTACGTTTCTCTAACGGCTTTTTATATGGACTAAATTTATGCATTCATTCATTAAATACTCAGTGAATATTATTATGCGTCAGGCATTGTTCTGAGAACATGTTTCTGTGAATAAAACAAAGCCCCAGGTTTAATGGAGTCTGTAATCCACTGGGGGCAGACAGACAATAAATAATTTATCAGAGGGTGATACATGCTAAGAAAAATAAATAAATAAAGCAGGGAAAAAGGGTTGAAGGGGAGGAGACTGATGGTGGGTGTATGGTGCACACACCCGTGTTACATAAGGAGGGAGACATGGAAAGTCTGACCTGCATGGGGTGAGGGAGAGCACCACGCAGTTCAGTGGGGAAAAGCATAACCCAGCGAGTGAGAATAGCAAGTTCAAAGGCCCTGGGGCAGAAGAGCACCAACTGTGTTCAAGGAATAAGGGGAGGCCATGCAGTAGAAGGGAGAGCAGTATCCGGTGCCAGCTCACGCTGGACATCATAGCATGGTGAAGATTCTGTATTTTACTCTGAGTGGGATGGGAAGCCAGCAGAAGATTGTGAACAAGAAATTAAAACATGTAAGACACTTCAAACACTGTGCACAGTAAGTACTGAAAATTCTAGCTTTTGTTTTTACTTTTCTTGACTCTAAAGGTAACTAACCTCCACTCTGCGTTATGAGAATGATCATTTTTAGTCTAAAATATGGCACAAAGGATAAAAGTCCTGATCTGACAGATCAGATTTGCGGTTACCAGTGGCCAGGGGTGAGGGGAGGAGGAATTGGAGGAAGATGGTCAAAAGGTACAAACTTCCAGTTATAAGATAAATAAGCACCAGGGATGTAATATACCACATGATCAATATAATGAGCACTGCTGTGTGTTATAGATGAAAGTTGTTAAGAGAGTAAAGCCTAAGAGTTCTCATCACAAGGAAAAAAATTTTTTCTATTTCTTTAACTTTGTATCCATATGAGATGTTTACTAAACATATTGTGATAATCACTTCACCATGTAAGTAAATCAAATCATTATGCTATGTATCTTAAGCTTATCTGTATAAGTGCTGTATGTCACTTATATCTCAATAAAACTGGAAGAAAAAACCTCATTAATATAGAAAAATCTTGATCTTACAAACTTTAGGTCCAGTTTTAACATCCTACATTTACAAAGAGGATTGATGATAAGAAAATTTCCTCATGTCCAAGACTAGGTTCTTTTCATTTGCTGCTTGGCAATTTATCTTCTTTTTTTCTATTTTAAAATTAATTAATTAATTAATTTATTTTTGGCTGCGTTGGGTCTTTGTTGCTGCGCATGGGCTTTCTCTAGTTGCGGTGAGTCGGGGCCACTCTTCGTGGCAGTGCGTGGGCTTCTCATTGCAGTGGCTTCTCTTCTTGCGGAGCATGGGCTCTAGGGGTGTGGGCTACAGTAGTTGTGGCATGTGGGCTCAGTGGTTGTGGCTTGTGGGCTCTAGAGCACAGGCTCAGTAGTTGTGGCCCACGGGCTTAGTTGCTCCGCGGCATGTGGGATCTTCCCGGACCAGGGATTGAACCCGTGTCCCCTGCATTAGCAGGCAGATTCTTTTTTTTTTTCAAAAAGAAAAATAATTCTTATTTTTTATGCAAATGCAGCATATTATAACTCTCCATTCTACACCTTATTTTTCTCACTTATTGATGTGTCTTAGAGTCCTTCCCTATTAGTACCTTTTTTTTTTTTAATACAGCAGGTTGTTATTAGTCATCCATTTTATACACATCAGTGTATACATGTCAATCCCAGTCACCCAATTCATCACATCACCACCCCCACCCCTGCCGCTTTCCCCCCTTGGTGTCCATATGTTTGTTCTCTACATCTGTGTCTCAATTTCTGCCCTGCAAACTGGTTCATCTATGTACCATTTTTCTAGGTTCCACATATATGCAATAATATACAATATTTGTTTTTCTCTTTCTGACTTACTTCTCTCTGTATGACAGTCTCTAGATCCATCCACATCTCAAAAAATGACCCAATTTCGTTCCTTTTTATGGCTGAGTAATAGTCCATTGTATATATGTACCACTTCTTTATCCATTCGTCTATTGATGGGCATTTAGGTTGCTTCCATGTCCTGGCTATTGTAAATAGAGCTGCAGTGAACATTGGGGTGCATGTGTCTTTTTCAATTATGATTTTCTCTGGATAAATGCCCAGAAGTGGGATTGCTGGATCATATGGTAATTCTATTTTTAGTTTTTTAAGGAACCTCCATACTGTTCTCCATAATGGCTGTATTAATTTACATTCCCACCAACAGTGCAAGAGGGTTCCCTTTTCTCCACACCCTCTCCAGCATTTGTTGTTTGTAGATTTTCTGATGAAGCCCATTCTAACTGGTGTGAAGTGATACCTCACTGTAGTTTTGATTTGCATTTCTCTAATAATTAGTGATGTTGAGCATCTTTTCATGTGCTTCCTGGGCATCTGTATGTCTACTTGGAAGAAATGTCTATTTAGATCTTCTGCCCATTTTTGGATTGGGTTGTTTGTTTTTTTAATATTGAGCTGCATGAGCTGTTTATATACTTTGGAGATTAATCCTTTGTCCGTTGATTCGTTTGCAAATATTTTCTCCCATTCTGAGGGCTGTCTTTTTGTCTTGTTTATGGTTTCCTTTGCTGTGCAAAAGCTTTGAAGTTTCATTAGGTCCCATTTGTTTATTTTTGGTTTTATTTCCATTACTCTAGGAGGTGGATCAAAAAAGATCTTGCTGTGATTTATGTCACAGAGTGTTCTTCCTATGTTTTCCTCTAAGAGTTTTATAGTGTCCAGTCTTACATTTAGGTCTCTAATCCATTTTGAGTTTATTTTTGTGTATGGTGTTAGGGAGTGTTCTAATTTCATTCTTTTACATGCAGCTGTCCAGTTTTCCTAGCACCACTTATTGAAGAGACTGTCTTTTCTCCATTGTATACCCTTGCCTCCTTTGTCATAGATTAGTTGACCATAGGTGCGTGGGTTTATCTCTGGGCTTTCTATCTTGTTCCATTGATCTATATTTCTGTTTTTGTGCCAGTACCATATTGTCTTGATTACTGTAGCTTTGTAGTATAGTCTGAAGTCAGGGAGTCTGATTCCTCCAGCTCCGTTTTCTTCCCTCAAGACTGCTTTGGCTATTCCGGGTCTTTTGGGTCTCCATACAAATTTTAACATCTTTTGATCTAGTTCTGTAAAAAATGCCATTGGTAATTTGATAGGGATTGCATTGAATCTGTAGATTGCTTTGGGTAGTATAGTCATTTTCACAATATTGATTCTTCCAATCCAAGAACATGGTATATCTTCCAATCCAAGAACATGGTATATCTCTCCATCTGTTAGTATCATCTTTAATTTCTTTCATCAGTGTCTTATAGTTTTCTGCATACAGGTCTTTTGTCTCCCTAGGTAGGTTTATTCCTAGATATTTTATTCTTTTTGTTGCAATGGTAAATGGGAGTGTTTCCATAATTTCTCTTTCAGATTTTTCATCATTAGTGTATAGGAATGCAAGAGATTTCTGTGCATTCATTTTGTATCCTACAACTTTACCAGATTCATTGATTAGCTCTAGTAGTTTTCTGGTGGCATCTTTAGGATTCTCTATGTATAGTATCATGTCGTCTGCAAACAGTGACAGTTTTACTTCTTCTTTTCCAATTTGTATTCCTTTTATTTCTTTTTCTTCTCTGATTGCCGTGGCTAAGACTTCCAAAACTATGTTGAATAATAGTGGTGAGAGTGGACATCCTTGTCTTTTTCCTAATCTTAGAGGAAATGGTTTCAGTTTTTCACCATTGAGAATGATGTTTGCTGTGGGTTTGTCGTATATGGCCTTTATTATGTTGAGGTAGGTTCCCTCTATGCCCACTTTCTGGAGAGTTTTTATCAGAAATGGGTGTTGAATTTTGTCAAAAGCTTTTTCTGCATCAATTGAGATGATCATATGGTTTTTATTCTTCAATTTGTTAATATGGTGTATCACATTGATTGATTTGCATATACTGAAGAATCCTTGCATCCCTGGGATAAATCCCACTTGATCATCCTGTATGATCCTTGTAATGTGTTGTTGGATTCTGTTTGCTAGTATTTTGTTGAGGATTTTTGCATTTGTATTCATCAGTGATATTGGTTGGTAATTTTCTTTTTTCGTAGTATCTTTGTCTGGTTTTGGTATCAGGGTGATGGTGGCCTCATAGGATGAGTTTGGGAGTGTTCCTTCCTCCGCAATTTTTTGGAAGAGTTTGAGAAGGATGGGTGTTAGCTCTTCTCTAAATGTTTGAGAGAATTCACCCGTGAAGCCATCTGGTCCTGGACTTTTGTTTGTTGAAAGATTTTTGATCACGGTTTCAATTTCATAACTTGTGATTGGTCTGTTCATATTTTCTATTTCTTCCTGATTCAGTCCTGGAAGGTTACACCTAAGAATTTGTCCATTTCTTCCAGGTTGTCCATTTTATTGGCATAAAGTTGCTTGTAGTAGTCTCTTAGGATGCTTTGTATTTCTGTGGTGTCTGTTGTAACTTCTCCTTTTTCATTTCTAATTTTATTGATTTGAGTCGTCTCCCTCTTTTTCTTGATGAGTCTGGCTAATGGTTTATTAATTTTGTTTATCTTCTCAAAGAACCAGCTTTTAGTTTTATTGATCTTTGCTATTGTTTTCTTGGTTTCTATTTCATTTATTTCTGCTCTGATCTTTATGATTTCTTTCCTTCTGCTAACTTTGGGTTTTGTTTGTTCTTCTTTCTGTAGTTCCTTCAGGTGTAAGGTTAGATTGTTTATTTAGATTTTTCTTGTTTCCTGAGGTAGGCTTGTATAGCTATAAACTTCCCTCTTAGAACTGCTTTTGCTGCATCCCACAGGTTTTGGATTGTTGTGTTTTCATTGTCATTTGTCTCTAGTTTTTTTTTTATTGACTCTTTGATTTCTTCAGTGATCTCTTGGTTATTTAGTAACATATTGTTTAGCCTCCATGTGTTTGTGTTTTTTATGTTTTCTTCCCTGTAATTCATTTCTGATCTCATAGCGTTGTAGTCAGAAAAGATGCTTGATATGATTTCAGTTTTCTTAAATTTACTGAGGCTTGATTTGTGACCCAAGATGTGATCTATCCTGGAGAATGTTCCGTGCGCACTTGAGAAGAAAGTGTAATCTGCTGTTTTTGGATGGAATGTCCTATAAATATCAATTAAATCTATCTGGTCTATTGTGTCATTTAAAGCTTCTGTTTCCTTATTTATTTTCATTTTGGATGATCTTTCCATTGGTGTAAGTGAGGTGTTAAAGTCCCCCACTATTATTGTGTTACTGTCGATTTCCTCTTGTACAGCTGTTAGCAGTTGCCTTATGTACTGAGGTGCTCCTACGTTGGGTGCATATATATTTATAATTGTTATATCTTCTTCTTGGATTGATCCCTTGATCATTATGTAGTGTCCTTCCTTGTCTCTTGTAACATTCTTTATTTTAAAGTCTATTTTATCTGATATGAGTATTGCTACTCCAGCTTTCTTTTGATTTCCATTTGCATGGAATATCTTTTTCCATCCCCTCACTTTCAGTCTGTATGTGTCTCTAGGTCTGAAGTGGGTCTCTTGTAGACAGCATATATATGGGTTTTGTTTTTGTATCCATTCAGCAAGCCTGTGTCTTTTGGTTGGAGCATTTAATCCATCCACGTTTAAGGTAATTATCGATATGTATGTTCCTATGACCATTTTCTTAATTATTTTGGGTTTGGTTTTGTAGGTCCTTTTCTTCTCTTCTGTTTCCCACTTAGAGAAATTCCTTTAGCATTTGTTGTAGAGCGGTTTGCTGGTGCTGAATTCTCTTAGCTTTTGCTTGTCTGTAAAGCTTTTGATTTCTCCATCGAATCTGAATGAGATCCTTGCTGGGTACAATAATCTTGGTTGTAGGTTCTTCCCTTTCATCACTTTAAGTATATCATGCCACTCCCTCCTGGCTTGTAGAGTCTCTGCTGAGAAATGAGCTGTTAACCTTATGGGAGTTCCCTTGTATGTTATTTGTCGTTTTTCCCTTGCTGCTTTCAATAATTTTTCTTTGTCTTTAATTTTTGCCAATTTGATTTCTACGTGTCTCGGCGTGTTTCTCCTTGGGTTTATCCTGTATGGGACTCTCTGTGCTTCCTGGACTTGGGTGGCTATTTCCTGTCCCATTAACATGGAAGTTTTCGACTATAATCTCTTCAAATATTTTCTTGCGTCCTTTCTCTCTCTCTTCTCCTTCTGGGACCTGTATAATGCAAATGTTGTTGCATTTAATGTTGTCCTAGAGGTCTCTTAGGCTGCTTTCATTTCTTTTCATTCTTTTTTCTTTATTCTGTTCTGCAGCAGTGAATTCCACCGTTCTGTCTTCCAGGTCACTTATCCGTTCTTCTGCCTCAGTTATTCTGCTATTGATTCCTTCTAGTGGAGTTTTCATTTCAGTTATTTTATTGCTCATCTCTGTTTGTTTGTTCTTTAATTCTTCTAGATCTTTGTTAAACATTTCTTGCATCTTCTCGATCTTTGCCTCCATTCTTTTTCCAAGGTCCTGGATCATCTTCACTATCATTATTCTGAATTCTTTTTCTGGAAGGTTGCCTATCTCCACTTCATTTAGTTGTTTTTCTGGGGTTTTATCTTGTTCCTTCATCCGGTACATAGCCCTCTGCCTTTTCGTCTTGTCTATCTTTCTGTGAATGTGGTTTTTTGTTCCACAGGCTGCAGGATTGTAGTTCTTCTTGCTTCTGCTGTCTGCCCTCTGGTGGATGAGGCTATCTAAGAGGTTGTGCAGGTTTCCTGATGGGAGGGACTGGTGGTGGGTAGAGCTGGCTGTTGCTCTGGTGGGCAGAGCTCAGTACAACTGTAATCCACTTGACTACTGATGGGTGGGGCTGGGTTACCACCCTGTTGGTTGTTTGGCCTGTGGCAACCCAACACTGGAGCCTACCTGGGCTCTTTGGTGGAGCTAATGGCAGACTCTGGGAGGGCTCACGCCAAGGAGTACTTCCCAGAACTTCTGCTGCCAGTGACCTTGTCCCCATGGTGAGCCACAGCCACCCCCTGCCTCTGCAGGAGACCCTCCAGCACTAGCAGGCAGGTCTGGTTCAGTCTCCCCTGGGTCCCAATGAGTACACTACTTTGTGTGGGCAGGCAGATTCTTAACCACTGCGCCACCAGGGAAGTCCCCTCGGCAATTTATTTTCTAAAAAACTTCTTACTATGGACATTTTCAAACTTAATACAAAATTAGATAGAATACCCAGTTTCAAGCAATTATCAATTAATGGCTAATGTTGTTTCTTCTGTATTAGTATTTTCCTCCCCCATCTCACACTGAATTACTTTACAGCAAATCCCAGACATATCTTTTCATCTGTGAATGCCTCAGTATATAGCTCTGAAAATAAAATCTTTCTGTTTTGCTTTACCATAAGACCCTTATCACACCTACAAATTTAACGGTAATTCCTTAAGATCATAAAAAATCCAGTCAGTCATGAGATTTTCCTGGTTGTCTCATTAATGCTTTTTAAAAATAGTTGATTTGTTTAAATTGGGATCCAAACGTGCATGTTGCATTTGGGTGTTAGTTCTTGTAAATCTTTCAAAATCTGACTATTCGTCCTTCCTGTTTGTTTTCCTGTCATTTATTTGTGAAGAAACTTGGTCTTTTGTTCCTTAGATGTCCCTCATTTTGGATTTTGCTGAATGCCTCCCCATGGAGTTGTGACTATGTTCCTCTTTCCCCTTGTTTTTCCTGTAAACTGGTAGTTGGCTCTAGATGCATAACCAAGTTGGACTTTTTGGCAAGACTACCTCATGGTAGGTGCTGTGAACTTCCTGTTACACCCCATCAGGAGGTATGCCCTGCCTCGCTTTCTCCTTCTCTTATATTTGGTAAAATATACATAACGTCAAATTTACCCTTTTAGCCACATTAAAGTGTACAATTCAGTCGTATTTAGTACATTCACCATGTTGTGCAACTACCACCACTATCTAATTCCAGAACTTTTCTGTCACCTCAAAAAGAAACTCTGTACCCATTAAGTAGTCACTCCCTATCTCCCTCTCCCCAGCCCCTGACAGCCATGAATCTGCTTTTTGTCTCTCTGAATTTTTCATATAAGTGGAATCATGTAATACGTGGCCTTTTGTAACTGGCTTCTTTCACTTAGTATAATGTTTTCAAGGTTCATGCATGCTTCTAGCATGTGTCAGTACTACATTCCTTTTTTTAAAAAATTAATTAATTAATTTATTTATTTTTGGCTGCATTGGGTCTTTGTTGCTGCACGCGGGCTTTCTCTAGTTGTGGCGAGCACGGGCTCCTCTTTGTTATGGTGCGCGGGCTTCTCATTGTGGTGGCTTCTCTTGTTGCAGAGCATGGGCTCTAGGTGCGTGGGCTTCAGTAGCTGTGGCACACGGGTTCAGTAGTTGTGGCTCGCAGGCTCTAGAGTGCAGGCTCAGTAGTTGTGGCACACGGGCCTAGTTGCTCCACGGCATGTGGGATCTTCCCGGACCAGGGCTTGAACCCATGTCCCCTGCATTGGCAGGCAGATTCCTAACCACTGCACCACCAGGGGAGTCCCCTACATTCCTTTTTATGGCTAAATAATATTTCATTGTGTGGAATTTTATTTATCTATTCCTCAGTTGATAGACATTTGGGTTGTTTCCACCTTTTGACTTCTGTGAATAGTGATGCTATGAACATTCATGTACCGTTTTGCTGGAACACCTGTTTTAATCCCTAGGAGTGTCTCTCTTTTTGTGGTGTTAGGACTCATCGGTGGGTTCAGTTGGCCTCAGCCTGATCCATATATGATAATGTTCCCTGTGGGCCTTTCATCTATTGATTTTAGCCACTATTGATGACCACTGCCTATTCCAATAGGGTTCCAACAGCACACTTCTCATAGAGGTCGAGGTGGTCTAACCATTTTACTTTCAGTTAACATTAAAGCAGCACTGTTCTGGGCAACCAAGTTCATGCATTCCTATGAGGGGAAGAAAACAGGGGGCAGGGGGGCTGGTGACCAAAAAGTGTGAGAAAAGCTGCATATGATGGATTCCCTTGCTGCAGACTGCAGTGCTCACTCACATGCTAAGGCCCCTGGGAAGCTGTGTAGTCAAAAATCCTATTTAGCTTTAACTCTGTATTTCCCAAGTTTATTTGACTATGAATATTTTTTTCTTTATACTTATTCTAATTATCCATTGGAACATGCTTTGGAGAATATTGTTTTAGTGTGTAGGTTACTTAAAATACTACTAATTAGGGACTTCCCTGGTGGTCCAGTGGTTAAGACTTCGCCTTCCAATGCAGGGGGTGCGGGTTCGATCCCTGGTGGGGAGCTATGATCCCACATGCCTCGCGGCCAAAAAACCAAAACATAAAACAGAAGCAATATTCTAACAAATTCAATAAAGCCTTTAAAAAAAAAAAGAAATAAAAAAAATACTACTAATTAATTTATACCTATGTGTTTCTTAGCTGTTTGGAACTGACCTGACAGTCCCCAGAAGCTTCTATTATCACTTAGTGGCCATAAGTTAACTGTATTCTTGCAAAATCCCTGGACAGCAGAGTTGGCAGTATTTCTGGCAAAGCTTCACCTGGAAACTCTGAATTGAGATTATGTCCTTGAGAATGAATGCTTGAGTCAAAGAAGCAAATATCAATTTCACCCATCACCTCAATCTTAAGTGTCTGATGGACACCTGTGATAAACCTTAGAGAAGCACCACACTGATGTGTAAGCCAGAGCTGCTTATCATTCCTCTCTGCTCCTCATTGCTTTACTCCGCACGGCCCCCAAACCATGCCGAGGTCCCCCTTCATGTTTCCCTGGGTCACACTGCTGGGGGCTCTGTCCCACCACCCACACGTCAGCGTGGTTAGATAATGCTAAACACAGAGGTCACGTGGAGAGAGGGTCTAGCAGACTCCTTGGTTGACTTTCTAAGGTCAGGGATTTGACAGAACTCCTTTCCCGTGGCCACTTTAATGCATTTCACTTACTAGTTTGCTTTTTAAAAGTTTTTAACCAGTCAACCAGCCATGCAAAATGCTGTGTGATCTGCACCTTTGAGGCCAGAAGCATGACACAAAGGTGGTGCCTGCCCTCATCATTTAGGTGGGCTCAGCAGGGTAGCAGGGGCTTGTGGGGAGTGGGAGGAGGCTGGTAGGAGGAAGAGTAGTGAGCAATCCAGTGTGGGGAAAGTGGAAACCCTGGGCCATTTCACTGTTAAAGAGAGGACCCAGCTCTGTGAAGTGTGTGCTGTAACTGGGGCTTCTAGGCAGAAGCGGTAATGAAGGTCAGCCGGAGTGTAGAGTGGTTCAAGGTCAGAGATTTGCTGGGGATACCGGGGAAGGGGCCTGGCCAGAGTTGGGCAGGGTGCCAGGACCCTGGAAGTCATCTGCCTTGGTCCTGATGGGCTCAGGAGTTAAGCAGGGCCGAGTATGCTTGCGGGAGGCCTCACTGGCCTAACCTAAAAATTAACTTAGGGACTTCCCTGGTGGCGCAGTGGTTAAGACTCTGCCTGCCAATGCAGGGAACATGGGTTCGAGCCCTGGTCCGGGAAGACCCCACATGCCGCGGAGCAACTAAGCCCGTGTGCCACAACCACTGAGCCTGCGCTCTAGAGCCGCGAGCCACAACTGCTGAGCCCACGTGCCACAAATACTGAAGCCCATGGGCCTAGAGCCCGTGCTCCACAACAAGATAAGCCACCGCAATGAGAAGCCCGCGCACCACAACAAAGAGTAGCCCCCGCGCGCCGCAACTAGAGAAAGCCCATGTGAAGCAACGATGATCCAACGCAGCCAAAAATTAAATTAATTAATTAATTAAAAAAAATTAACTTATACAACCTAACATCCACCATCCTAGGACAGGCTGGCATTGAGAGTCAGGATAATGGAGCGGTTGAGAGCACAGATGTTGGTGCCAGACTTCCAGCGTTCAAATGCTAGCTCTGCTGCTCACTAGCTGTGTGACCTTGGGCAAGTCACTCCACCTCTCTGTGCCCCTGTCTTCCCAGGGAGGGATAAAAGTAATACCTACCTTATAGGGTTGTTTATGAAGATTAAAGGAGTTAAGATATGCAAAAGCACTTAGAACCGTGCCTGGCACCTAGTAAAGTGTTGAGATTTACCTGTTATGATTAAATGGTGGGCTTAGAGGACAGATCAGTGAGCTGCTGGGCACTGAGAGCTGCTGGGGTGCTGGGTAAGCAGTGGGGAGGAGGGGGGCTCCAGGGCAGGTGGGCAGGAGCAAAGGAGAGAGGGAAGGGACTCTGCCTGTGGGCAAGCCAGGGAGGGGAGAGCTGGATCTTGAACTCAACAGACACCCCACCGTTTTTGGAATAGGGAAGGTTGCAGAGCCCCGTTCCATGCCAGTAGGCCCAGATCACAGTTTGCTCCTGTCTCCCTAGGAAAAAGTGGGTCATGGCCATGTTCACATCCCTGTCCCTAGGTTACCTGAGTCCCCCTCCTGGCCTCCTTCTCCAGCGGTTCCCATGTGTCTCTCATCTGTTCTCTTTAGAACAGTCACAAAAGTTTCAACTAAACCTAGTATCAGGTTATAACTGTTTTTCCTGATGATTCAGCTTGTTTTTCCTTTTTATTTTCTGCATGAGAAAAGGGAAAACCTTCCCTAGGATCACTGAACACAGCCTTCCTTTCTCTTGATAATAGCCTGGTGAAGGTGGGGAGGGGGTAGTGCCCGGAAACTGCCAGGCAAGTAGAGCTGACTGTCCACACGTCACAGTGTCCAGAGGCTTCCGTGTCCCCGTGTCCCCTGCTACCTGGCCTGTCGGCACCAGCTCCAGGGGGCTCTGCGTGCTCACTGGCCCAGCTTTCAGAACCAGCCCCCACCAGCCAGCCCGGTGGGGGGCTTCAGCTCCATCCCCCCATGGTGACGTGGCATCTGTTTCATCTCAGTATATAATTAGCTAAAACTAGACCAAGTCACTGCTTTTAACAGCCCTTTTGCCTCCTGATCCTACCCACTCCCATTTTTGTTCTGGAAGGATCTTCCTTTCCACTTCAGGGTCCAGAAATATATATTTGGTTTTGTTTAAAAATTGTTTTTTAAGAATGTCAACGCGACCGCCTTACTCTCTAACTCTGCCAGCGCCCTCCTGCCTCTTTTTCTTACCTGTGCCATTTCCTCTCTAGGTCGTGTCCTCAGCCCTGTGCTCGGGTATGAAAGCATCCTGGACGTTGGGCATCTAGGTCTTCCCACCTCTCACCTCCACTTGCGTCCCTCTGTCTTCTCTCAGCACCACCTCTGGACCAGTTCGGTGGACCCCAGCCCTTGGTTCAGACCTTTCTGTTTTGGGGTCACACGGCAGCTTGGTGTGTTAAGGGCAAACGTCACTGGCATCTAGGTTCCCCACACACTGCTTTGATGTTCCCTCATCAGCAGCAGCCTCAGTCCCTGTGTCACACTGAGAGCCAGCCCCTATTTCATAATCACTATTAACTTTAAAAAGTGGGTCCATATTTGGCACTGCCCACTCAGCACGAGGTGCTAAAGTCTGCACTCTTGACTGCTAAGTTCTTTGTGAGTCTGAGTCAGCTCCTTACTTTCCCTACTCTGTCTCTAAAGGTGGCCTCTGCTTCTTTTCCTGGCTTCACACGCTGGGTGAGGAGAAAGGTAGTGAGATGCTCCTAAGACCAAAGTCATGATTGCTCCCCTTTCCTGAGGGTCTCCAGACACAGGTTCAGGGGCACGTGTAGGTAGTGCATGTTTGTATGTTCTGAGGGGAGAAGTGATTCCACAACAGAAAGAAGTGGCCTCACAAGAATGAAAGGACAACTTCAAACATGCTGTCAGGAACGCATCAAATGACAGCGATGAAGTAACCCTTCAGGTCATGCCTGGCAGCCAACTGATCCTGGGCAGGGGAAACCAATGGCCAAAGAAAGGAGGAAGCACACCTGAGCCAACTTGCTCACGAGCTGCAATATGCAAATGTGGGTACAAAGCGGTTACTTAATTCCTGCACCTGTTCTGACTCAGCACATGCTTGAAGTATTTTTTTTTATCTTTATTTATTTATTTATTTTAACATCTTTATTGGAGTATTATTGGTTTACAATGTTGTGTTAGTTTCTGCTGTATAGCAAAGTGAATCAGCTATACGTATACACACTTGAAGTATTGGGCCAGGATTTGACAGGATGCCAGTGCTGGCAGCACACGCAGAAAATTTCACGGTGACACCACCCAGATGGTGCCAGGGAAGGGACACAGAGCCCAGTGGGCTCTGCCTGCAGCTCTGGAGGAGAAGCCTTCCTCCTGCCTGCAGGGAAGACTTGGGCTGATGCCTGGCTTCCCTGGAGTAGCCTGCAAAATAAACTAGCGTGGACCTGACATTGAAAAATTTGCCAGTTGTAGATTTTCAAAGTGTATCAATGGGGTTTGGGTTTCATGATTGCTGCTAAAAAAAATGTGAGCAACTCGCATGACTATATTCAATTTTCACTGATTTAATTACTGCTAAGAAAAGAAACTGCCAGATGGAAAAGACACCAGCATCACGTTTCTCACGGTGTTCAAGTTGGCATCAGCATCGATCAAAACCTTGCAGTGGCCTCTCGTTTCCATCCGTGGTTTTAAAGTGACTGTACTTAGTTGACTTATTTGTGATCTCCTCTTCATTAATGTGTCTTGGACAGTATCAAAAAAGACCTGCCTGTGGCTGTTTATATAAATCTTCAAGTTCAGTATCTTGTGAGCTTCCAGAACTTTTGTTGGCAGAATATGGTAGTGCTTTAAAAATGCATGTGGGAGAAAACCTTGAAAAGATGGTAGACTCATTTATAGAAGAGGTAGCAAACTATGACCTTTCTGGAACATAGAAAAAAAAATGTATGCATCTGCTTTAAGCAGCTTTTTATTAGTGAAACGCATGGCTTGCTTTATCAATAGTAAAACCTAAGCCTTGGCAGCAGTTTTAATTCTCCAGGGAGCACAGAAAAAATAAGTTCAAAGGGCTAAGATGGTTCATGGTAAGATCAGAATGGCTTACGGAACAATTAGAGAGAAAACTCAACTCAAAATAAATGTCGACTGAGTGGTTCTAGGACTGAGCGCTGTTACTGGCGGGTGTGGTGTCTAACATTTGGATGCATCTGAATTACCGTCACAGAGTGAGAAAGGACCTTAGCCGTCATCTTCTCTCTTTTCCCCAGCCTCTCCAGTCCTGGAACCTCTGACAGCCTATATGGTTGACCTTGCCCAGGACCTCACAGGCAGCCTACCTCGTGGATGCTTGCCCAGATCTAAGCTTACACGGTTTCCCCGTGGCCTCTAAATACCCAGCCTCCTCTCTGAATGGCCCAGAGTGAATGCATGTCTATAAGACAGGTTTTCTAATACCTGAAGTTAGGTCTCTTGTGTCTTCCAACTTGGCTTTTCCTTTTTCAGGCTGATTCTGTGGATCTGGATCCTTCTGAGGTGGCTCACTTAATCAAAGAGAATGAACTTCCTGGAGAGAAGAGAACAGTGCTTCAGCCAAGCAAAGAGTAGTAGCTGTGCTTCTAAACTAGACTGTCCAAAAAGCCCATGAGCATTTTCTAGACCAGCATCCCATCTCATTCAGCCTTTCCTCCCTTTCAGAGTTTCCAGAACTTTCACCATCCTGGAGGTCCAGCACTAGCTGGCATCAATTAACCAATGGTCTTAAAAGGGATAATAATATTCCATTGTATCTATACATATATACACACAGCATTTTGTCCATCTGTTCGTCCACTGATGCATGCTTGGATTGCTTCCACCTTTGACTCTTGTGAATAATGCTGCTATGAACATGGCTGTACAAATATTTGCTCAAGTTCCTGCTTTCATTTCCATGGGGTATATACCCAGACGTGGAATTGCTGGATCATATGGTAATCCCATGTTTTGAGGAACTGTTATGCTGTTTTCCACAGGAACTGCACATGATCATTTTTTTTTTTTTACTGCATATGCTATAGTATAACTATAACAATTTATTAGATATTACCAAACTTTTTTCTAAAATTATACACACACACCCCTACCAGCAGTGATCCAAATCTTTGCCAACACTATTACAAGATTTCTTAATTTTGGCAAATTTAGTGGTTTTAAAATGATTATTTTATCACGGTCTTAATTTTTATTTCCCTAATTACCACTGCAATTACTCATTTTATATGTCTGTAAGTTTTGTTTTTCATATGGAAGTCTTTAATCCATTAAGAATTAATTTCTGTATATGGTATATGATAGAAATCTAATTTTACTCTTTTTTAAAAAATTGATTTATTTTATTTTTGGCTGTATTGGGTCTTTATTGCTGTGCACAGGCTTTCTCTAGTTGCGGCGAGCAGGGGCTACTCTTCATTGCGGTGTGCAGGCTTCTCATTGCAGTGGTTTCTCTTGTTGCAGAGCACGGGCTCTAGGCGTGCGGGCTTCAGTAGTTGTGGCTCGCGGGCTCAGCAGTTGTGACGCACAGGCTCAGTTGCTCCGCGGCATGATCTTCCCGGACCAGGGCTCGAATCCGCGTCCCCTGCATTGGTAGGCGGATTCTTAACCACTGCGCCACCAGGGAAGCCCTTCACTCCTTTTTATGTGGATAACCAAGTGTCCTGGCTCCATCCTTTTCCCACAGCCACTATCTCATATGTCAAGTTTCCATATATGGTTGGTCTGCCTCTGAGCTATTTGTTCATTTGGTTACTTTGTCAACCTACGTTAATGGCATCTGTTCTCTTTATCAGGAGGGGACAATGAGGTATTGAGAGAGACTGATCCTGGGTTAATTGGGCACTTATTGTTCGGCATTGTAATTGCACCTGGGTATGGATGAGGTGGTTGGAATTGGCCTGCTGGTTGAATAAACTCCATGCACTCATGGAGCTCAAAGATACACATATATAAATCCTGATGATGTAACGTGGTAAGTGTGGTAATAGAGGAATAGCTGACATGATATGAGAAAAAAACAGCAAAGAAACAACTAACTAGTATTTGGGTGTCCAAGAAGGTAACAGGGGGGTGACCATTTCAAATGAGCTGAGGTCTAGAGGTACACAAATTTATTATCAAATCCCAGTGCTCCTACTTATTAGCTGTGTGACCCTGACAAATTCTCAAGACATCGTTGAGCCTCAACTTCCTATCTATTCAACAGAGGTAATAATAATACTTACCTCAGAAGGTTGCTGGGAAGATTAAAACAAACCATATATCAGGAGCACTTAGCCCAGGGCCTGACACAGTGGAAGTACTCAATAAATGTACACCTATCAATTCATTCATCCAGTAATATTAACTGAGTACCTACTATGTGCCAGACATGGTAATAGGCTATAAGTACAAGTGTGAGAAGGCAAATGGTCTTTGCTCTCATGTAGCTTTTGGTCAACCAGGATACACATATGCTTATAAAATATTCACACAAATATATCATTACAGATTTGATGAGTGCTATAAAGGGAAATTATAGCATGCTAGGATAGAACAGAAGAGGGAAACCTGATTTATGATGATTGTTTTTATTATCGCTACACATTTCTGAGCTGGGACTTGAAGGATGGATAGGAGTTTATGGGCACGGCAGGCGGGGATGGCCATTCCAGGCAGACTGAACTTCAGAGGAAAAGGCATGAGATGCGAAAGCTTTTCTCTAGGTCAGGGGCAAGTGCCTGGGTCCCCCTCACTGCCCAAAGACTTAGAGGGATTCCTCATGTCCACCTTTCCCAGGGAACAGGCAGGAGAAGAAGTTGAGTGCCTGTAGCCCCCAAACATGTCTGGTGGCTCAGTGAACCCTGATCTTTTGTCAGTGTGATAAACTGTTCTCAATCCACTGACCAGCTCCTTGGTAATACTGGGCTGAAGATAAATGGTGAAAATGGCTTAGACAAGCTGGATTACAGTGAAGTCCTTTTGATGTTAGTGTTGGTCAAAAAAGTATTTAGGACTGACCTCAGTTTGGCACTCCAAAGCTCAAAGATAAAAAGAAGTGCTCAGAGAAAAGAAAGTAAAGTGATTAAAAGATTTTCCAAGATGTATGTGAAGTATTTTTACAAGCTAATGGTGAATACTGTTTGCCATTTAGAGCAGATGGGACAAAGAGTTATATTTGCAAGAAGGGAAATACAGATGCTTGCGAGGAGTTTTTCTGGAACAAGTACAATTCAATAGTTCTCAAACTGCAGTGTATATCAGAGTCCCCCCAGGAGCCTGTTAAAAATTTAGACTCCCTCTGCAGTGATGGCCATTGTCAGTGTGCTCAGGAGTCTGCATGGGTTCTCTCCCAGCCAGAGAGCCCTGGCTCCGCCCACTCCATACCGCAGCTTAGTGCTAGGTCTGGGGCAGGCGCGTCCTGGGAGAAGTTTGCCACAGAGGCAGCCCAGATCCCAGGGGGCAGCATAGCCACCTCAGTTCCTGCAGCCACTACACCCCGACCCCCAGCCCCAGGCTACTCCACACCACAGCCTTGCACTAGATCTGGGACAAACACAACAGAGAAAGGGTTGTGACCCTGGGCAGCTTCTGAGCGGAACTGCAGCTGCCTGTGTAGGCAGTGCATAGGTCCTCACTTGCTCCAGCATCACCTCCTTTGGGGCAGGGCTCACACTCAAGGGCAATGGAGCCTGACCGAACCCAACCCTCAGGGCTTCTAATCCAACAACTGGGGGGGGCAGACCCCACCCCTGCCAGGGTGGCAAGAGAGGAAGCCCCATCTCATATCCTGCACAGGCTCTAGATACTACAACACCTACCACACCCCCTGTCCAGGGGATAACAGCCAGCACACCCTGAGGAAAGACGTGACTGGTGTCCATACCAAAACCACCCCTTGCATGAAAAACGTGGGACGTACATAGTCTACACAGGGATGTTCTCACATAAAAACACCCCTTCAAGACCACAGTAGATAGCTGTTTCTCTTAAATTCATAGAGACAGAGAAAGTTAAGTAAAATGAAAAGGCAGAGGAACTACACCCAATCAAAAGAACAAGAGAAATCCTCTGAAAGAACAAATTATGAAACAGAGCTCACCTGTCTACTAGACCCCAAGTTCAAAAAGGTGGTAATAAAAATGCTAACTGAATTAAGAAAGATTATCAATAGAAACACAGATCACTGTAACAAGGAACTAGAAACTATAAACCTGAACCAATAAAAAATAGACAATTCAATTGCTGAGATAAAAACCAATCTAGAAGCAATGAATAGCAGACTAAATGACACAGAAGAATGAATAAGTGATCTGGAAGACAGGACAATGCAAATCACCCAATCAGAAGAGCAGACAGAAAGACAAATGAAAAAAAAAAAAAAAAGAAAGAAAGCAACATATAAGATCTATGGGATAATATAAAACATGCTAACCTATGCATAATAGGGGTTCCAGAAGAAGAAGAGAGAGAGAAGGGGATCAAAAAATGTATTTGAAGAAATTATGGCTGAAAACTCCTCAAACCTAAAGAAGGAAACAGATATCCAGGTACAGGAAGCACAGAGGGTCCCAAACAAGATGAACCCAAAAAGACTACGACATATTATACTTAAAATGGCAAACGTTAAAGAGAGGATTCTAAAGACAGCAAGAGAAAAACAAAGAGTCAGTTACAAGGGAACCCCCATAAGGCTATCAGTTGATTTCTCTGCAGAAACTTTGCAGGCCAGAGGGAGCGGCATGATATATTCAAAAAACCTGCAACCTAGGATATTCTACCCATCAAGATTAGCATTTAGAATAGAAGGAGAGGTAAAGAATTTCTCAGACAAGCAAAAACTAAAAGAATTCAGCAATACCAAATCTACACTGAAAGAAATATTGAAGGGTCTTCTCTAAATAGGAAAGAAGGGTGTCCGGCTGCAAGATTGGCCCGTCAATCCTCAACAGTGACCTGGCCAGTTTAGGGGCTGAGTGCCTCCGGACGCTGGACTCTGGGGCCTATTATCTGCACCTGGATGCATTTTGTTCCCAACATCACCTTTGGTCACCCTGTGGTAGAAAGCCTCCAAAAGCAGCTAGGCCAGGACCCTTTCTTTGACATGCACATGATGGTGTCCAGGCCAGAACAGTGGGTAAAAGCAATGGCTGTAGCAGGAGCCAATCAATATACTTTTCATCTTGAAGCTACTGAGAACCCGGGGGCTTTGATCAAAGACATTCGGGAGAATGGAATGAAGGTTGGCCTTGCTATCAAACCAGGAACTACAGTTGAGTATTTGGCACCATGGGCTCATCAGATATGGCCTTGGTTATGACAGTGGAACCTGAGTTTGGAGGGCAGAAATTCATGGAAGATATGATGCCAAAGGTTCACTGGTTGAGGACCCAGTTCCCGTCTTTGGACATCGAGGTTGATGGTGGAGTAGGTCCTGACACCATCCATAAATGCGCAGAGGCAGGAGCTAACATGATTGTATCTGGCAGTGCCATTATGAGGAGTGAGGACCCCAGATCTGTGATCAACCTGTTAAGAAATGTTTGCTCAGAAGCTGCTCAGAAACGTTCTCTCGATCGATGAAACCACAAGGAGTCCAGTGTTTCTGCTTATGAGATCTCCTTTTTACTGGAAAACAAGAATATTGCCTACCAAATCGTACCACAGTTGAGGCAGTGCTGCTTTTCTGAGCAATTATTCATTCCAGTGACTAAAATCCATTTTGTAGAATGTTCCAAGAGGTTAGAAATTGGTGTGTATTACATTTTCAGTGATGGAATTTAAAGATTAGTGTGGTAAAATACCATTTTTACTGGAAGACTTGATTTTTATAAAGAGTAAAAATATGGCTATATCAAGGTTATGAACAGAAATGTGTCTTATGCCTAAGGAAGGCATATTAGCTAGTATGAAAAAAATTTTTTTTCTGAATTTCTAAAAAGAATTTTCTTTGCTTCTTGGCTTTTCTGAAAGCAAAGGAAGTCGGTTTTTCCTGTTTCATGTCATTTTTGATTTGTGTATGTGCATGATAACTAAGTTTGGATCTGGCTGGGATGGCTCGTCTAGCTTTGAAAACATCTATTTTTTAGTTTGCACCTTATATTTGATACATAAAAAAACCCAATGTATTATGAAGTCCAGGGATTTTCAGGTGGTCTGTCATAAAACGCAAGTTTTATCCGGGTGTTTTCTTTGTTAGCTTTGCTCTAGGGGCAGGTTATTCAGTGGTTCTTCCCCCACCCCCACCCACCCTCCACCAACCCCATTTCCCCTTTTTCTTAATCACACCCACTATTCTTAAGGACATAAGATGTTTTCCTAGCTCTATGCTAAAAGGAAAGGAAGGCCTCTATTTGGAAGTAATATTAAGTTGAATCCTGACTCTCTTCCCCTTTCTATTTGTTTGACCTTAGCAAACCAATCCAACCGACCTCTCTGAGCTGATTATTAACTGATTTATATATTGAATATAATCATAACAACAGTGGGGGGTGTGTTGAGGATTAAGAGATACTATTAATTATATACGTAAAGCTTCCACTACTATTCCTAGAATTGGAGGGTAGTAGAATTTGAGGATGCTCAATACAAAGTAGCTATCATTATATAAATTTATGCTTTGTAGATTATAAAGTATGTTGATATAATCTCATTAAACCTACAAATCAGTACTAAAAAAAAAAAAAGGAAAGAAGCAAGACTCTATAAGAAAGGGAAAATTACAATAGAAAAGGCAATATATGAAAGGATTGAAGATCACTTAAATAAGCCAGTACCTAGATTAAAAAATAATTAAAATTATAAAAGAGGTTATAACCACAATAAACAGTAAAAGGATAAGCATGAAGCTGTAAAACAGGATGTCAAAATTACAAAATGTAGGAGAAGGGAGTATAAAATGTAGATCTTTTAGAATGTGTCTGAACTTAAATGACTATCCGTTTAAAGCAAGTAGATATAGTTATGGGTCAACATACTTGAAATCTATGGTAAACACAAATGAAAAACATACAACATATTCACAAAAACCAAAAAAGAAAGGAACTCAAGTATACAAAAGAAAATCATCAAATCACAAAAAGAAAAACAAAAAGAAGAAGAAATGAACAAAGAAGAACTACAAAAACAACTGGAAAACAAGGATTAAAATGGCAGTAAGTATATACCTGTCAATAATTACTTAAAATGTCAATGGACTAAATGCTCCAATCAAAAGACACAGAGTGGCAGACTGGATAAAAAAACAAGAATCTACAATATGCTGCCTATAAGAGACTCACTTCAGGGCAAAAGATACACACAGACTGAAAGGGCATAGAAAAATATATTTCATGCAAATGGAAATGACAAGAAAGTGGGAGTAGCAAAACTCACATCAGACAAAATAGACTTTAAAACAAAGGCCATAAAGAAAGACAAAGAAGGCATTATATAATGATAAAGTGATCAATACTAGAAGAGGATATTACACTCGTTAACATATATGCACCCAATATAGGAGCACCTAAATATATAAAACGAATACTAACAGACATAAAGGGAGAAATTGACAATGATACAATAACAATAGGAGACTTTAACACCCCACTAACATCAATGGACAGATCATCCATACAGAAAATCAACAAGGCAACAGAGGTACTAAATGACACAATAAACCAGTTGGAATTAATTGATATCTACAAGACACTACATTCAAAAAACACAGAATACACATTCTTTTCAATTGCTCATGGAACATTCTCTAGGATAGACCACATACTAGGTCACAAAATAAGCCTCAACAAATTTAAGAGGGCAGAAATTATTTCAAGCATCTTTTCTGACCACAGTGGAAAGAAACTGGAAATCAAGCACAGAAAGAAAAACGGGAAAAGAACGAACATGTGGAGACTAAACAACATGCTACTAAAAGAAACCAATAGGTCAGCTGTGAAATCAAAGAAATCAGAAAATACCTTGAGACAAATGAAAATCAAAACACCACCTTACAAAATCTATGGTTTGCAGCAAAAGCAGTTCTAAGAGGGAAGTTCATAGCGATACAGACCTTCCTCAAGAAACAAGAAAAATCACAAAGACCACAAAAGACCCAGAATTGCCAAAGCAATCCTGAGGAAAAAGAACAAAGCTGGAGGTATAACTCTTCCAGACTTCGGACTATACTACAAAGATACAGTAATCAAAACAGTGTGATATCGGCACAAAAACAGACATATGGATCAACGGAATAGAATAGAGAGCCCCAAATAAACCCACACATCTAGGATCAATTAATCTATGACAAAGGAGGCAAGAATATACAATGGGAAAGACAGTCTCTTCAGCAAGTGATGTTGGGAAAGCTGGACAGCCACATGTAAATCAATGAAATTAGAACATTCCCTCACACCACATTCAAGAATAAACTAAAAATGGCTTAAAGACCTAAATATAACACATGACACTATAAAACTCCTAGAAGAGAACACAGGCAAAACATTCTCTGACATAAATTGTAGCAATATTTTCTTAGAACAGTCACCCAAGGCAAAAGAAATAAAAGCAAAAATAAACAAATGGAATCTAATCAAAGTTAAAAGCTTTTGCATAGCAAAGGAAACCATCCAAAAACAAAAAGACAACCTACAGAATAGGAGACAATATTTGCAAACAATGTGACTGACAAGGGGTTAATATCCAAAATATGCAAACAGCTCATACAACTCAATATCAAAAAAACCAAACAACCCAATCGAAAAATGGGCAGAAGACCTAAATAGACATTTTTCCAAAGACATACAGAAGGCCAATAGGCACATGAAAAGACGCTCAACATTGCTAATCATCAGAGAAATGCAAATCAAAACCACAATGAGGTATCACCCACACCAGTCAGAAAGGCTTTCATCAAAAAGTCTACAGATAATAAATGCTGGAGAGGATGTGGAGAAAAGGGAACCCTCATATACCATTGGTGAGAATGTAAATTGACGCAGCCACTATGAAAAACAGCATGGAGGTTCTTTAAAAAACCAAAAATAGACCTACCATATGATCCAGCAATCCTACTCCTGGGTATATATCTGGAAAAAACAAAAACTCTAATTTGAAAAGATACATGCACCCCAGTGTTCATAGTAGCACTATTTACAATAGCCATTACATGGAAACAACCCAGTGTCTATCAACAGATGGTTGCTTTGGTAAGATGTGGTATATATATGTATATATGGACTATTACTCAGCCATAAAAAGAATGAAATATTGCCATTTGCAGCAACATGGATGGACCTAGAGAATATCATACAAAGTAGGTCAGACAGAGAAAGACAAATAATATATCACTTACATGTGGAATCTAAAAAATAATACAAATGAATTTATATACAAAACAGAAACAGACTCATAGACATAGAAAACAAACTTATGGCTACCAAAGGGGAGAGGGAAGGTGGGGGAGGGATAAATAAGGAGTATGGGATTAACAGATACACACTATTATATATAAAACAGACGAGCAACAAGGATTTACTGTATAGCACAGGGAAGTACTCAATATCTTTTAATAACCTATAATGGAATATAATCAGAAAAAATAACGGAATCACTTTTCTGTACACCTGAAACTAACACAATATTATAAATCTACTATAATTCAATTTAAAAAAAAGGGGAGAGGATCAGCAGGTGGTAGGTCCATTTGTGACACAATCTATAAGCACTTAATAACTGAATAAAAACACTTCTAATAAACTTCTCGGGGTGTAAAAAATAATTTAGACTCCCTGGCCATTCCCAAGGCTCAGTAGGTGTTCCCTGGGCTCCGTATTTTTAACAAGCTCCACAGAAGATTCTGATGCTTGAGGACACCCTTTGAAAAACCTTGTAGATTTAGCATCTTAAACTTCTCCCCCTTTTTTGTCTTTGATTGCAAATTCTTCTTTAGAAGAGTCTCAAGAATTGCTCTTTCTTTTCCATTCCCCCTTCCCCTGCCTCATCGTCAGCTGCGGGTCCCGAGCACAATTCACCAGGCAGATCAGCTGTCATGTCCGTGTCACTGCCCCTCTGTGGCTCCACTCCGAGATAGAGCCTGCTCAGAGACCCTTCTCTTTCCACCCCAAAAGAGAAGGACACTCTTTTCAAGCAACAGTGCTCTCAGCCAGCAGTGGCAGTCTGCACTGAACGTGATCACTGTTCCAAGGGGCTGGGCTGGGGGCAGTGGCAGGTAACACCCCATGCAGGTGTCTTTCTCTTTCTCTTTTGTCTTGAAATAAAGCACACAGATTTCAAATTTCTTGTATCTTAGTTTTCTCTCTTCTGGAGACACTCTCTCCAAAAGAGTGGCTTTCAGGGGCTGAACCTCGGGTCTGGGGGCTTGATCTTTGATCCCCAACACCCTTCCCTTTCCTCCCGGGAAGCCCAAGGTCTTTAATGCACTGCGCCCTCTAGAGGCCGGCTGTGGCATGCCAGTTAAATCCCGCGGAGGTTCTCACTACATCTTGACGCCAAATGAAAAACCCAGTGTAAGGAGCCCGTGGTGAAATGGGTCAGGGAAATGGGGAAAACGTTTTAAAGTCACTGTTTCTCTTAGAAGAAAAATCTTGGCCTTAACTCTGACAACCAGTTTCTCTGGACAGCTCCCAGTTTCTTTAGTACATTTTCGCGTGAAGTTGGTCAGCCCTGTCCCGTAACTTTCTGAGACCCCCAAACGCCTAATTTTCAGTCTAGATTCCTTGTTTGTATGAATCTCTCCATAAGTTTGTCAAATCCAGGTTTTCTACGCTGACTTGATTTTATCCTTTACAAAAAATCTTAATTTAGGATGGGAGAGAAAAAAAAAAACCATGAAAAACATCCACACTGCATGGATGAGTTTTCATAAACTCACCTACTGTCTGCAGATTTTGTTGTGGTCTTGATGAGTTGATGAAAGAGAAGAACCTGAGGTTTTGCAAGGTTTTCTGCAGGAGGAAATTGAGAAGGACCTGAACTCCGTCCTGCCTGCACCCGAGATACACAGACGTGGCCTTTTCTGGAGAGCCGGACGTTTCACAGGACCAAGACTCAGCAAAAGAGACTCACAGAACTGCGCATGGGAGCCAGAGCCGGAAGACCACATGAAGTGGCCTACCCCGGGGAGAAAACGTGCCCTGGTATTTTTAGTTAAGAGGTTGCTAATACTCACCTTGAGGGAGAAATTCACATCAGTTTAACCAACCTTGTATGCTTCCAATTCAATTCAAAAAACCTGATGTTGCCAAATAGGAACGTAGGCCCTTATTCATTTCTCAAGTAGAATGAAATAAAATTGATTGTCTATAAAATATTTATCAGATCTAGGCTACTGTTTGAATTATAATGTCTCCTGCAGGCTTTAAAATGTCCTCTCTCTGCTTATTTCATTATTGATTAGGCAGACAAAATTTTTACTTAATGCAGTGACTGTAATGTGTTTACTGGGATTAATTTACTCACTCTTGAAGATTAATTTAATACTTTTATGATGGCAATTTTTCCTGGGACTTTTTTTTCACCCAAAGGGTCACATCCAAATTTATTAGACTGTTACACGGTTCACAATAATCTGGGTGTAACTGAATAATTTATGCCTGTGTTTGCCAAGCCTGGCTGCCCATCAGAATTATCTTGAGGAATATCTTTTTTTTTTTTAATATTTATTTTTATGTATTTATTTGGCTGTGCCGGGTCTTAGTTGCGGCACGTGGGATCTTTGTTGCTGTATGTGGGATCTTTACTTGTGGCAGGCGAATTCTTAGTTGCAGCATATGGCATCTAGTTCCCTGACCAGGGATGGAATCTGGGCCCCCTGCATTGGGAGTGTGGATTCTTAGTCACTGGACTACCAGGGAAGTCCCTCTTGCGGAGTATCTTATAACTTTTTTTTTTTTTTTTTGGCTGCGTTGGGTCTTTCTTGCTGCGCGTGGGTTTTCTCTAGTTGCGGTGAGCGGGGGCTACTCTTCGTTGTGGTGTGCAGGCTTCTCACTGCAGTGGCTTCTCTTGTTGCAGAGCATGGGCTTTAGGTGTGCGGGCTTCAGTAGTTGTGGCTCACAGGCTCAGTAGTTGTGGCTCGCAGGCTCTAGAGCGCAGGCTCAGTAGTTGTGGTGCACAGGCTTAGTTGCTCCGCGGCATGTGGGATCTTCCTGGACCAGGGATCGAACCTGTGTCCCCTGCGTTAGCAGGCGGATTCTTAACCACTGTGCCACCAGGGAAGTCCCTTGGGGAATATCTTAAAAATAGAGATTCCCAGGTCTCACCCCAGAGCCAGTGAATCAGAATTTCTGGGGGTGCAGCTGGGACATTCTTCCATTTAAAGATGCTCCCCAGTGATTCAGGGGCAGTAGCCGGGCCCCTCTTGATGGACTAGGGTTTGCGAATTGTTCAATACAGTTTAGTCTTGGGTAATGTTAAGGTTAAAATGTTACTGACTTTAAATGTAGAATTTTCTGCTGGTAGCACACATGTCCTTATTTCTTTGCATTTTCCCGTTCACTGGAATTACTCAAGCACCCCTCAGTATATTAGAAGTGAACGTCAGAGGAGGAGGATAAAGGAGGTGAATGAGGTTCAGAGTGGAACCGTGTCGTCACTGGCAGTAGTCAGTGTGGGTGAGGAGGCAGACCAAACAAGTGGAACAGCCACCTCATGGGCTCTCTCTCTCTCCCTCCTGCTGGACTCAGCTCTTTGGGTCAGTGTCACTCCATTAGACTGGATCCCTAAAGATCCTCGGGAAAGCTAGGTGGGTCCCAGGTTATGTGCCAGGGGAATTCACCATGTTCAGTGATGTGAATTGGTACCTGGACACAGGACTTGAAAAATACTGACCTGTAAAGTTACTTGATGAGTAGAGACACAGTCAGACCATTTCAAAGCTCTCAAGACTAAAACACTCAATTATATCTCAATTAAAAAAAAAAGGGCTTCCCTGGTGGCGCATTGGTTAAGAATCCACCTGCCAATGCAGGGGACACAGGTTCGATCCCTGGTCCGGTAAGATCCCACATGCCGCGGAGCAACTAAACCTGTGAGCCACAACTACTGAGCCTGCGCTCTAGAGTCTGTGAGCCACAACTACTGAGGCCGTGTGCCACAACTACTGAAGCCTGCACACCTAGAGCCTGTGCTCCACAGCAAGAGAAGCTACCGCAATGAGAAGCCCGCACACTGCAACAAAGAGTAGCCCCCACTTGCCGCAACTAGAGAAAGCCTGTGCGCAGCAATGAACACCCAACACAGCCAAAAAAAAAAAAAAAAACCATTGAAACACAAGAAGAGGAGATTGGTTCAAGATGGCAGAGTAGAAGGATGTGCTCTCACTCCCTCTTGCGAGAACACCAGAATCAAAACCAACTGCTGAACAATCATAGACAGGAAGACACTGGAACTCACCAAAGAAGATACCCCATATCCAAAGACAAAGGAGAAGCCACAATGAGATGGTAGGAGGAGCACAATCACAATAAAATCAAATACCATAACTGCTGGGTAGGTGACTCACAAACTGGAGAACACTTATACCACAGAAGTCCACCCACTGGAGTGAAGGTGCTGAGCCCCACATAAGGTTTCCGAACCTGGGCATCCAGCAATGGGAGGAGGAATTCCTAGAGAATCAGAATTTGAAGGCTAGTGGGATTTGATTGCAGGACTTCAACAGAACAGGGGGAAACAGAGACTCCACTCTTGGAGGGCACACACAAAGTAGTGTGCGCATCGGGACCCAGGGAAAGGAGCACTTACCCCATAGGAGACTGAACCAGACCTACCTGCTGGTGTTGGAGGGTCTCCTGCAGAGGCAGGGGGTGGCTCTGTCTCACCGTGAGGACAAGGACACCGGCAGCAGAAGTTCTGGGAAGTACTCCCTGTTGTGAGCCCTCCCAGAGTCCACCAATAGCCCCACCAAAGAGCCCGGGTAGGCTCCAGTGTTGGGTCGCCTCAGGCCAAACAACCAACAGGGAGGGAACCCAGCCCCACCCATCAGCAGACAAGTGGATTAAAGTTTTACTGAGCTCTGCCCACCAGAGCAACAGCCAGCTCTACCCACCACCAGTCCCTCCCATCAGGAAACCTGCACAAACCTCTTAGATAGCCTCATCCACCAGAGGGCAGACAGCAGAAGCAAGAAGAACTATAATCCTGCAGCCTGTGGAACAAAAACCACATTCACAGAAAGATAGACAAGATGAAAAGGCAGAGGGCTATGTACCGGATGAAGGAACAAGATAAAACCCCAGAAAAACAACTAAACGAAGTGGAGATAGGCAAGCTTCCAGAAAAAGAATTCAGAATAATGAAAGTGAAGATGATCCAGGACTTGGAAAAAGAATGGAGGCAAAGATTGAGAAGATGCAAGAAATGTTTAACAAAGATCTAGAAGAATTAAAGAACAAACAAACAGAGATGAGCAATAAAATAACTGAAATGAAAAATACACTAGAAGGAATCAATAGCAGAATAACTGAGGCAGAAGAACAGATAAGTGACCTGGAAGACAGAATGGTGGAATTCACTGCTGCAGAACAGAATAAAGAAAAAAGAATGAAAAGAAATGAAGACAGCCTAAGAGACCTCTAGGACAACATTAAATGCAACAACATTTGCATTATTCGGGTCCCAGAAGGAGAAGAGAGAGAGAAAGGACGCAAGAAAATATTTGAAGAGATTATAGTCGAAAACTTCCACGTTAATGGGACAGGAAATAGCCACCCAAGTCCAGGAAGCGCAGAGAGTCCCATACAGGATAAACCCAAGGAGAAACACTCTGAGACACATAGTAATCAAATTGGCAAAACTTAAAGACAAAGAAAAATTATTGAAAGCAGCAAGGGAAAAACGACAAATAACATACAAGGGAACTCCCATAAGGTTAACAGCTGATTTCTCAGCAGAAACTCTACAAGCCAGAAGGGAGTGGCATGATATACTTAAAGTGATGAAAGGGAAGAACCTACAACCAAGATTATTGTACCCAGCAAGGATCTCATTCAGATTCGATGGAGAAATCAAAAGCTTTACAGACAAGCAAAAGCTAAGAGAATTCAGCACCAACAAACCAGCTCTACAACAAATGCTAAAGGAATTTCTCTAAGTGGGAAACAGAAGAGAAAAAAGGGCCTACAAAACCAAACCCAAAACAATTAAGAAAATGGTCATAGGAAAATACATATCGATAATTACCTTAAACGTGAATGGATTAAATGCTCCAACCAAAAGACACAGGCTTGCTGAATGGATACAAAAACAAGACCCATATATATGCTGTCTACAAGAGACCCACTTCAGACCTAGGGACACATACAGACTGAAAGTGAGGGGATGGAAAAAGATATTCCATGCAAATGGAAATCAAAAGAAAGCTGGAGTAGCAATACTCATATCAGACAAAATAGACTTCAAAATAAAGAATGTTACAAGAGACAAGGAAGGACCCTACATAATGATCAAGGGATCAATCCAAGAAGAAGATATAACAATTATAAACATATATGCACCCAACATAGGAGCACCTCAATACATAAGGCAACTGCTAACAGCTATAAAAGAGGAAATCAACCGTGACACAATAATAGTGGGGGACTTTAACACCTCACTTACACCAATGGAAAGATCATCCAAAATGAAAATAAGTAAGGAAACAGAAGCTTTAAATGACACAATAGACCAGATAGATTTAATTGATATTTATAGGACATTCCATCCAAAAACAGCAGATTACACTTTCTTCTCAAGTGTGCATGGAACATTCTCCAGGATAGATCACAACTTGGGTCACAAATCAAGCCTCAGTAAATTTAAGAAAACTGAAATCATAACAAGCATCTTTTCTGACCACAACGCTATCAGATTAGAAATGAATTACTGTGGAAAAAACGTAAAAAACACAAACACATGGAGGCTAAACAATACGTTACTAAATAATCAAGAGATCACTGAAGAAATCAAAGAGGAAATTAAAAAATACCTAGAGACAAATGACAATGAAAACACAATGATCCGAAACCTACGGGATGCAGCAAAAGCAGTTCTAAGAGGGAAGTTTATAGCAATACAAGCCTACCTCAGGAAACAAGAAAAATCTCAAATAAACAATCTAACCTTACACCTGAAGGAACTACAGAAAGAAGAACAAACAAAATCCAAAGTTAGCAGAAGGAAAGAAATCATAAAAATCAGAGCAGAAATAAATGAAATAGAAACAAAGAAAACAATGGCAAAGATCAATAAAACTAAAAGCTGGTTCTTTGAGAAGATAAACAAAATTAATAAACCATTAGCCAGACTCATCAAGAAAAAGAGGGAGACGACTCAAATCAATAAAATTAGAAATGAAAAAGGAGAAGTTACAACAGACACCACAGAAATACAAAGCATCCTAAGAGACTACTACAAGCAACTTTATGCCAATAAAATGGACAACCTGGAAGAAATGGACAAATTCTTAGAGAGGTGTAACCTTCCAGGACTGAATCAGGAAGAAATAGAAAATATGAACAGACCAATCACAAGTTATGAAATTGAAACCGTGATCAAAAATCTTTCAACAAACAAAAGTCCAGGACCAGATGGCTTCATGGGTGAATTCTCTCAAACATTTAGAGAAGAGCTAACACCCATCCTTCTCAAACTCTTCCAAAAAATTGCGGAGGAAGGAACACTCCCAAACTCATCCTATGAGGCCACCATCACCCTGATACCAAAACCAGACAAAGATACTATGAAAAAAGAAAATTACCAACCAATATCACTGATGAATACAAATGCAAAAATCCTCAACAAAATACTAGCAAACAGAATCCAACAACACATTACAAGGCTCATACAGGATGATCAAGTGGGATTTATCCCAGGGATGCAAGGATTCTTCAGTATATGCAAATCAATCAATGTGATACACCATATTAACAAATTGAAGAATAAAAATCATATGATCATCTCAATTGATGCAGAAAAAGCTTTTGACAAAATTCAACACCCATTTCTGATAAAAACTCTCCAGAAAGTGGGCATAGAGGGAACCTACCTCAACATAATAAAGGCCATATACGACAAACCCACAGCAAACATCATTCTCAATGGTGAAAAACTGAAACCATTTCCTCTAAGATTAGGAAAAAGACAAGGATGTCCACTCTCACCACTATTATTCAACATAGTTTTGGAAGTCTTAGCCACGGCAATCAGAGAAGAAAAAGAAATAAAAGGAATACAAATTGGAAAAGAAGAAGTAAAACTGTCACTGTTTGCAGACGACATGATACTATACATAGAGAATCCTAAAGATGCCACCAGAAAACTACTAGAGCTAATCAATGAATCTGGTAAAGTTGTAGGATACAAAATGAATGCACAGAAATCTCTTGCATTCCTATACACTAATGATGAAAAATTTGAAAGAGAAATTAAGGAAACACTCCCATTTACCATTGCCACAAAAAGAACAAAATACCTAGGAATAAACCTACCTAGGGAGACAAAAGACCTGTATGCAGAAAACTATAAGACACTGATGAAAGAAATTAAAGATGATACCAACAGATGGAGAGATATACCATGTTCTTGGATTGGAAGAATCAATATTGTGAAAATGACTATACTACCCAAAGCAATCTACAGATTCAATGCAATCCCTATCAAATTACCAATGGCATTTTTTATAGAACTAGATCAAAAGATGTTAAAATTTGTATGGAGACCCAAAAGACCCGGAATAGCCAAAGCAGTCTTGAGGGAAGAAAACGGAGCTGGAGGAATCAGACTCCCTGACTTCAGACTATACTACAAAGCTACAGTAATCAAGACAATATGGTACTGGCACAAAAACAGAAATATAGATCAATGGAACAAGATAGAAAGCCCAGAGATAAACCCACGCACCTATGGTCAACTAATCTATGACAAAGGAGGCAAGGGTATACAATGGAGAAAAGACAGTCTCTTCAATAAGTGGTGCTAGGAAAACTGGACAGCTGCATGTAAAAGAATGAAATTAGAACACTCCCTAACACCATACACAAAAATAAACTCAAAATGGATTAGAGACCTAAATGTAAGACTGGACACTATAAAACTCTTAGAGGAAAACATAGGAAGAACACTCTGTGACATAAATCACAGCAAGATCTTTTTTGATCCACCTCCTAGAGTAATGGAAATAAAACCAAAAATAAACAAATGGGACCTAATGAAACTTCAAAGCTTTTGCACAGCAAAGGAAACCATAAACAAGACAAAAAGACAACCCTCAGAATGGGAGAAAATATTTGCAAACGAATCAATCAACAAAGGATTAATCTCCAAAGTATATAAACAGCTCATGCAGCTCAATATTAAAAAAACAAACAACCCAATCCAAAAATGGGCAGAAGACCTAAATAGACTTTTCTCCAAAGAAGACAAACAGATGGCCAAGAAGCACATGAAAAGCTGCTCAACATCACTAATTATTAGAGAAATGCAAATCAAAACTACAAAGAGGTATCACCTCACACCAGTTAGAATGGGCATCATCAGAAAATCTACAAACAAGAAATGCTGGAGAGGGTGTGGAGAAAAGGGAACCCTCTTGCACTGTTGGTGGGAATGTAAGTTGATACAGCCACTATGGAGAACAGTATGGAGGTTGCTTAAAAAACTAAAAATAGAATTATCATATGACCCAGCAATCCCACTACTGGGCATATACCCAGAGAAAACCATAATGCAAAAAGACACATGCACCCCAATGTTCACTGCAGCTCTATTTACAATGGCCAGCACATGGAAGCAACCTAAATGCCCATCAACAGACGAATGGATAAAGAAGATGTGGTACATATATACAATGGAATATTACTCAGCCATAAAAAGGAACGAAATTGGGTCATTTGTTGAGACGTGGATGGATCTAGAGACTGTCATACGAGTGAAGTAAGTCAGAAAGAGAAAAACAAATATTGTATATTAACGCATATATGTGGAACCTAGAAAAATGGTACAGATGAACCGGTTTGCAGGGCAGAAATAGAGACACACATGTAGAGAACAAACGTATGGACACCAAGGGGGGAAAGCGGCGGGGGGTGGGGGTGGTGGTGTGATGAACTGGGAGATTGGGATTGACATGTATACACTAATGTATATAAAATGGATGACTAATAAGAACATGCTGTATAAAAAAAAAAAAAGAAATATGCTGGAATTAGATAGTGGTGTTGTCTGCACAACCTTGTGAATAAAAACTCCTGAATTATACACTTAAAAAAAAAAACACACACACAAGAAGAGGAAGCACAACAGTGACAACAAAAACACTAAAAAAACTACAGTGTTGTTTCTTTACCCCTCCTGTCGATCAATAGGCTTTTCCTTACTGAACAAAGACCATCCATCTATTTGATCAAGGATTTCATGAAAATAAATGTATCTACTAGAAATGGTCCAAACTGCCGCCCCTTCACCTCCAGGGGTTGTGCCAGTTTACCAGTCACTGAGAGCATATGAGAGTCACCTTACTGAATGCTCTTTTTGTCTGCAATAGTTTTTCCGTTGATTTTCTGTTTCTGTGTTTTTCCAGTTATATAGGTCATCATCCCAGATAAGGATAATTTTACCTCCTTATTTCCAGTTTTAATACCTCTATTTCTTTCTTTTGCAGTGACTACTAATTCTAGAGCAATCCTAAACCATAATGGGGAGAGTGGGTGTCTTTCTTTTTCCTGACTCTAATGGGAAAACTTCTATTATTTCCTTATTAAATATGAAAATTTTAAAACTTTATTTTCTTTATTGAGAATTTTAAAAATTGGAAATAAAATGTTAGGTTTTATCAAATCCCTTTTGGGAATCTATATAAATTATTTATTAAAAATAATTTTTTATATTAAATTAAGGTTGCCCAGGAAATCTAAGACTTCTGATTGCCCTGAATCTATCAAAAAAATTTTATGGTGACAACATTACTTGTCATACAACACAAGAACAAAAATCTAGAAACTGTGAAAATGTCTCTCAATGGGGAAATGGTTAAATATATTATAACACTTTCATATAGTGGAAGATGATTGACCTCTTAAAAAAATAATGAAGTAGATTATATATGCCAAGATGGATCAATCTGCCATCTGAAATCAAGTAAAAACAGCAAGCACAATATAGTGTGTGTCCTCATTCGTATAAACAAGAAAAAGGGACATGCACATATCAATATGCATGTACATACAAAGGAAAATTCTGGAAGGACGTGGAAGGAACTATTAGAAATGTCTGCTTTTGATGAAGGATACATGTCTGGGGATCTGAGCTAATACGCTCTGTGTTTTAATTTTTTAAAAAAAACCACAAGCATTATTCCTTTTTCAATGAAAAAAAAATAACAAAAAAGTAATGATTAAAGTTATTTTAAAAGAAAAAAAGGGAGTTCCCAGGAAGTCCAGTGGTTAGGACTTTCACTGCCACAGGCCTGGGTTCAATCCCTGGTTGGGGAACTAAGATCCCACAAGCCATGCAGTGTGGCCAAAAAAAAGAAAGAAAAAAATTTTTGTTCATTTGAAAGGTTTAAATGCTAGTAACTAAGAGGTGAAGGATAAATATTAAACATAACTCATTATGGGTCAAATTTGTCATGTAGAGGTTTTTGTTTTTGTGCTTTTTGGTTGTTGTTTTTGCACATGAGGTGGGTACCTCTCTCCTCTTACCTTAGTCCCAGTTCTAGGATGGAGCTCCAGCTTCTGGAATTTTCCACAAGCCCCTAAGCCCTCTGCAGTGGGTGCTTATTCCAGCTGAGTTGGCCTCACTCTCGGGGAGTCATGTAGAGCTTTTATAGTAAATGTCCTCCAAATAGAATTCCCAATTCCATTCTTAATAGCAAATGGAAGCTTCTTTGGCTTTGTGCTAACAGGGACTCTTTCAACCTGAATTAACAAAAGGAAAATGAATTACTAAGTTAGGGCCAACAATATGATGACATACACTTTTGCAAAAATTATGATTATGAAACTTGAAACGGGAAAATGCCTGCCATAATGATAAGTGAAGAGAGCAGACAAACAGATCACATATACAATATGATTTTAACTTTGCAAAAATAAAAGGAGGAATAATTTGATAAAGTAGCTTTGGTAGAGCAATTTGGTAAAGTGATGGGTTTTCCTCAAACATCTTTTTAATATTCATATTACATCAGTATATTTTATTTAAAAATTAAAAAGAGGTGGCAAAATAAATTGTTTTTGAAATCCTGATATGAAAAGAAGAAATATAATTTCTTGTTTCCTTTTAATGCTCAATACGGAGAAGGGCAGTGCCCAGGCTCAAGGTCACACATAGCTAAGACATTTAAGACAGCAAGTCAGGGAGGACTTCTTATTGGCATTTCCAAGCAAACGAATTGAGTTTCTGGCACAGCAAGGCTGGGCACAACTCTGAGCATGAAATCCCATTAAGGAAGGATTCCCCTCTTTGGAGCTTCCAAGGCTGCCACCATGGTTATAGTTTATACCAGCATGACTGGTCCTGCTGCTCATTTATCACTTGCAGGTGATCCGTCTCACCACCAGACTCGCTTTTGGGGGGATCTACCCTCCTCCACTGTCCACTGTCAATCAAGGGTGGTAGGGAGGCAGAATCTGAGACCCAAGTGGGCCAGTCAGACTCTTCTGGGAGTTTGGATCATGAGTGAAATGACATCAGGTCAGGAAATCAATTCAAGTCCAGTGAGGCGCCATTAATTCCCACTACTTAAAGTAGCATATGGAGGAAGCAGTGTAGCCTTCAGAGCATGGTTTGTGGAGCTAGGTTGAGTGAGAAACCCAGCTCTGCCACTTTCTAAGCTAATGAACCTCCTTATGCCTCAGTTTCCTCAGGTTGTAAGCAGGGGATAATAGTACTTTCCTCACAGGGTTGTTACATGAATCAATGCAAGGGTATCAGGCAGAGCTCTTGTCAGGAAACAAGAACCACTCTGCATATTTGAAGCAGAAAAGGAATTTGATGCATGGAATTAGGAACATAAAAATCAATGAAAGGCTAGAGCAGCAGGCTCCAGGCTGCAGGAATGGCTTCTGGAACACACTTCCAAACTGGCCTGCCAGGGAGCTGCCTTTTGTGCCACCATCAGGAAGGCGGACCACTGGACCATCACAAGGACTGCTGACTTCAAGAACTCAGTCCCACAGCTGTGACCCAGAGACCAGGACGGCACTTGGCTGTTACTGTGCCCACCTCTCGTCACTCAGGAAGTTGGGGACTGGACAGTGAATAGGACTCCACCCAAGTGCATGAAGATCACCAAGGTTTCAGTTTGAAACGACGGCTGCTAGTAAAAGTGCTTGCATTTGTAAACAAGTGTGTAACTTGTAACTGAATGATCTAACTTTGAGGACACTTTCATCTCTGTAATTTCATAATTCCCAGGGCACATGCAAAAATCAGTTTCATTAACTTGTAATTATGCTTCATATCTTCTGTATTGCAAAGAGGGAGGATGGTAATTCATGGGCCCTTCGGCAGAACAGAAGCATTTATCGCTTGCCTCTTCCTGACTCCCTTAAAAGGCAGTTCTAATAGCGTAATTCACTTTTGTAAGAGTGGCCTGGTGAACTGGAGACTTCGGGGGTGCAATAGCAGATGCGGTTGAGGCTTCGACTGAGCCAGAGGAGAAGCACCTGGACTGCAGCATTGTGAATGTGGCAGGAAGGAGAGAAGGAGGGTGAGGAAACTGATCCTGCTAGACAACCCACAGTCAGGGGTCAGCCATGGGGGACAGCGGGGGGACTCACCGGCACTGCAGAATTGGTTGGGACAGGGCTGGGCTGAGCAACACATTGGGTTCAAAGACTGCCAAGTCAGCTGTGACTCCAGCTTCCATCTACACCAGGAGATCTGACCTAAGAGCAGAATCCTGCACAGGAGTCGAGGCACTGGGAATGTTCGGGACCTTGGTGAAGTAGAGGAGTTCAGGGATCTGTGCACAGCAGGACCTCCCTGGGGAGGACTGGGGGCCGGAGTGTGAGGAGAGGGACATGTGGGGAACAGGGGAACTTGCAGAGCTAAGCTGGGTATCAGAGCCCCTTCCTCATGCAAAGTCACCACTGAGATTTAGGCTGGGTGCCAGTTACCCTGAGCACAAACCACTAGACCAGGATTTCTTTCACTTGGATAGACTACAGACCTTTTTTTTTTGGCCAATCAAGAAAGAAATTCTATGTTAACTAGACTTATTGTGGTGATCATTTTGCAATATATACAAATAACGAATCATTACGTTGTACACCTGAAAGTGATATAATGTTATATGTCAATTATTCCTCAATAAAAAAAGAAATTCTCAGAAGTTGAGTATTGGATTAAATGGTTTTTATTGTAACTACTAAGTATGTAAAAATACGAAGCTATGCAAACTTTTGCACATAGTGTTTACATAATTCCATATTTCTATTTATGTATGTAATATATATGGGTGATCCTTGAACAACATGGGTTTGAACTGTGCTGGCCCACTATGCAATATTTTTCAATAAATACCCACTTCAGTATTTATTATTATTCAGTACATGATCAGAGGTTGGTTGAATCTACAGAGGGCTGACTATAAAGTTATAAGTGGATTTTCGACTCTGCAGGGGGTTGGCGCCCCTAACCCCAACATTGTTCAAGGGTCAACTGTATGTTCCATGCCGTGCTACTCCCTCTATGATATAATTATAAAACAGTACACTGCTGTGGTTAAGAGCACAGGCTCTGGAGCCAGATCCACTTGGATTCAAATCCGAGAGCCACCATTTCCTTGGTGGTAACCTTAGGCAAGTCAATCTCTCTGTGCCTCAGTTAACTTATTGGTTAAAATGTGGGTAATAGGACCCATCTCAGAGTTGTTGTGAGGCTTAAATGAGCTAATCCATGTAAAGTGCTCAGCACAGTGCCTGGCCTGCAGTAAGCTCTCCATAAGTACTAGCTATTATATTATCACAAAAAAAGAGCCCACGTATGAGTGAAGCACAAACACATCTGCAAAACCAATATTATTCAAATAAGCCATGGTCACTTCATATAACAGATGCTGCTATTGTTCTGAAACTAACTGGTTGTGCTGGGTTTAACAGTAGGAACATGTGGTCTGAGGTCCAGTTCTGTATTTATTTTGGCCTTTGGGTTCAATGCTAAAGCAGAGAATGCCAGTTAGCCAGGCCTTATTTGCTAGTGCAGAATAATTAGACCTCATGGTTAATTAAAATTTTACCCTTGAGCATTCCTGAAATGCCAATTTTAATGAAATGCCACTTGATAACTCTGTGGAATCATCTCGTTCATTCATAAGTAAGGTTAGCACTGCCACATCCTGGAAATCTGCATTAAGTGAATGTCTAATTGCATTATTGCCACAGTGAGGAACAGAAAAGTTCTTCATTGTTCATTTACTGCTACATTCACAATAAATGAACTTTTACAAGCTGGTAGGTGCAAAATAGACTCTATGAACAGAATGAGAATGTGGTTCTCACTACTACAAGCTTTCTTTCAGTTTGGACACCAAAACACTTGGCATTCTAACTACTTAGATTATTCAAATTATTTTGGATCCTTCATTGTTCACCATAACATGGTATCATTTGGCATTCACTTGATGAGAATATATTTATGAATATAAACTCTATATGGCAGAATATCAATTAAAAAAAGATTATCAAAATGAAAACAGAAAATTGAAAAAAACAACCACAACCAATTCTCATTTGGAGAACTGAAGACTCTTGGGAGTCCAAGGACTTTCTCACTTTGGTTACTCAGTGCCTGGTATACAGTGAGTACTCAATAAATATTTGTGTCTGATTGAGGAAAAGAGACTAGCAAGGGAAATGAAGGCAATAGCCATTTCTGTGGTCTGGGTCGATATGGCGAGGTGGGTAAGATGCTGGGACTTAGAGATCGGTGGACCCACAGGGCTCACTTCTGGCACTCTGGCTCGGGGCATCTTCAGGGAACAAGTAGGAGCTGGGCTGGCTGGGCCCAGGATGTCAGGTCTGGAAAGGACGACCTAATTATCAGCCACCATGGGTAGAAGGTGGGGCTGAGATCCTGCCGTTGGGATTACGGCAGAAACTGGGACTGCTAGCCCTGCAGCTGGGGCCCATGTGTAAGACAGAGTCTGGGAAAACCCATCCAGGGTGCAGGCAGGGAGCGAGAGAACCTCCACCCATGGACCACATCTCACTGAACAGCAGACAAACCACACCAGATACCTTTATATGAAGACTGTCAGTGCCTCTATTTTGTTCAACTGGAGAAGAATTCATTTTAACCTGACGTTCCCTGCAAACAGGATCCAGGATGCAACAGTTTCTGAAGTAGATCAAGATGGCCCACATCCACAGCAGTGCAGCCCAAAGGGTGACTCCTGGGCCCAACCCTAGAGCTCAGGATTCCTTCTGGCTCTTCTGGAGCCTGGTATCTGCATTTTAAACAGGCTCCCACGTGATTCTGATGTGGGAGGGCCATTTCCTTGGAGGCACAGGCAGACCTGGTTTAGCTAAATAAGCTCCTGAGTTAATTAAACAGCCAGCCAATCTTTATTGATTGGCTACCCCGCGCAGGGCTCTGGGGCTGTGTCTCTGCAAGAGGCGATTGTTCAACCGTGTCCCCAGTCCTCCCCTCACTGTACGCCCCACACTGGGCTACTGCTGTTTTTTTCCTGTAATTAAGCCTCCCTCTTGTGCCCTGGTTTTATTCACTGGCTACCTGTATTGTTCCCCTGTGCCAGAATCTGTGCTGCTATTTGTTTCTTTGTTCCTCTGGGATCGAATTTCCTGAAGCAGCAGGAGTCACTCAGGTTTGGGGAACTGGCCTGTCCTGAGCCCCGCTGGCTAAGGAGCCACGCCAGTCCCACCGGTTCCGTTCCCTCTTCAGCCACGGCCCATTGGATAAGTGACTCAAGGACACCATTCTGCTTGGGCTGGAGGTGTGCGTTGCTGGGAGAGACGAGCTGGTTCTTTTCTTGGGAATTTGGAGTCTAGTGTCATCACAGACCATGAGGAACTTAGGTGCCAGTTTTGTATATTTGTTGGATTAATTTTGAAGTTGTTTAATTTATGCCTAGATTTGAGGAACATAATCAAAAGGACGGACAGTTAGAAAGAAGAGTGGCCAGTTCTCAGCTGTGGCAATTCCAAACGTCCTGAGATCTGGCTGCCTTTCCTGGGACCCTGGGCATGTGTGTCCTGTCCATATGCCTTGTTGTGGACAGGACCACAAGTCCTGACTAGCTTAGCCCACCTGCCTGCCACCCTGAGCCAGTGCATCTCACCTGTGTCTATACTGCGGGTCCCTCCCTACCTGCATGGACGACCCCCAACCTCGGTCAGCACACTCCGTATTACTTTATTGCTCTTACTCAGATGGACTGCCCTCACCTGTGTGGGGCGTGGCCCCAGGGTCTCAGGTGCCTCATTTGAGGAGCCTATCCCATGGCCAGCTGTGCTCCTGATGTAGCCTATGTTTAGACTTCAGAGTAAAATATTAAGTTTTAATTTCTGATCCATTCTTGCTTTTTAGAAAAGAAACATCACTTCCTAATTTTTTTTTAACTTATTTATTTATTTTTGGCTGTGTTGGGTCTTCGTTTCTGTGCGAGGGCTTTCTCTAGTTGTGGCAAGCGGGGACCACTCTTCATCGCGGTGCGCGGGCCTCTCACTGTCGCGGCCTCTCTTGTTGCGGAGCACAAGCTCCAGACGCGCAGGCTCAGTAGTTGTGGCTCATGGGCCCAGTTGCTCTGCGGCATGTGGGATCTTCCCAGACCAGGGCTCGAATCCGTGTCCCCTGCATTGGCAGGCGGATTCTCAACCACTGCGCCACCAGGGAAGCCCCCCTAATTTTTTAAAGACTGGACCTTCTCTATTTCCATCTTTTCAACTAACATCAGAATTACCTGAGGAAAGAAATGTGATTTAAAAGGAAATGACATTTTTCTTTCAGGAGGCCGAAATTTTTACTTGAAGCCCTAATTATGTAAAAATTCTGGCACAGCTTTTTTTTTTTTTTTTTTTTTGCAGGGGGGACTAGAAAACAAAATGGTTCCCTAATTGTGATTTCTGATGTAAAAATTGCTAACTTTCATGCTTTCTATATCCTGCTATTGCAAAGTGACAATCCATAAAATTATACTTGTTCTTTTCCTTAGCAGTTTGCAGGTACCTGTCACGTTTCATGCTCCTAGAAGTGATTGCTGATGTGTAGTTAGTGCGTACCTGTTTTTGATTCTAGAATGTATCTGTTCCCTTTTTTCCCCTCCTCCTCTTTCCCCTGGCTAGCGTGCTCATCCCTCCAGAAATTGAACCAGATTGTTCCCGAAACCAGGACTGTATCTCAGTGTCAAAGTCTGCATCTGCAGAGGCTGCTGCCAGCATGGTTGTGGCATTTATGGAGCTCTCTGAATTCTCTCAAGCTGAAAGGCAATGATATTCAAGAGGCTATTTTCCTGCTGGTTGGTACACTCACCCAGCTCTGGGACTTCCGCTTCTGTTGGAGATGAAAGATAGCACCAAAGTTCATGTCGGAGTGTGTTCTTGTTGAGTGTGCTGGAACATAAGAAACATTTATTGGGAATGAACTAACTGTAAGGCCCTGTGCTGGGTGCTACGAAGAGGGCAACAATAACTTTTATTCTAGGATCTTTTACAATAATAAAAGAGAAAAACCACTTACAAAAATGACTTCTGGGGCTTCCCTGGTGGCGCAGTGGTTAAGGATCCGCCTGCCAATGCAGGGGACATGGGTTCAAGCCCTGGTCCAGGAAGATTCCACATGCCGCAGAGCAACTAAGCCCACGAGCCACAACTACTGAGCCCCTGTGCCACAACTACTGAAGCCTGCATACCTAGAGCCCGTGCTCCGCAACAAGAGAAGCTGCCGCAATGAGAAGCCCATGCACCGCAACAAAGAGTAGCCCCCACTCTCCGCAACTAGAGAAAGCCCACGAGCAGCAACGAAGACCCAACGCAGCCAAAAATAAAAATAAATAAATAAATAAAAATTTTTTAAAAAGTAGATTGTAAAATAATATTTAAAAAATGACTTGTGGGCTTCCCTGGTGGCACAGTGGTTGAGAATCTGCCTGCCAATGCAGGGGACACGGGTTCGAGCCCTGGTCTGGGAAGATCCCACATGCCGTGGAGCAACTGGACCCGTGAGCCACAATTACTAAGCCTGTGCGTCTGGAGCCTGTGCTCTGCAACAAGAGAGGCCGTGATAGTGTGAGGCCCGCACACCGCGATGAAGAGTGGCCCCCGCTTGCCACAACTAGAAGAAAGCCCTCGCACAGAAACGAAGACCCACCACAGCCATAAATAAATAAATAAATAAATAAATAAAAATTAAAAAAAATGACTTGTGGAAAAAAAAAGAAAATGAGATCCAATAAAATATGTATACACATTAAAAAAAAAATGACTTCTGTAGGACTGCAAAATTCTAGAGCCAGCAGGAAAGTTGGAGATGATCTAATCCGTTGGCTTTAAATGTTTGCCTGCAACCCACATCAAGCAGTAAATTCGACATTGAGACCTGGTAGACATGGACATATATAATTGAAACGTGCTTTACAAACAACACTTCCTTGCCATGTGCAATGTCCTCTAGTAGTTTCTATTGGGTTGGCCAAAAAGTTTGTTCGTGTTTTTCTGTAACATCTTACGGAAAAACCCGAATGAACTTTTTGGCCAACCCAATACTTGTTTTGTTCTGTTTTATCAAAAAAAATTAAAAGTGCTGGTCGTACCATAAAACTCCTAGAAGAGATCACAGGCAAAACATTCTCTGACATAAATCGTACTGATGTTTTCTTAGGTCAGTCTCCCAAGGCAACAGAAATAAAAACAAAAATAAACAAATGGGACCTAATCAAACTTACAAGCTTTTGCAAAGCAATGGAAGCCATAAACCATAAAATGAAAAGACAACCTACAGAATGGGAGAAAATATCTGCAAATGATGTGATGGACAAGGGCTTAATTTCCAAAATATACAAACAGTTTATACAACTCAACAATAAAAAAACAAACAACCCAATCAAAAAATGGGCAGAAGACCTAAATTGACATTTCTCCAAAGAAGACATACAGATGGCCAATAGGCACATGAAAAGATGTTCAACATCGTTAATTATTAGAGAAATGCAAATCAAAACTACAATGAGGTACCACCTCACACCAGTCAGAATGGCCATCATTAAAAAGTCTACAAGTAAATGCTGGAGAAGGTGTGGAGAAAAGGGAACCCTCTTACACTGCTGGTGGGAATGTAAATTGGTGCAGCCACTATGGAAAACAGTATGGATGTTCCTCAAAAAACTAACAATAGAGTTGCCGTATGATCCAGCAATCCCACTCCTGGGCATATACCCAGACAAAAGTATAATTCAAAAAGATACATGCACCCCTAGGTTTATAGCAGCACTATTTATAATAGCCAAGACCCGGAAACAATCTGTCCATTGACAGATGAATGGATAAAGAAGATGTAGTACGTATATACAAGGGAATATTACGCAGCCATCAAAAAGAATGAAATAATGCCATTTGCAGCAACATGGATGGACCTAGAGATTATCATACTAAGTTAATAAGTCAGAAAGAGAAAGACAAATACCATATGATATCACTTATATGTGGAATCTAAAATACGATACAAATCAACATATCTATGAAACAAAAACAGACTCACAGACATAGAGAACAGACTTGTGGTTGCCAAGGGGGAGTGGGGTGGGGGAGGGAAGGAATGGGAGTTTGGGATTACTAGAGGCAAACTATTACATATAGGATGGATAAACAACAAGGTCCTATGGTATAGCACAGGGAACTATATTCAATATCCTGTGACAAGCCATAATGGAAAAGAATATGAAAAAGAATATATATATGTATAACTGAGTCACTTTGCTGCACAAAAGAAATTAACACAACATTGTAAATCAACTATACTTCAATAAAGTTCAAAAAATAATAATAGTTCCAGAAAAGAAAAAAAATGCTGTCTGCAATCCAATAAATTGATTCATGACCCATGAAAATCAAATTATCGTCTGGTGTTTGAAAACTATGATGTGTAAGTTCCTTAGTTACACTTGATGGCTCTGAGGCCCAGGGTGGCACTGCGGTATGGCCCAGGCATCACGGTGAAGTTGGGGCCTAGAACTTGCCTTCGTTTTCTTCTCTTAACCTGCTAGGTCACAAGCTTGGGAAGATTAGTTTTTGGAGGTGAGCACCAGCCAAATAGACAAGATGACCTGACAGATGATGTCAGGAGAACTGTCTTCCATTCCTCGTGGGCAGCTGTAATATATCTTATGGCCTCAGATGGGGACCTCTTTTCTGTGATCAATGATTTGCTCTAATTTGCCTGGAATTGAGGGATTTCTTGGGGTGTGAGACTTCCAGTGCTAAAACCAGAACAGTTTCGGGCAAACGGGGACAGTTAGCCACAGTAGGAGACATTTATGTCCTATCACTCATGGAAAAGGAATGGGTGCCATTTAAATTCCACATGCAAACGGCTATATGCACGAAGAGAGCTATTATTTTGATCTTTGGTATGTATTTTGACAACCACTGGGGAATGACTTGTCTCTGCAAGGTAATACTAACCCAGTGCCATAGACTTTCCCACGTGCACCACTCTACCTGGTGCCACCAGAAAACACTACTTAAATCCTCACCTCCAATAGTTTCCAAAATTGTCCTCGGGGAGTGTTGGTGGCCTAGAATTTCTTCTGGTTGCTCACAGGTATCTTGTAGGTTGTAGATATTTGATGCCACAATTATGCCTGGGTGAAAAGGATGGGAGGTAAGAAATGTTAAGAAATGATGACTCGGGACTTCCCTGGTGGTCCAGTGGTTAAGACTCCAAGCTCCCAATGCAGGGGGCCCGGGTTCGATCCATGGTCAGGGAACTAGATCCCGCATGCCGCAACTGAAATATCCCGCATGCCGCAGCTAAGACCTGGTGCAGCCAAATAAATAAATAAATAAATATTTTTTAAAAAAGAAATGATGACTCTGATGATAGTAACAAAGATAATTTGGAATTAGGGTTTTACATTTCTTGTGGTATTTTAACTTCCTGTTTTCCCCTTTTGTTCTGTTGGCTTAGCATTTGTGTGGGATAAGGAGGTTTCACTCACGCCTAAATAACATGGTTGAAAGATCACATCCCTGTTCCTGATACTGAGTTGCCACCTTTACCTCTAAATTGCATACTTTACCTTGAGGCTCTTGTGGATTTGGGGGAACTTACCAAAATTGAGGACTATTGATACATTTTCATTGTTAAGTATTTAAAAATATACTTTACTAATTGTAGAACGTTACAAAAAATGGTATCAATATTATATTTCCTAGATGCTTTTCGAGGCTGTACACATCATGGACCTGTACTGAGACCTGGGACAGGGGGAGTTAAGAAGGGTGAAGGAGGGTCTGTTATGCTGAAGCTCATGGTAAATGATAAATCCTAACACATGGGTATTCGGTGTAATGACACTTCTGATGTGTTTTGTTCTGGCCCCTCTCTGGAAGTCAGTAGACTGACCAAATCAACCCTCAAAAACCATTTCTGGACTTGCTCCTTGTGATTTGCTTTTAGGTCCAGTTTATCAGCTACGTTAGAAAATTGTCTCGTTACATGGTAATCACATCCCCCTTTTGGCTTTAAACCTAGAATACTCAATCACCCATTTGTTCCTAATGCCTTTTACCTGTCTAAAAGAATCAAATTTACCCTCCAAATATGAAGATTTGTCACAGTAACAGATATTAAAAAGACTAGGCCTCAGGATCCATATAAAGTTTCTAAAGAGGAACTTTTTTTTTTTTTTTTTTTTAAGATTTCCTTGAACCTGGACATTTGGGACCCATGGAATGGGTACCACGCAGTATTACTTTATTTTTTAAATTTTTAAAATTTTTTTAAACATCTTTATTGGAGTATAATTGCTTTACAATGGTGTGTTAGTTTCTGCTTTATAACAAAGTGAATCAGTTATACATATATAAAGAGGAACCTTTAAATGCTTTGAGCAGTGGTGTTGTTGTTGGAAGAAGAGGGTAGGCTCCTCAGGTTTGCACTCATGAGAATGTGTAAGTTTGGATGGATTTGTTTAAACATCTGTCCCATGACGTAGCGTCTCTAGACACGAATAATATAATCTGAACCACGTCTCAGCCTGTTGTTGTTTGCATGCCATCTTCAGCCTGAAGGAATACATGTGTGGCTCTCTAAATTATTCTTAATGGAGCATGAACATTTTCTATAACTCAAAATAATCATGTAATTTAGTAGGATTCTTCATCTTTTTGTGATTTGAAACTGTTACGCCAAGCTGGTTCTCGGGACCTGTTTCATGGATGTTAGGACAGATTTGAGTAAATAAAGTAATTTATTGGGCCATGTAGTAAATATTTACTGAGCACTTACTCTGTGCTTGGCTACATGGAAAGAATGATTTGAATGCCTTATGGTTCTAATGAGTTGGATTTCCCTTTGTGTTGGAGGATTTCCTCTAACCTCAGACCTGGAGTGAAATTCAAGGATTGTAAACACTATTCAAATGAGAACAAAAAGTCCCTGCAAGTCCTCTGTAAAGTGAAACCTTGCTTCTCCCAGCGGGCAGGATAATTCTCAGATGACATGGGGTATAGTTTTCCTCCTTGGGCTCCACTAATCAAAGTGGTAGCTCATCTTGGACAAGCTTTACCCAGCTCTGACACCTTTCATCGAAGATGCTGAGGTTCTCTGTAAATAGCAATTATGTCCTATAACGGCCATGTTGGCCCCATTTGATGGAGAAGAAAAGTCAGCTGGTGCAATATTCCATTGCTCACAGAGGAGCTACTAGTGAGGGATGATGTCTTGTCTGCTTAGTCCGGCTCTGTCTGTGGGTAACTGAAAAGCACCAAGTAACTCATTATGCTCCAGTTCACAGCTCAGTAAATTAAATACTCTGGTTTCTCGGTTTGATTTTCTGACCAGCTGGGTTCACAAAGTGGGCTTTTCAACATCCACCCTAGGGAATAGCAGGGAACTGTGATGAGGTTCTGTAAATCCATCCCTTTTCTATGGGAAAATTGCTCTGGCCTCTTTTGGAATGAGTATGGACCATGTTTTCAGAACCCCAAATTGGGGTAGTATGGAAAATATGAGTAAATTCACAAGACTGATGGAAGAGAGATTCAACACCGGGGTTGTACTGGAAAATCCTGAGCATATGGCAACCCCAGGCACAGGATGTTGAAGTGTCTTTAAGAGGGATATAGGGAATAGATGATTTTGGATCTGCCAAGGTGAATTATATTGCATCCCAGCAAATGTGGTGGTAAGGGGGGATGGGGAATAGAAATTTGGTAACCTTCAAAGGTCAGGCAAAAGAGAAAGAGTTTGCACAGACATGGAAAACAAACTTATGGTTACCAAAGAGGTAAGGGGGTAGGGGAGGGATAAATTAGGAGTTTGGGATCAGCAGATACAAACTACTATATATAAATTAGATAAACAACAAGGTCCTACTGAATAGCCCAGGGAACTATATTCAATATGCTATAATAAACCATAATATAAAAAAGAATATGTATATATATGTATAACTGAATCACTTTGCTGTACACCAGAAACTGACACAACATCGTAAATCAACTATACTGCAATAAAAAAAAAAAGAGAGGACTCCAAATTTATGATGCTCAATGATAGAGTGGAAAGGAGGGCATGATAAATCCAGGTAATGTATGCAATGATTTATTTAAGCAAATGTATACATTAAGCTCAACGTAGGTGCAGATGATTAAAGATTTTCTGGGTTTCAGCTATCATTAATGCTCAAAAGTAACTTATTTTTTCTGCACTTGCTGATGTTTTGGAAGCCTTGGTAATGACACACACAGACACACACATACTTTTTTTTTTTTTTCTGGGGTTGGGGAGAGGAGGCTGGCACACACATACTTTAAAGGAACATCTCCGTCTAGCTTCCATTTCTTGGAGCCCTCTGGTTTCTTTCTTTAACTGAGTGAAGTGCCCTAGCTGTAGACTACCACATTCCCCAGAAGAAAGCCAAGATGCTTTGGGCTGAGGAGTTAGAGGTGTGGAAGGCAAAGGAAGAAGGGGTGTGGGTAAAGGTGGAGGCTGGGAAGGTTGTCGGGTTAACACAGCCATCATTAATTGCTCCTTGAAGAGGAGCAAACACAAACTCTCAAAAAAACATGTTGGGAGGTGGTATTCTTTTTTTTTTTTCAAAGAACCAGCTTTTAGTTTTATTGATCTTTGCTATTGTTTTGTTTCTATTTCATTTATTTCCGCTCTGATCTTTATGATTTCTTTCCTTCTGCTAACTTTGGGTTTTGTTTGTTCTTCTTTCTCTAGTTTCTTTAGGTGTAAGGTTAGATTGTTTACTTGAGATTTTTCTTGTTTCTTTAGGTAGGCTTGTATAGCTATAAACTTCCCTTTTAGAACTGCTTTTGCTGCATCCCATAGGTTTTGGATCGTCGTGTTTTCATTGTCATTTGTCTCTAGGTATTTTTTGATTTTCTCTTTGATTTCTTCAGTGATCTCTTGGTTATTTAGTAGTGTATTGTTTAGCCTCCATGTGTTTGTGGTTTTTACGTTTTTTTCCCTGTAATTCATTTCTAATCTCATAGCATTGTGGTCAGAAAAGATGCTTGATATGATTTCAATTTTCTTAAATTTACTGAGGCTTGATTTGTGACCCAAGATGTGATCTATCCTGGAGAATGTTCCGTGCCCACTTGAGAAGAAAGTGTAATCTGCTGTTTTTGGATGGAATGTCCTGTAAATATCAAATAAATCTATCTGGTCTATTGTGTCATTTAAAGCTTGTGTTTCCTTATTAATTTTCTGTTTGGATGATCTGTCCATTGTTGTAAGTGAGGTGTTAAAGTCCCCCACTATTATTGTGTTACTGTCGATTTCCTCTTTTATAGCTGTTAGCAGTTGCCTTATGTATTCAGGTGCTCCTACGTTGGGTGCATATATATTTATAATTGTTATATCTTCTTCTTGGATTGATCCCTTGATCATTATGTAGTGTCCTTCCTTGTCTCTTGTAACATTCTTTATTTTAAAGTCTATTTTATCTGATATGAGTATTGCTACTCCAGCTTTCTTTTGATTTCCATTTGCATGGATTATCTTTTTCCATCCCTTCACTTTCAGTCTGTATGTGTCCCTAGGTCTGAAGTGGGTCTCTTGTAGACAGCATATATATGGGTCTTATTTTTGTATCTATTCAGCAAGCCTGTGTCTTTTGGTTGGAGCATTTAATCCATTCACATTTAAGGTAATTATCGATATGTATGTTCCTATGACCATTTTCTTAATTGTTTTGGGTTTGGTTTTGTAGGCCCTTTTCTTCTCTTCTGTTTCCCACTTAGAGAAATTCCTTTAGCATTTGTTGTAGAGCTGGTTTGTTGGTGCTGAATTCTCTTAGCTTTGCTTGTCTGTAAAGCTTTTGATTTCTCTTTCGAATCTGAATGAGTTCCTTGCTGGGTAGAATAATCTTGGTTGTAGGTTCTTCCCTTTCATCACTTTGAGTATATCTTGCCGCTCCCTTCTGACTTGTAGAGTTTCTGCTGAGAAATGAGCTGTTAACCTTATGGGAGTTCCCTTGTATGTTATTTGTTGTTTTTCCCTTGCTGCTTTCAATAATTTTTCTTTGTCTTTAAGTTTTGCCAATTTGATTACTATGTGTCTCGGCGTGTTTCTCCTTGGGTTTATCCTGTATGGGACTCTCTGTGCTTCCTGGACTTGGGTGGCTATTTCCTTTCCCATGTTAGGGAAGTTTTCGACTATAATCTCTTCAAATATTTTCTCTGGTCCTTTCTCTCTCTCTTCTCCTTCTGGGACCCCTATAATGCGAATGTTGTTGCGTTTAATGTTGTTCCAGAGGTCTCTTAGGCTGTCTTCATTTCTTTTCATTCTTTTTTCTTTAGTCTGTTCTGCAGCAGTGAATTCCACCATTGTGTCTTCCAGGTCACTTATCCGTTCTTCTGCCTCAGTTATTCTGCTATTGATTCCTTCTAGTGGAGTTTTCATTTCACTTATTGTATTGGTCATCTCTGTTTGTTTGTTCTTTAATTCTTCTAGATCTTTGTTAAACATTTCTTGCATCTTCTCGATCTTGGCCTCCATTTTTATTCCAAGGTCCTGGATCATCTTCACTATCATTATTCTGAATTCTTTTTCTGGAAGGTTGCCTATCTCCACTTCATTTAGTTGTTTTTCTGGGGTTTTATCTTGTTCCTTCATCTGGTATATAGCCCTCTGCCTTTTCATCTTGTCTATCTTTCTGTGAATGTGGTCTTTGTTCCACAGGCTGCAGGATTGTAGTTTTTCTTGCTTCTGCTGTCTGCCCTCTGTTGGTTGAGGCTATCTAACGGGAGGTGGTATTCTAATATGCCCAAGAGAACAGAATTGCTTTGGGTTATGTGAGTTATTGTGGTAATGATGATGAGGATGGTGAAATAATACTAATAGTGATATCTACTTTTTACTGAGTATTTATGTGTTAGGCATCTTCAACACTTTAATTCCAAAAACATCTTTTACATCAAGGTTGCAGACTTCACACTATTACACTCATATATGCAAGAAAGCGTAGTATCTTTGTTTCCTTATAACTAATCTGATCTTATTATCTCCATTCTACTAAGTATATGAAAACTCCTATATTTAAGTCCAACCTGAGTCCAATTCAATAAGTGAATCTTTTTAAAAAAAAATAAATCCCATTATCTATTAGATAAAATGGTCAGAGTTCTACATCACCTCAACAACTCTCCAAGATGCCATCTCTGTGGGGGACAGATGGCTTACGAAACCTCACGGCATGAGAGGGGGCAAGGGGCTGTGGCCTGGTGTTGACCCTTGGGTGTCCAGTGATGTTTGGTTGGTCCAGTCCCATTCCCCATTCTGCTGGTACCCATTGCTTAATCTGCTGGTACCCACTGCTTGAACTGTACCTCCTTCAGGGCATGGTGACCGTCTCTGCTGAGCAGACCCTGTCTCTTTTGGGGAGTGGTATGGATCCCACTGAAATTTGGGCTGTGACTCCCATTTGGAACAGCTCTAGAGTCTACCCTCTGACCCACAGCTATAGTGCCTCCTCACTCCTACCATGGGGGCCACAAATGCCAAGCTCCTCAGCCAGACCCTCGGCTCCCTCCTGCATCCTCCACATGCACCTCAGGGACATTTGAGAACCTCTGGATACTCTCTGAACTCCAGGGTAACAGGGAAGCTGGGGAGGCAAATGTCAGGCTAACCCTGCTGCAGCATGCGTTTATTTTGATGTGCACACGCATTAGGAAGGTGGCCTGGGGAGACTGTCCATTAGCAGGGAGGGGGAGGATGCCATGCGAACCCCCCCTTCCCTTCAATGTCCCCTTTCACAGAGTCCCCTCTGCCCTTTGGAACTTGAGCCCAGAGAGGGGGGAAGGTTGGGACACAGAATGGATTGCCTCTCTTCCCTCCTCTGTCACCCCTTTAATCCTTTTGGTATATTAAACAGGAGCTAAAGGAGTTTAGAAATTTTCATCTCTCAATTATATCTGGCTTTCATGAACATTGTCTTATTTCATGAACATAAAAATAAGACAGATTTAAAATTCAAAGTTGCTCCCTGGCCTCTGTGTTCTAGGCAGTCCCTGCTATGTTTGCTGCAGTATAAAGCCATGGTGAAATGTCCAGAAAAGGCAAATCTATGGAGACAGAAAGTAGGTTAGTGATTGCTGAGGGCTGGGATGGGTAGCGGGGGGGTGAGGTGGGCAGAGACTGCTAAAGGGTACGGGTTTCTTTTTGAGGTGATGAAAATGTTCTAAAATTGTGATGATTGTTGCACAACTCTGTGAATATATTCAAAGCCACTTTAGACAGATGAACTATATGGTATGTGAATTATACCTTCATAAAGCTGTTATTAAAAAAAAAAACAAACACACCACCTGGCTTAGCCTTGGAGGAAGCAGACTGCAAGGGAATATGATTTGAACAACTGTGGTCTATTCATACAATGGAGTAGTATGTAACAGTGAGGAGGAACAGCCTACGGCTTGTCACAGCAACATGGCTGTTTCCCAGGTAATATCACGCTGAGTGCAAAGAGCCAGATACAAGGGATACATCATGTATGATTCCATTTACATAAAGTTCAAAATCGGGCAAAACTAGTCTATGGTGTTATTTTTCAAGATAGTGGTTATTCCCCTTGTGCACTGTTGCTGGGAGTGTAAGTTGGTGCAGCCACTGTAGAAAACAGTGTGGAGGTTCCTCAAAAAACTAAAAATAGAACTACCATACGACCCAGCAATCCCACTCCTGGGAATATATCTGAAAAAAATCAGAAACATTAATTCAGAAAGATACATGTGCCCCAGTGTTCATAACACCATTCTTTACAACAGCCAAGACATGGAAGTAACCAAAGTGTCCATCAAGAGATGAATGGATAAAGAAGATGTAGTATGTATATGCAATGGAATACCACTCAGCCATAAAAAAGAACGAAATTTTGCCATTTGCAGCAACATGGACGGACTTTGAGGGCATTATGTTAAGTGAAATAAGTCAGAGAGAAAAAATACTGTATGCTATCACTTATATGTGGAATCTAAAAAATACAACAAATTGGTGAATAAAACAAAAAAGAAGCAGTCTTACAAATATAGAGAACAAACTAGTAGTTACCAGTGTGGCAGGGGGAGGGGCAATATAGGGGTGGGGGAGTGTAAGGTACAAGCTATCGGGTGTCAGATAGGCTCAGGGATGTATTGTACAACATAGGGAATAGAGCCAATATTTTGTAATAACTGTATTGGGAAAGCAATCTTTAAAATTGTATTAAAAAATTAAAAATTAAATTTAAAAAATGGTTATTCTTGGGAGGGAGTGAGGCGCTGGCTATGTTTTTTATTTTTTAACCTGGGTGTGTTAAAAAAAATCCACTGAGTTTATGATTTGTGCAACTTTTCTATGTAGCAATATATGTTATACTTCATTAAAACATTTACTGAAAAATGTATCCATTTACTGTTTGCAGAAAAGTATCAGTTATACCTGCAAGATGGATTTTGTTATTCCCATTTAACAAATGAAGAAACTGAGGTCCAAGGGTTTAAGTGCCTTGCTGAAGGCCACGCTGCTACAAGTATTAATAGAGTCAGGTTCTAAGGGGGTCTGCCTGGCTGCCGGGAACACAACTTCATATCCTTCCCCTGGGCTCCTCCCTGCTAGGTCTCCAGCCCCTTCCCCCTTTGGCCATGAGTGGAGATTGCTATGGAGAAATGCGTTCCTTTTATATAACAGCTACAGAGCTAGAAGGCCTTCCGTTCCATTCCCAAGTCTTCTTAGGCCTGTCCTGACTTTGTGACCAGCTCTGCCGTGTGAGCTGTGACCCTCTCTATTGCTAGCACCTTTTACCAGCTCTAAATTCCCCTAAAAGCTTCAATAAGGGGAGCAGCATTTGAAATAGATGGATGGTATTCACCTGTCACATAACAGCTAAAAATAAAAAAGGGGAGGTGACAGTGAGATGCCATTGGTGGCAAAATACCAGCTGATTGACACATTCTCATTGTTATTTCCAGTGAAAGGAAATATCTAATGCACAGCTGGCCCTGTCATCCAACATGGCAGTGAATTCTGGTCACTCCTTAGTACAGTTTGAGCCAGAATGAGGGTATTCTATGTCTCCTTTGAATACAAAGGAGAATGATACATTGTGAAAAAGTGAAATTTAGATATGCTTAGCATAGGATAATTGGATCAATGCCGCATCCAAGGATGACTCTCTTTTACATTCCGGAGAGGTAAGTAATGAGAGGCTCAGGCCAGGATTCTGCTGGTAAAAGACAGAGCTGTGTTTGGGCTGATGTGCCTTTCATTTGAAAATGTGCTTTTCAGTGTAAGTTGACTCATTGAACTGAATTAGAATTTTAAGTGGAATTGTGAGATCTGAATAATTATTGGAAGTTCTTGAGGCTTTATTTCCATTAGGGTCAGTCTCTTCCTAACGTGCTCCTTCTTATGTGGACGTGTGCTTTTAAGTGATGAAATAGGAATCGATGAGTTTGCCTTAGTGGTCAGGATGTAAGAATGTGTCACCATAGAAACCTTAATCTTGACGGGAACAGTTTGCCTGGGGCAGGTTTTGAGTATTCGGCACTTGACATTCAGAGGTTCTGGTTGAGAAGGTTTCCCTGTCTCATGAGGGTCATGCTTATTGAAAAGAGTTCCAGCAGGACTGGCCTGCTTTGACACGGGGAAGCCATTTCTCAAAGCCCATGTGGATATATTAAAGATGGGACCCCAATTTGTTTAGGGAGAAAAGCCTCAGCAAATATTATTATTTTTAATTAATTTTAAAATTCAGATTTCTTGAGGGGAAAAGGCATAGCAGGAAGGAAGTAACAGAACCTCTGAACTGTACTTTGGGAATATTTTAAATGAAAAATTACTTCCATCATAAGGTTAAATTCTTTTTCAGCAGCTCTTCTACTATAGGGACTTTCAAAAGAGGGTGTTCCATCTCTACTCAAGCTGGGCTTTTTAAATTATTAACAAAAGGTGGTCCATTCAGAAACGTTTGCTTTGAGAGCCCAGAATTTCAACTTTTATCCTTGGGATGAATCTACGTTCCTTAAGCTACTTCTGCCAATTGTAGCAAAATTTGCCAATGAGTAGGATTTATAGTAAGGACTAAAGTTGAGGATAGCATATTCTTTAGTATAAGCTTGGTTTTGTAAGATTTACTAGATATGGGCAAATGAGACTTGAATGCTGATTTTTTAGGAGATACAGACACTAACTCATTGTATTTCTCATTTAAAAATTAAGGAGGAAGGAAATTCTTTGCTTTTAGACAAAAGCGTGTTGGGATCTCTGGGGACAAGTTGAGAAAGGGTTTTCTTTAATTGGATCTGAAATGTAGTGGCTGAGAACAGAGCGAGCGCTATTCATTTAGGAAAAACAGAGACATCTGCTGGTGGATTGGCAAACTTACTTTTCCAGATGATCCAAAGGCTCCTGAAGTGGTAATACTTGCAAGACAGGGACAAATCTGTCACAGTTTATGCTGTCTACATTTTAAAAGAGCTGTTGTTTAATCATGGAATGAGAATGTTCAATAAAAGGGAAGAAAATTTACACATACGGTTTTCTGCGCTATGCTGCTTTAGTAAGACTTTCTTTTGGCTACACCCGAATCAGAAAGCCAGAATTCTTCCAGAAAAGGTGTGTTTTTGTCTACTCTGTTTTCTGACTCCTTTTAATCCGCAGCCTGCAGTGAAAAGTCCCTGAAGGGAGCAGAGAAAGGATCGCTCATTTCTAGTCCAGCCAGCATATGTCCTGATGTGCGCAGCTTCTGGAATAGGAAGTGTTTGGGGTCTAACCCAGCTTCTCTACCGGCTAGCTTCTGAAGTTGCAGTGTGTTACCTTTCACAGGGACTAAGCAATAATCACTTCTAGGACTGTCATATGGATCAAATGAGATTTTTGGATGCAAAGGTTAAGCATGGTCAAGGAAGGCTCCCAGGGCTGTCCTAGGCACAGTCACCATCTTTAAGCCGGACTCAATGCTCAGAGATGAGCTCTGCTCTTCATCTAGTATTTTAAACTCTCTGCACAAATGCACTGTAAGCTCAGACCCAACTAACCCCAAACAGAATCCATCACCTCCAACTGCCTCCCTGCCCTCTACTGGCTTTGAAGCCATTCAAAACAGTCATTCCTGCTAAGAAGTTGAGGCATCTATTTGTTGCCAGAGCCTGTTCATGTCACTATGAGCACAAGCTCCGGAGTCAGGACCTTGGTTTTCTCTTCTTCAGAATGGGGACAATAACACCCCTGCTATCAGGGTTGCTGTGCCGATGCCACAAGATGAGCTCTCAGGTTCTTAGCACAGGGCCTGGCTGACAGGAGAACTCACCATGGTTACTCACTTTTTAATAACACAGTCTCACAGATGTGTCTTCTTTTCTCCATTTCTACTGCCTCCAGGCCTGGCTTAATGCAGCTGCTGCCATATTGATCTCCTGGCATTCAAGCTGCTGCCCTCTTCCATTCTTCTTCTTTTTTTTTTTTTTTTTATAAATTTATTTATTTGTTTTAATTTTTGTCTGTAATGGGTCTTCGTTGATGCACACGGGCTTTCTCTAGTTGTAGCGTGCAGGCTTCTCATTGTGGTGGCTTGTGGTGGCTTCTCTCATTGCAGAGCACAGGCTCTAGGCACGTGGGCTTCAGTAGTTGTGGCACGCAGGCTCAGTAGTTGTGGCTCACGGGCTCTAGAGCTCAGGCTCAGTAGTTGTGGTGCATGGGCTTAGTTGCTCCGTGGCATGTGGGATCTTCCCGGACCAGGACTCGAACCCGTGTCCCCTGCATTGGCAGGTGGATTCTTAACCACCGCGCCACCGGAGAAGTCCCTCTTTCATTCTTCTTACAGGATGTTGCCAAGCTAATGTCCTCTATAGCCCTTGCTAGGCTATTTCCTACTCAAGAAGACAGACATGCTTCTTAAATAATCAGCCAAACTCCCTTGCCTGGTGTAAGTCATTTATAACCTGACTCCACCAACTATTATCCAAACTAACTCCTCACTAATCCCTGATGTATAGATTCCATCCCAGGCTGACCATCCCCTCTGCATCCTGGCCCCTGTGCCTTCCTTTATGCTGTTTCCCTTATCCCTTATGCTTCCCTCTCCTACCTCTTAGTCTTGCCTGTATTTTAAGATGCAAATAATCTCACGCCCACCATGAGCTTTTCTCCAGTTCTGCAGCTTATAATGATTTTTCTGAAGGGCTAACTCCTATTACCCTAATAATCCTTAATTCCTATTGCACTAAGACATCCCACCCAACAGCCATAAGTTAGAATTTACTTGTTCTCAAAATTTTATTACAAGTCCTGTGAAGAAAGGGTCTGTGTTATTTCACCTCTCTGGGCCTCAGTTTCCTCCTCTGTAAAATGGTGATAATGACAGTTCCTGCCTCATCGACTTGTTGTAATGATTAAGTTAATATATGTTAAGGAAGTGTCCAGCACCTTGAAAGTGTGCAATAAGTGTTAGCTTTATTATTATTGTTCTGAGCACATAAATAAGGGATCAATACAGCTTGTTTGATTACCAGCCATGTTTCACTGAGAAGCCATCAGGTGCTAGACTTGGGCCCTTCACAGCCATCTGACCCAACACTGCGTATCTTTTAAAGGAGACAGTAATTTATTTGACAAATAATTGAGTGCCTACCATGTTCCAGGTATGCACTGTACTGTAAGTGCTGGTCTTAGCTTTATTTTTACATATGTGGCCAGCCAGCCATTCACACTTGTAATTAACAGTGTAGGTCAAATATATTCATCAAAGAGGATTTGAGTTCAAGTCTTGGCTCCACACGTATGGCCTTGAACAAATAATTTACCATAGCTGACCTTTAGTTCCTCTACTGTAAAATGAATCCTAAAGTTTGTTTCTCTATTTCGTGATACGTCAAAAGAACCAACTATAGTTTAAGTCACATATTTTCAGGCAGATAGTGGCCCTCTCTCTGCTCTTGTTCATGTCAGCTCTGGATATGTGATCTCCTTGTCCTGATCTGACACTCCACTATCTTGCTCTGTGACTGTTACTCCACCTGCTACTATTTAAGAAAGGCGCTCCGAGGAACTCCCTGACCTCATTCACATCACTATCGTTTTTTAATTGTAGAAGAATAGAGGAAATCTAATCTTGCTCCAGAAATGTTATAGGAGAGGAAGGAACGTGTGTGCCTTTATCCATTTGTCATCTCCCTCTCCCAATTCCCCCATTTCCCTCTCCCAATTCCCCCATTTCCCTGCCTTTCCTAATTAAATTACACACATGCACACACACACTTCATCTGTCAAAAGAACCAACTATGGTTTAAGACACGTATTAGTTAGGCAGATAGTGGCCCTCACACACACACACACACACACACACAAAGTTCATTTACATGCTCCTTAACACAAGGCCCTAAGATATATTTTTAAAAAACGATCAGTGCCCAGCACCCTCCTAGTTCCTTACTGTTGCTTAATGCATACTTACCAACAGATGGAAATTGCCCTAACTGTCATCATGGAAATGGAATGTTTTGTTTTTCCAGTGGTTTCCAGGTTATGGGTGGGCTGTGAACTCTTATCATCTCCCTCTCTCCCTTCCCTGTCTGAGTCAGAATTTCTGGAGATAGGGCTCGGGAATCCATGTTTGACAATCATGCAGGTGATTCCTCTGCACATTATGGTTGGAGGACCAGCGAGGCCGGCCCACCTGTGTCAAATTCAAATCAACTATAGCTGCACATAAGCTAGATGTGGATAGGGGCCCCATTCATTTCTGTCTTGTTAGATGGCCTGAATTACCAATGCTGCTTTGTTAGATGCCAACTCTCTGTCACCCAGTCCTGAACTATGGTGTCCCCACGCACTCCCTCAGTGCTCTTAGTCACCAATCGTGGCTTTTCCTTCCATTCTTGGCCTTCATGATGTGTGGCTCCCTAAAGAGGTTTAACTTCCTGTGCATGTGAGGTCTGCATCCCTGGGCATGGTCCAGTTGCTTGGATTTCTCAGGAGTAGATTGCTGTATTCTGGAAAGTAGCATATTCTAGAGCAGATTCTGGATTTCAAACTTTTTAGACCATGACTCAGTATGAGAAACCCATTTTATGTGGAAACTCATACCTGTATAAATATGCCCAGTGAACAAACAAATACATCCATCATATCTTTGCCCTTTGATATTTTCTATTCTATTTCATCAAAAAGAGTCTTTAGGTGCAAAATCCAGGCAGATCTAGAGTCTCTGTCAAAAATCTGATGGAAGCTATAGCTCTAACCTTCATTATTTGCAAATGATTTCGGGGTCCACAATCTCCCCACACCGTCTACGGATCGCAGATGATGCAGTTTCTCGCTTGCACTCAAGGAAGCTCACCACACTAGTGAAGCAGGGCGACACTGGGGTAGGCCTCTCCGAGCTACATGTGGAAATATCAGTATGCCGCTCCCCCAGTACACCTTCAGAATATCTGGGGCAAGGTGGGGCTCTCAGCCTTGGGAAGAGTAGTGGAAAAGTTTCTCAAGTGACTTCTAACCTGAACTGGGAGCGGGGTATAAACCTCCTATAAAATCACTGCAGTTAGAAGCCGGCTTAGTATTTTAAGCGGAGACAAAGCTGAGACTCTTTCCGCTATTAATAACAAAGTACTTCCAGTACATCCCACAAGCAACAGTGTGTGGTCACACCATGGCCAAAAAGCTGGTTCCACTTGCCCTGGCTCTACCTTCCCCGTGGGCCTTCAAACCCGCCTCCCAGCCACCGGCCTCCCCCTTCCTCATGCCATTCCCTTTCCCACCTGCATTTCCTCCCTTTCTTTCTGAATGGTTCTCACCTTCCCAGATTTCTCCCGTTGAACCTCAGTGACTTTCTGTCTGTGCTGGGTAACTCCCTGATTGAGTGATTGATAGCAGATACATGCTTCTTAACTTCAAATGAATGGACAAAAAGGCTAGGTCTTGCTCCTTTTTTTTTTGGATTTACCGCCGCACCCTAGAAACAGCAAATGCTCAATGAGAATTTCCCCCTACAAGCCCAGACACTGAGGTTGGCACCCATGCCTTCAGCTTACCTTCTCACTGGTGCCCAGAGGCGATTGGGCAAAATGGTCATCAGCACATATTTGGGTGCTGTGTAGTCTGGTTCAAGTTTCAGCTCTACATACACGGACACAGAAAGTTCTCTAAAAAATATTATTCAGGGTTGAGGGGGAGAAACAGCTATAGGGCAGTGTGTTTACTCTTCTACCTTGTATGAGTGAAAGATCATGTGCGCACACGTTCGTTAATGTATGAAATTTCTTTGGATGAATCCAAAAGAAACTAAGCAGTAGCAGTTTCCTCCATTGGGGGAGGGAAGAAAGGAGATTTATTTGCTTATTTTTCACTATACACCTTATAGTTACACATGCATGTACTGCTAAGTCAAAAAGTTTAAATTAAAAAATTTCCGGTTTTGCTGCTTAGGGGTGTGATTTTTAGAAAGTTGTTGATTTTCCTAATCCTCAGTTTCTTCATCTGTAAAATGTAGCCAAGGCAGCCTACCTAAATGGATTGCATGGGTTAAATATGATAATGCATACAAAATACTCAGCAGACGGCCTGGCACATTTCTTGTTAGAATTCACGAAATGGTTAACTGACCCAGGTCCTTAGAATTCTGTTCCGCGCTCTCCTATTTTAACCCAAAGCCTAGAAGCCTGGATAGTTAAGGCCATTCCACCTCCATCGCAGTGTTTGGTGGTACTTATGAGGTCAGCATCTGGCGGAGGGCCGCGTAACCCATCCGCCTGCATCAGGGGCTGACCCTCTCTTCATTTCGCCCCCTCAATAAGTCTCCCGTTTCCTTTTTACCCTCAAGCACTCTCAGCTTTGTTCCTTCCAACGTTTGTTCTTTTTTTTTTTTTTCAACGTTTGTTCTTTAATTTAATCCTTCACATATGCCTCAGATGACACCAATGAGCATCTTAAAAAACTGGAAATTCTTGAATTGAAGCAACGAGCTTCTACCCCAAGGTGCCTAACTTCCAGCTGGTTGCTTTTGCCAAGATGAGAGAGCTCTTTAAGCGGTGATTCATTTCAGCTCACGTTGCCTGAGTCGGTGTAACTTTGTTAGAATTATTTGTGAGTCATATCACTTCTCTGCCCTAATTAACTTTTTCTGTTCAAGTGGTTATAAGATGATTTATTTGCTTTTACTTAAGTAATGGGAAATAAGTAGAAGGTTGAGGTTCTAGGGGTTAGTTGTTGGTGCAAAATGACTGTCAACTCCTGTTATGCAATTGCTTTTCCTGAAATCTTTTGGTAGTGGCGGCTGTACCGAATTGAATGACTTTCCAGAGTCTTGTTCAAGAACAAGATGTATTCTAAACCTGGAATGGAGGGCAGGGAGGCGTGGAAGAATACTATTATGTGCCAGTGTCTAATCACATTAAAACAAAAGTAGCTAACATTTATTGAACGCTTACCATACACCAGACTCTGGGCTAAGCACTTAGTTTGGTTCTTACCCTCACTCTCCAAGAATTGGTCCCCATTTTTCAGATAAGGAAAGTAAATGACTTGCCTGAGAATTTAATCAGTGTCAGTGAATCCACCTGGACCACTGGCCACAGAGCTCATGCCCTTAACCATGATCTAGATCAGGGATCCAAAACCCTTTTCTGTAAAGGGCTAGATAGTAAATATATTAGGTTTTGAGAACAGAAAATATGTAAACAAATGAGAGTGTCTGTATTCCAATAAAACTTTATGAGTAGTGAAATCTGAATTTTATATAATTTTTATGTGTCATGAAGCATTATTCTTCTTTTGATTTTATCCCCCATCATTAAAAAATGAAAAAAACCATTCTTAGCTCATAGGGGCAAAACAGGTGTTGAACCAGATTTGGCCTGTGGGCCATAGTTTACCAACCCCTGTTTTAGATCACTGAAAACAGACCAGTTGTGGGAGAATGGAAAATCTCTATAAGAGGCTTGCTCAACCTATTCCAGAGCCTTCTGGATTTTAGCTGGGGCCTAAAATGAAGAGACGGGAGAAATGTGGCCTCCCCTGTCTGCCCTAATTCTCACACTTGCAGTTCCTTTTAATCACCTGTCACCCGAACCCATTCTTTCAGCTCTGAGCTCCCCACTCTCCTGGGTTGCCCAGAGCCTCTCCTGGGTGCCCCACTTAGATCACCCCTCCGTAGGCAGTTTTCCTTCCTCCCTCTCCCCCAGCCTCCCATTTCCTCAGAGAACTGACATAGCTAAAATGCTTTTTAAAAATTTGCCTTAATGTATTTGCATCTTAAAGGAAGCTTCTGGACAGGGCGATTCAAAGATATGACTTTTTGAAGCATTTAGCCGGGGAAGATGAGTGAGGTGCACTGAAGGTGGGGGAGGAAACTACTCATATTACCTTAAAATCATACCTGGACAGACCCATAGGTGAGGCTGGTCCTGACCAGAGAACCTAGGGCTTCCTTAAGGCCCCTGGACTAAGCTTGGATGTGGGTAAGTGATGGGCTACTGGAGGCGTGCTGTGAGAAACCTCAAGGGTTCTTTACCAGACAGGCTGAAGAGGACAACTTGGTACAGAACTAACAATGAAGGACTGATGAGCTTAGGGCTAGATGTAGGAGGTGGTGACTTCCTGGGCCCACTTAGGCAGATTTCCCAGAGGTAACAACCACTCCAGGCACTTACCTCGGCATCCACACAGCCCATGGGAAAATGCTGCAACAGCTCCACCGTCCTTTCAGTTCCATCTGGTGGTTCTTAAGTACTGTATGCGGTGGAGGCTGTCTGAAACCCTGGACACAGCAGAGGAGGACAATGCCCGTCTTCTGAAAGGGGCACGTGCTTCCTGGGTTGTTTTACATTTCCTGAACTTTCCTACATCTTGTGGTTGTTTTCTCCCTCCTACCCACCTCCTCTCCAAATATAAACTACTGACACTTAACCTTAATGTGTTAATTACACAGTCTGTGTAATTAACAGTGTTAATTAACACTTAATGTGTTAATTACAAATATGTTTCTGAGCCTACCAGACCATCCATGCCTGGATGTTTCCTCTTTTAGCCCATGCCAGCCTCACCAAGCATAAATACAGGTCCTTGCCATTAGCCTTCCTGGGAAGGTGGTAGGATACATGACTCCTTTTGTTATGGGTCCAGCTAAGACTAGACCTGTCCAGGGCATTGTGTGTGTGTGTGTGTCTGTGTGTGTCTGTGTGTGTGTGTGTTTGTGTGTGTTAGTTAACTGCAGCAGGGGAAGGACAGTATTTCGCAGGCCCATGTTTAAGGAATAGCAAGATAGGGAAAAATGCCTGACCATTATCCTCACAGAGGCAGAATTTTCCCAGGAAAATACCTTTCTTTGCAATAGGCTGTTTTGTTTTTTTGGTTTTTTTTCCTTTCTTTTTTGGGGCTAGCTAAATGTCTGTGTGTATTTTTGGACCTGGAATGCACTGTTGTATTTTAATTTTCTAAGATTTTTTTGCTGTCTTCAGGGTAGGTCAGTTTGCAGACAGACTTTTACAGTCCCAGAAATATCCTTTCCTGGGGAGGAAGAAAAGTAAAATGAATAACCTGTGATATTATTTGACATTCCCATATAGCTTCAGAAAGGAAATGTGTATAGAAAATATCTGTCTTTGACCCTTCCTCCCCCCACCCCCATCAAGTCTGGCTTTCGGATGTGGCCTATAATATCTTTATACTGACACACTGAGTTCGAAACTCATCAATATTTGAACAACATTCCAAAGCGGATGGTATGTGGGAAGTATTATATTTGGCTTCTATGTCTGCCTCTGAAGTGTTGATTTAGGATGGATTGATTAATTCAGAATGTTAAGGTTAGAATGAAATTTTGGGTGGCTCTGAGTTCAGAGCTCTATATATAGAATTTTTTGCTGCTGAATAGTTTGCTCCATTCACCCATGCTGCTTTTTAAAGACCTGTGCTCTTTTAGTACACCCACAGATTTGAATTTCTGTTCTTGTTTGAACAGAGGAAGAGAGCAGTGAATACACAGGCAAGATAAAGCACAAGAGCGGACAACCCACTTACACAACTCCATTTTCAGACGTTCCAAATTCTAAAAGAATTTCTGAAAGAGGGATGGGTATTATTTAAATTTGTCTTCCAATTTAGTTGCCTACAGACAGCGATGTTGCATGGTGATGTCCCTTACATATTTGGGATGATGATTAGAGCGATGAAGGTGTGTGGTAATAACGAATACCATTTACGGAGCATCTACCACATACCAAGAAGCTATACACGTGTTTCTCTTTAGTCCTCACAATAACTTTACCAGGTGGCACCTGAGGCTAAGAGAGATTACGCCACTTGCCCCAAACCACACAGCTAGTGAGTAGCAGAGCAGCATTTGTACCCAGGACTGGCGGACTGCAGCCTGGCGGTGCTGTTTCAACTTCATTGGCGGGCGCCACCTGATCCTGCTGGCACAGCGCATGCGCCAGCGGAGCGTCGGCCCTCCTTTGTCTGCAGCGACTGGTCTGCGCCCCGCGGTCTGACCCAGCCCGGCTTTGTTTTCTTGCCCATTGTGTTGTTTGCGAGCCCTTTACTCCCTGAATGGTATCTTCAGCGCACAGTTAAGAGACATTTAATGTTATCGAAGTGTATGTTCACAATCTTGTGACATGAAATAGTTCTTGGGGTTAAGACACAAAAGCTGGCTCACAGAGCAGCAGAACTGTTGGCAAGGAGTAACATTTAATAAATTGTTACAGAAACACCTGGTAGCATAATAAGTTATGTGAGATGAAAGAACCAAATACGTGGATCTGGGTAATGTAAAGACTTCTGGGCTGTAGAAACAACAGTAAAATGGTGATAGCACAAGCCCATGAGGCTGATCTCTTGCCTCCGATTTTTATTCTACAATGCATTCTTTGAGATCCCGTTCCTATTTTTAATAATGCCTTACTCTATTAGAAAACAATCCTTCTTCTTCTATCAAACATGATTGATTTTAAATTGCTTTTAAGAATAACTGGGAAGGAATACTGTTTCAGAGAATAGTTTACAGAAATCTCTACCATGACAGTTGCTTGTTAATAACCGCTATTCCGGAACTTGGGGGCACTCCATTAGAGCTTGTAAATTACTCAGGGTCTCGAATTAGAATCCTAAACAAGTGCACTGCTGATTTAAAGTGAGCTGTGAGAAACGAAGACATAGGAAGAAGAAGGAATTTTGAATTTGCTTGGTCATTTTATTTTCAAAAATAAATTGAAATGATAAAGCATCACTTTTTATCTTGTTACCTAGCTTTGTTTTTGACACCTACCTACATTTCCTAAATACTGTATTAAAAAAAAAAAAAAAAAAGCCAGCATCCTAAATACTGTAAGTTTAAGACTTCCTCCCTCCCTCACCTTCCTCTCTTCCTTCCTTCCTTTTCCCCCCTTTCCTTCTCTTCTCCCTGGTGGGAATGAGACAAGCACTTTTTAAAAATATATTAATCTTTTTATTTGTTTACAGATGTCATTTGAAGCGAAGCTTCCATACTTTTCTTCCTTTATATTAAAAAAATAAAATGTTTATCTGGAAGCCAGTCTTATTGAAGACTAAAAGATAAACATACCTTAGTTATAAGGCATTTTTATAGAGACTCTGATAGCAAATGAATTGAGAGAAATGCTCTTTGATGCACTGTGGAAATGTAATGTTATTGTCTTCCTGTCGATGTAACCTGGAGTGATATATAGCCACCTCTCCCTGGCATGGGAGATTAATGAAATGACTCTAATTTTGGCAACACTTGCACACTGAGTGGGTAACATAACTCTAAGTTGATTTGTGTAAAGGGTGGAGCTGACTTTAAACAGCACATCATAGCATCTAGTCATTTTGGTGACATTCAAACTGCTATTTCAGCCCTATTCAAGGAAGGCTGTCCAAAACCCCTCTGCCTCTTTTGTGTCTGTACCACGATGACACTGTGATTCTAGCTGAACTCCCATCTACTATCAGATGATATGCCCCTTCAAATGATTGTGTTTGCCAGTTAATAAAGTTACTTGGTGCTATGATCTATCTTTAAAAGAACAAATGTATACTGTGTTTTTAAAGATGCAACCATTTTTTGGTTGCGGTTTACCCCCACTTCTTTTAATTATTTATACTACCTAAGGTGCAAGGGCTTCTCCTTTTGTAGCCCATGGGACCCGCAAGGTGATTTGTTTCTGTGGCAGCTAAGAGGATGGGCTTTGGAGGAAGACTGACTGGGTTCAAATCCTCCCCCAGCACCACCTCATAGGGGTGTCCTAGTGATTAAATGAGGCACTGTGTACTGCAAGACACAGTGCCTGGCACAAAGTAAAATTATTTTTATTGATTTTTTTTTTTTAAACAAAACCTTCTGAATGTTTTGGTTCAGTGCTTTTCTCTAAACACCCTATATTAACAGAGACCATCGATCATCAGTGACCACGAACATCACAGAAAAAGACAACCAGATACCATGACGATTCTGATGGAAGTACATGACACGTCTAATAAAGTGGTCTTGTCAAAAAATCAAACCTGAATCTAATCAGGCTCGATCTAACCACCACTTCTCAGAAAATAATAGGGCACAGAGGGCAAAACCCAGAATGTGGGAAAGTCTAGGACAAATGACTCTGTGTCTTCAATAAGTGAATGGCCAGGAAAATTAAAGTGGGGAGACAGGGACCTATAGACTAAAGAAGACACAAGAGCCATGGCAACCAACTGCAACATATGGACCTTATTTGGACAATTCAAACAAACTGTAAAAAGCATTTAGGAGACAACTGGGAAAAATGAACACTGAGTGGATATTTGATGAAATTAAATGATTATTGTTAATGTTTCAGTGGTGATAATGGTTTTGGATTTGTGGGTTTTTTAAAGTTTATTTTTAGAAATGTGTACTAAGTATTTTAGAGACATGCACATAAGTATTTAGTTAAAATTTGTGGGTGAAATGATATGATGTCTGATTATAGATGAAACAAAAGTAGCCCTGAGTCAGTAATTATTGAAGCTCCATGATGGGTAGGTAGGGATATTTAATAATCTTTTCTCTACTTTTAAGTATGTTACCATTTCCTTGAGAAGAATTAAAAATATATCAAAAGAAAGCAAAACAATCTCAACCACCAAAAGCAAAAATTCTGTGATAATTTAGCAGGCACTCGATCCAGAGTAACAAACTTCCAGCATCCCAGAATCCCTGTGACTTTGATACTTTCTACCCAAATCATGGTGCCTGTTTCTAGGTCACTGATTACAAGAGGCTTCCTTACTCAGGTGGGTGATTTTCCCCTAACATGGTTTACTATCCTTAACAGAATTTGAGAAAATGGCTGTTTCAGGTTGGTTTCTGTCACCTGCCTCTGAGGTCAAATACTGCTATCAGGAGTTGACAGTTGCTATTTTGGCTCAAAGTACTTGAGGTCATGGTCATTCCATTATCTTTCGAAGACTGCAGTTTTTGAATCTGACTTTACTGGATATCAGGTGCTTGGTTGGCCGTCTTTTTATAGATGACATCAATATCAAGTGGTACAGAAAAGCTTTCCCAAACCATGATTGCCTTATTAATCAACTCATAAAACTGATCAGGAAAATGTTAGGGAATCTGTTAATGTAGTAATTAGGAAATAAATCTAAAACCTACCTTTGTTGGATAAATAGGCTTTGAAAAAAGGAGTGGTGATAAAGTTCCAAGAAACAAATGCACCTTACTATTTAATTTGCTCTTCTCTCTCTTGACCTATACTTTTTGCTCCATGACAATGTCTCCAGTTAGCAACTAAAAATATTTCTCTTTTCTGAGTGAGAATAGCCATAAGTTGACAGCCTGGGTTCCTTTTTCTGTTATTTTCCTATCTTGGAGAAACTGGGCATAAGATTCCAAGGTTATTAAAAGAAATCCAGAGCTAAAAGATTAGATACATTTTTTTGAATTTAAAAAAATCAATTCATTTGGCATAAATAAGATCCTGTCTTTCTTTATGCCATCACATTTAATCAAGATGGGCAACGTGAGTCTTTCAGAAATAATAATCAGTTTATCAGGATCCTGGACCAAAACATTTACTGTTTAAATGAAAGAAAAATACTTATTAAAAATCACTATATTGGGGAATTCTGATTAGTTATTAAAAATCCATGGCCACATTAAAAGTTGAAAAGAATTATACTTGATCAGTAAATGATACAAACATTATATCAGAGAAAGAGTGGTGTGAGTACAGTTGTTATAATCTGTTAAAAATTCCACATTTTAAAAAAATATATTTATTTTATTTATTTATTTTTGGCTGTGTTGGGTATTCGTTGCTGCGCGCGGGCTTTCTCTAGTTGCAGCGAGCAGGGGCTACTCTTCGTTGCGGTGTGCAGGCTTCTCATTGAGGTGGCTTCTCTTGTTGCGGAGCACAGGCTCTAGGTGCAGAGCACAGGCTCTAGGTGCGTGGGCTTCAGTAGTTGTGGCAAGCAGGCTCAGTAGTTGTGGCTCGTGGGCTTCAGCAGTTGTGGCACACAGGCTCAGTAGTGTGGCTCACGGGCTCTAGAGCGCAGGCTCAGTAGTTGTGGCACACGGGCTTAGCTGCTCCGTGGCATGTGGGATCTTCCCGGACCAGGGCTCGAACCTGTGTCCCCTGCATTGGCAGGAGAATTCCCAACCACTGCGCCACCAGGGAAGCCCAAAAATTCCACATTTTTAATGAAGGATATTAAATTTCAACATGAGGTTGGGCTTTAAGAGTTTCTGATCCCTGCCAGCTTTGGAAGTTTCTAGATCTGCAGAACACTGTGTCACTCTCCTCCACAAAGCTTGACTATACATGTGTTCCTGGTTCCTGATAGCAAATCAACTGCATGTTGGTCATTTTCTCCACCTCCTTTCAGTGGTCGCAGGGCCAGCATGGTCACACATCTGGATGGACTAGGAGTCTCCTTTCTCTGTTTGTCTAATTCTTCTACATTCTGCAAGAGCTGGTTTCAATGTTATTTACTCTGTGAAGTTTTCTACTTTGCTACCCCACACTTCCCACCTCCCCAGCTGAATTATACTCCTCCTCAGCACTTAATCTGTTGTGTAAACACTGCAGAGTTTAGATAACCCCCAAACTCAGCCCTGAGCTCCCCCCAGGTTGGGTTGCTCCTCTTGGTTACTCGAAGGGCCCCCATGGATATTTATTGAATGAAGGTGTTTCCTGTTTCGCTTTGGCCTCCATTTTGTCTTTTTTTAAAAAAAATAAATTTATTTATTTATTTTTGGCTGCGTTGGGTCTTTGTTGCTGTGAGCGGTCTTTCTCTAGTTGTGGCGAGCGGGGGCTACTCTTCGTTGCGGTGCACGGGCTTCTCATTGCGGTGGCTTCTCTTGTGGCGGAGCATGGGCTCTAGGCACGCGGGCTTCAGTAGTTGTGGCTCGCGGGCTCTAGAGCGCAGGCTCAGTAGTTGTGGCGCACGAGCTTAGTTGCTCCGTGACATGTGGGATCTTCCCGGACCAGGGCTCGAACCCATGTCCCCTGCACTGGCAGGCAGATTCTTAACCACTGCGCCACCAGGGAAGCCCCCATTTTGTCTTCTGAGCCTCCTTTTCTATTTGCATTTGTAGGTTGCCCTTTGCTTCAAACAGGGCATTCCTTTCAGTTACCCTCTTTAGCACCTCATACCCACCCTGAGAAGTGGATATAGAAGCTGTAGCCCTGAGTTTACAGAGGTGGACAGTTTACCCAAGGTCCAACATCAATTTGTGGAAGAAATATGACTGCTACCCAGGACTCTGTGTTCTCCTAGGATAGGTGTTTGGTTTTATTTTGTTTTTTGTTTGTACCACGCAGCTATGGAAATAATTTAAATATGAATAATATTTCTTATATATTCCCCACTCCTGAAAGAGAAGACTCGAACCATTGTTCATTCCTCCACAGCAATCCCTTGGCTGACTTTGGAGCTGTGTACAGAGCCTCGGAGAAGCACTGGACCTCAGCTCTCTCCACAGGCTCCTGGGGCTCCTGGAAGGGGAAGTAACCTGAGATGTGGGTGAATCACCTCTAAGCCCTCAGAGTTTTCAAGTAAGAGTAGGATTCACAATGGAGAAAGGAAACTACATCACAGCCCCTTGCATTTCTCTGTCTGATTGTAGAACTTCGGAGTCATGAGTATTTTCACCAAAGTATGTCAATAAAATAGGACAAACTCCATCTCATAAGTTTGGCTGCTGCTACCTGAACAATGTAGCCGAGTTCCTTACAAAACAGAGAATCACTCAGGCCGGGCAGTCACTGAGTCAGGTCTGAAATCACCAGCCTGCCTTGCCTTTTGGGGTACCGACTTGACTGATGTTTTGGGGCTGAAGTTAGATGCATTGCCTATGAACACACTTCTATTCAGCTATAAAGAATTAGAGCAAGGACTCCATGTGTAAATCGCACATGACTCCGCATCCCAGTTTATGACAATCGTGTAATAAAAATTGCTATGCAGCACTGTTTAGCAGCTTGCTTCCAATATTGCATTTACAAAAATTACATATTTCATATAATCAGGCCTGTCTCTTACTTAATCATCCCACACATCATATAAATCTTTAAAGTGGACAGGTCTATAAATCACTAGCATTTTTCATTTACCACTTATTCTAAGCCAGGCAGTTTCTTATTTAAATTGCCATATGAATAAATCTAATAATCCTTATTCACTTACATCATCTCAAACTTTAAATCTTATTCCAGCTGAGGTCATAAGTGAAATCAGTATTGAGGGCAAAACTAGCAGCTGTAACAACTATAATAGCTTGCCAAATTATATTAAAGGGCCCAAATAACATTAAAAAAATGAGGAAGAACTGAATTACATTATTAAAGGTGTGATCTGCTGATCAGGCAAATGCAGGGCCTAAACAGAGCTCCTGCATGGGGTGTAGCTTCTGTGCAGGGCTTGTACCAATTGGAAGAGAGAGATACTTGCCTGAACTCTCTCATTTGCACACCTTGATTAAGATCTAGATCACAATTTCTCAACCTTGGCACTATTGACATTTTGGGTCATGCAAGTCTTTCTTGTGGGGGTCTGTCCTGTGCATAGTAGGACGTTTAACAGCATCCCTGGTCTCTGCTCACTAGAAGCCAGTAGCACTCCCTACCCCCAGTTGTGATGATCAAAAATTTCTCCAGACATTCTCAAATTTCCCCTGTGGGAAAAATCATCCTTATTGATAACTACTGGCCTTGATGATCCAACAGGACTGAATTGGGGCCTCTCCCAGGGAGAACCCAGGGATGATCTGAGGACTCTGGGTTTCATAGGGAGACATGCTCCACACCGTACCACCTTCCTTAACATTGGTGCTGCCAACTTTGGTGGATGAGCAGTGAGTCCAGTACAGTTCTCAGATTAATGGGAGGAGGATCAGGGAGAGGGGACAGGGGAGAAAGAAGCACAACAAGGAGAGTAGGGAGAACAGTCAATGACAGGACAACTCTCGAACTCAGGCAAAACGTCTCCCATGTTGGGGCAGACCCTTTCCTCACCTTTCCCATCGAATTAGCAGCCTGCATCTCTACCCTTTATGAGAACTCAAGGGCATCACAGACCTGACATTCACAGCATCTATATCAGCATGGCTGTGGGATACAAATTATTTTTGTATGCATCTTAAATGGTTCAGAAAGGTCATGTGATTTTGTAGCGATCAAAGGAAAATGGTGAATGTTTGTCAAGGGGACTTTCAACCTGAATAATTGGTTCACGAGAAACTTAGCATTATCAGGCATGTACGAATGCTGAGAATGAGGAATCTGGTTTCCCCTCCTCTTACGGTTGGCAGATTGTATCTTATGATAGCTGGCAGAGATGCCGATAGTTCATCTCCAAGCCCTGGAAGGAACTGGCTGCAATTAGTTTTCCCAGAAAGGTTCTGCCAGGTCTTTGACAGACTAAGGAGTTATACCCCATATAAATCATTCTTGCTCTGCCATCTTAAATGCACACGCTTTTCTAGAAGGGCATCCATCCTGTATCACCCAAGCCTAAATAAAGCAAATAATGCCATTACAATTTGGAGATGAAACCCACTGACAGCTCGATGTAACAGAGTGCTGGCCCAGGGGCTCGGCGTGGGGGGATTTGTAATTATGGGTTGGCAGTACCTCATGCTTAACTAGTGGGAACAGTGATATCATTTATAATGGGGACCAAAAAGACAGAACCAGGAAACAATATCAGAATGAAATCTGTTGTGTTCAGAAACTCTCCTTTTTGAGAGGTTTTTGATTAGCATTGAGAATGGCAAAGCCGTTCCATTGTCTTAAACCTATGGTGACTTCTGAGTCATTGAGTTGTCAAGCCAATTCACTTTGTATAGGAAAGAGGTTATTAATTTAGCTCAATTTTACCTGTAATTTTGGGAACCTCACTCCATCTTTCCCTTTATTTCTCTGTATAAAATAGCATTTTCATTCGTGCTCTTTTAGAGATGAATTTAAAGCTCTCAGCTATTTCATTTAGTCATTGTATGGAAGATACAGATTATACCTTCTGGTGCCTTCCCACCTACTTAAAATGCTCCAGGATGCCTGATATTTAAGATGGCATTATTACTTCAAACACAAAGAGTATGAATCTTCCCCGCAGCCTATTTTCTACATGTCCCACAGTAGATGGAGACAGGACGAGATGGCGGGGAGTATCAGATGCTTCCTTGGTGGAGTTGGGCCCCCTTGCCGTGGTCAAGTCACTATCTCAATCTCTGCCTTATCTATCTACTAACAATGAATATTGGCAGTACTTGGCATTGTTGTTTTCAGAGTGGTCTCTACATCTTAGTGAAACATGCTAATGTGTTTTCCGAGTTCCAGCACTGATATTCTGTGATGCCAAGGCCTGGAATAAAAAGGAAGAGGTAGAGAGACAAGATTCCTTGGCCTCTAATTAGCACCATCCATGGGCTCTGCTCGTTATCAGGGATATGAACCCCTTCATCCAAGGTTCCATGTCAGCAGTGTGGGGAGCATGTGTTACCTGAGAAAACTCTTCTTTAAAATAAACTTCTAACAGTAACACCACTGCCTTTTTAGGAAAGTATCAAATACTTTAAAATCAGACATGCAGTCAGCTGTATAAACAGTACATTCACTGACTTACCCTCTTCTCAGGGAAGATGATTGAGCTGATGACTATTTTATTGACAGATCATTTTGTGTCTCATGTAAGAATGTTTTGCATTTTTAATGACCCCTTTTATTCTAGGAAAGTAAAACATTTATAAGCCAATATCGGCCTGTTTTTCTCCATAATCATTGATGCCTGAGGGGATGATATTCATGCTCTGATGTTGGCACTTGGACCGTCATGGTGGGATAACACCCACTAGAAGATTTCACTCTGGAGGCCCAAAGTGTCTGTCATGGCTTAAAAAATGGGCTACTTGCTGTGGGCGGAAGAATCTATATCTTTTCTATTACCCATGCCTAGTCCAAGGCCTATGATATATAATAACAACGATAACTTTCATTAAGCACTGTTACATACCAGGCACAGTGCTACGTACTTTACTTATATCTCATTTAAATCTCACAGCAGCTCCATGAGGTCCTGAGCTGGTTGCTGGCCTATTTGCTGCTCCCAGATCCAGTCTCTGCCCTTTTCCTGCTCTGCTCTGTGTCACATTTCTCAGGCTCCTTGGCTGCTTGGGTTCAGCCAATAAGAGGCAATGGTAAAGGCTGATGGGCAGGAAGGGAGAAGAGGTGAGGGAATTTCTCCCTTCTTGCTCTGATGCAGGTGGTGGCTCTGGGAACAGCTGGGTCTCCTCCATGGATCCAGCTCCCTCTAGCCCTGGCTTCTGAGCTGGTATCACTACCTGCTCTGACATCTGCGAGGGGGTGGAAGTGGCTTCCTGACGCAGCTAATCTCTGGGTTTCCTCCCCCTCCTGTTTGGCTTCTTAGCCCTTCCATCATCCAGGTAATCAATTCTCCATATGAAGTGCCCTCTCTTTGAAGTTTCTGGAGTGGTTTTCTCTCCTGACTGGAACCTGACAGAGGCAAATACCATAGTACCCACTTTCTCCATATAAGGAAAACAAGGCTCAGAGGCATTAAGAAACATACCTAAGTCTGGTCATTCAGCCCATGCCTGTTAACCACGAGACAGTCCTGCCTCAATGTGCAAATGAAAAGTCATCGGGTGATTAACATATCTGCTTGAACTCGGGCTTATGGGGCTAAGAAAACATCAATTACACCCAGATCAGGTCAATCGAGAAGACCTCTGTTCTAGTGCTACTTATTTCTTCCTCTAGCAAGTTGTGTGATTTTGGAGATATTCCTTAACCATCATAAAACTGCCTTGATCATCTCACAGAATGATTCTAATAATAAAATATAAGGCAAATAGGAAGTGAGACAGCAATCTGGATTCTTCCAAGGAACTATGTCCTGCGGGCTGGATCCTAACCGTGTTATAAAGTTTATATGGTACCTGTATAAAAGATGCTGCATATCTCATCTTGGTTCAACCAGAAGTTCAACAAATATTTCTGAGTGCCTGCCATATCCCAGGCACTATTCTAGGCTCTTGGGGTTTAGCTGTGAACTAAACAGACAAAAACTGCTGCCCTCAAATACGGTCCACTTTCTGTTTTGTTTTGTTTTAAACACCCACATGTTAACAGTACTGTTCCTTAGAACCTCAATGCTGAGGTGTAGTCTTAGACACCAATCGCACTTAAAAACATGTCATATGGTTTTGTCCAAGAGCATTCTCTCTAAAGAGTATAAAAACCAGATAATACTGGATGTACCTGTGGGTTGAAAGGGGGAAGAAGGTGGAACGTTCGTCCTTCCAGGGGGTGGTACAGTGCAGAGGTTAAAAGCATGGACCCTGGAGTCAAACTGTCTAGGTTCAAACATCTGAGGTACCACGTACCAGCTGTGTCACCTTGGGCAACTCACTTCTCCAGATCTAGTCTCCTCATCTGGAAAATGGAAATGGTAATACTAGTAAACCTAAAGCATGGGGCTATCAAGAAGATTAAACAATAATACACGTAAAGTCATCAGAATGGTGAGAACCACTAACATGTATTATTTTTACTTCGTGAAATTAACTGGGATAGCAAATTTCATGGAGGTCCCTCAGGCCATGTCTTGAAGCTTTAAACAGACTAGTTCCATTAAAGTGGAACACTGCTTGTGTTTCTTAAAATCTTACCATTTGGATTCCTTTCTTCTCATTATTAGAAAATGTCCCTGTTTTTCTTTTCCTGTAATTCTCATATCCTCTGTGCAGAATAATTCCCCTTCTTCTGAGGTACTGGCACCAATAAATATGCTTTTTTTTTTTATAAGAGCCTAGGCATTTGGGACCCCACTAATAAGGTCTCATTGTAATTTAACTCAGTCCAAAGGGTTTTTATTAAGTATCTACCAAGGGCAACTGGATCCCTGAGAGAGCTATAGGGACTGATGTACACTGAGGTGATAGGAAGGGGCCCAATTTAGTCAGGATTTACATGCAGGCAAGCTCTCTTTGGCAGCCTTTATAATCTACGTTTGCTGGTTATTTTGTTTACTTCATTCGTAATTCACCTTGCACCAGTTTTTCATTCATTCATTCAGTCAACACCTACTATGTGTTTCGGCATCTCGCTGGGTTCTCGGGGGTACAGTGGGGAGCAAACAGGCTCGATCGCAGCCTTTCCCAGCATCTCTGAGGTTGGACAGTGTACCCAGTTGTGTGAAAGCACATTCTCTTACATAAGAAGGGTAATTCACTCCCCTAGCCCCCATCCCCATTGTTTTCTGGGAAGACCCACTAGGCTCACGGAGAGATCTCTCAGCCCTAGGAAGTTCAGTGGGACAGCCCGATACGAGAGGGAACTTTGCAAGGCGTCACAACGACAGTGTCGCAGGATTCTCAGAGGTTCTTCCTTCTTGGGAGCAGCAGGAAGGGCTTTTGCACCCCATCCATGTTCCCCAGCTATGAAGAGAATGAGGGTGACTTTCGAAGATCACTGCATTCCTGACGGTGGATGAGGGCAGGGAAGTCTTTTAGCAGTTGCTGAAGTCAGATTAGTGCTGATGGGCTGGGGAGTGGTATCCCTCTGTGCGTGGGAATCCAATGCGATACATTAATCTCCTTGGGGGACAAATGAAATTAATCCTCTCTCCAGATGGCAGCAAAGTGACGAGGGTGTGGAGATGAAAAGAGATTGTGAGGTTGTACGCATGACAGCACCATCAATCGGGTTATGAAACCCAGCACTTTGTTCTCACCAAAGGCAAATGGTACCATCTCATTTTTGCAAGTTGGATGGGTTTGGGGTTCTGGAGAAAAGCCCATTCCTACTAACTTTCCTCAGATTTAACTCCTTTAAATTTCAGAATTTCTATTTAGAAGAAACTATTTTCATTCATCTGTTAAATACTATTTATATACTGATTTCCTTGTGTCCAGCTCTTCCTTTTTTTATTTTTACTGGTTTTCATAATACAGTGCAGCTGTTGGGTTCCCAGGGAAGCAGACTGTGAGATGGAGAGCAGCTTGTGGGAAGTTTACTGGGGGTGCTCCCAGCAACAACACCTGTGTGGGGAAGGGAAGGCAGGAAGACTGGGTGAGGGAGAGGCTGGGCCACGATGCAGTCACAACGCTGGTCTCAGCTGGTTCCACGGCGAGCTCTGAAGCTCGGATGACTCTTCTGAGTTGTCCATATTTGTGTGAAAGGACTGGGTCTTCCTAACTCCAGGTCAACCAGTCAGCTGCCCCAGGAAGGGGCATGACCTTAGACAAGATGGCGTTCCTCAGCGAGGCAGCTGGGAGCTGTCAGCCTGCAACTTTCTCTGGGGAATAAAACCTTGGGTCCTGAAGGGGAAATTGGGTGGCACAGCATTCCTGACTGACACTTAACAGATGCCTTCAGGATGACCTGCACGTTTCCATGACTCTATCAATAACTTCGTTGTTACCTCATCCAAAGGCATATTTATAGTCATTCGTTATCTTGTAGAAGCATTTGGCAGTAGCTTCTCCGTCTTTCTCAATAATTTGTTTCTCTTGCTAACCTTCTAATTCTTCCCTCTCTTTCACCGGCAGAATTAAGAACTCCAGCAGCCCAGCTCCAGGGCTTGTGCTCTTACCCATTAGGCTAAACTGCCTTAAGCTGGTGCTTGGCTGCGGAGGATATCAGCTTCATCATCTTCATCATCATCATTTTTGCCTACACCACTCAGCAAACACTCACTGCCTCCTAGCTCTTGTGAATTTAATTTAATGTGTGTCTATCTTACTTCCCCAAGTTGGTTGAAAGCTCTCTGAGGGCAGAGATCATCTCTTATTCTTTGAACCTCACTGTAAATAGCAGGAATCTGGTAAAATTCATGGACTGAATTGTTTGAAATAGCCTCGTAATGGGCCGCTCAGATTTCACAGGTGCAGTTAATTCTCCTTGTTGTACACAGAATGACCTGTTTAAAGTGAGAAGCAGATTCACTTAATTCTCTGTTCAACACTCTGCAGTGGATTCCTGTGAAATCCAAATTTCCTGCCATGCAAGGTTCTGTATCACTGGGCTCATCTCCTAACCCACTCGCTAGCCGCGTGGCCTTCTGGCTGGATTGCTAACAGGCCCAGAGCAGCCCACCTCGCTTGGCGCCTTGTCTGGAATGCTCCTCCCACAGATCTTCCTCCCACTTCCTCCCACTTCCTCCTTAGCTTCATTCAGTTCAGATGTTCAGTCTTCTGTCCAAAATAGCATCCTCCTCCCATCACTCTCTACTTCCTCTCCCTGCTGTGTTGTAACTCACAGCTCTTCTGATAGTATTTATCCCTACTTGGCATATTTATTTGTTTTCTGTCTCCCCTTTTACAATGTAAGGGCTCCAAGAAGGCAAAGACTTTGTCTGTCTTGTTTAACATGTTATGCCCAGAGCCTAGAACAGTGTCTGGCACATAGCAAGCCTCAACACATATTTGCTGCATGAATGAAACAGGGGAAAACGGGGGTGTCTCAAAATGACTGCCCTGGTGCCCATTCATGGCTCTTCCTTCTTCAGCCAGCAGGGGGCTCTTCGACTCTCTCTAGAATTCAGTATAGTCTACAAGTACCTGGTGAGTTTACCTGAAATTCTACAGCCTCATGCAACCAGAAATAATCATCTCCTCCTTTTTTTTTTTTCCCTCTAAGTAGGATTTTTCCAACTCTGGCAAATATTAAACTTTGTGTTAGCAAACAGGTTTTTGCTTTTTATAGGTGGTTCTTCAAGGATTTTTTGGTTTTGGTTTTTGAAGGGTATAAGGTTTGCTGCTAGAAATTGTAATTTCTAATTCACTCACAGACATGTTGTTGTCATAAACAAAATGTGTGTAGCCAGGGGGACGATAGCTTAGCAGTAATGTAAGTTTATGTAAGTGCTTAAGCCCCACAAATTAAACTGCTGACTGAATGAATGAAGCCAATCAATTACAACATGCATTTATATCCTTTTGAAAGGGAGATGCCGCTCTCTCTCTTTTTTCTAACCACCTTCGCCCCAGTAACCTGGCAATATAATATATCTTGTTGAAAACAGATGTCAGAAATATATTGGTAAATATAACATCTTCTTTTGGAAAATAAATCTTCCCCTACTTAAAATAGGGTGGTTTTAAAGTTTGTATCAATTTAAAAATTGAAAAATCCCCACTGGAGACACTGCTAATGCACTTGAATGGGCTTATTGTCTCTTGGCCATTTCCTTTAGAGTCGATTCTGGCAGGAGAGTGCCAGCCTTATTGCCAAGACAAGAAGAACTATATATTATGGTGTGTGCTCTGCCAACACAAAGTAAAGCTAGTTTGGCAACACTTAACTGTTGTTGGGAAAGCCCAGGTATCATAAAGATATTAATACGGCTAATAGACTCTTATGTCTGTTTCTGTAAAAATCGTCCTTAATTCTGTACACAAGAAAATTCACCTCTTCTGTCAGGAAGTAGTTTCCTGGAAAAACCACAGTAACCTTCTATAAATGAACCAGAGTAAATGGATTCTTGTAGAGGAAGGAGCAAAGAAGAACTCATGGGAATGGATAGCTCACCTAGATGGAGAAAGCTGCCTATCAGGTTATTTTTAACAAAGAAAATCCCCTCATTGCCATCTTCAGCTTGCAAATGGCGAACTAATTTTTGCATGTGTGTGTGTGTGTGTGTGTGTGTGTGTGTGTGTGTCTTTTTTTTTTTTCCTTTCTGGAAAAAAAATGATTGAAACTGTTGACTCTAGGCAGGGGGGAAATGAACCCTTTGACTTGTATGGACTGAGGACGTAGCTAAAGGTGTGTGTGTTGAGTCTGACGAACTAACTCAGCAGCTATTGTTTCAAGGGATTTCTTGGAATGGAGTGCTTCATATCTAACTGTGTTAAAATAAAATGATATTCTTTGTCAGTTGATAGTGTTTGCCTAGTGTGGGCAGAGATCCTTACCAGGAAGGTAGTATGTGTGAGCAACAATTACACCAACAAAATAGACACAATCCTGTCCTTGGAGAGCTTATGAAACCGTGCATATAGAATAGGCACACCTGAAAGAGGCTTAAGATCATTACAAAGCAGGATATCAGTGGCTGTGACCGAGACTCATCTATTTCTGGAAAGTGTGGTCTTGATCCCATTTTTAAAAACTGAAATTGGGCTGAAACCTGGGTATATCTGGTCTCCAGAAAGAACATCACAATATATCCAAAAGTATTTAGCAGTGTGACAGCTCTCCCAAGCACAAAGGTGTCACCTCATAAGTTAGAACTGGAGGTGGTGGGATGAAAGGCCAGTGTATTTTAATCAGTATCAAAAAGTTAATTCAAAAAAAAAAAAAGTTAATTCATTCCAAGGTATTTACTGAGCACCTACTATGTGTAAGGCACAGTGCTAGGGGCCTCAAGTTAATTGGAAAGAAGATATGACGTGCATAAACTGCTAAAATAGAATGGACATAGGGATGAGTGTCTCAAGGGACGTACATATAAAATGTTGGAGTTCAGAGAAAGGTGGACTACTCATAGATAAGAAACCTCGTGAAGGTGTCAGTGGCAGGTGGATCTTATAGAACAAATAGGACTTGAACACTTTGGAGACAGGCATGGCCCTAGGGCTAAGTCCAGATCAGTAACAGGTTCTGAAGCTATGGTTCTCTGTCTTTCTGTATCAGATGCCCATCCAGAACTCCACATTGAAAAATCAAATCTGGGACTTGATTGAAACTTCACTTAGTATCTTCCCCCAGTCATAACTGTCTCCCTGTCTAACCTTCAGTAGTATTTCTTCAGATTATTTTAGTTCACTCTCAGAAGCCATTTCTTCTGGTAGGAGTGAATGAATAAATGGTGTCTATTTTCCTAATCCTTTCATATCCTCTTTATATACAAGGACAGTTGTCACTCAAGCTCACAAGATGATGGGCCGTTTTACAGATGTGGCAGAGCTCTGTTCAGAACAGAATGATGGTCAAGGTGCTCTATGCTTTCGTACCACTTATTTACATGATGGTCCTGTGCTATCATCTAGAAAACTGGGGACTGAAAGCTGTCTCCACCTCCTGTTGCCCAAACAGCAAAACTGATGGACACCTTTTGAAAGAAAAGTAGAAAATGGAAGGGAGTGAATAATACTTGAGTTTGGGGGGATGAAACTGCCTGTCTCAACCACTAAGCATCCCAGCAGGGGTGTCAGCTTCCCTGAGAGACTTCCCAAAGAAACCCCAGGTTTTGAGTGGATTCAACATTGCCCCGGGAACCTCATTTTACATAAAATGGTAAGATGGCAAAATACTGAAGCATACTGGGATCACCAGCCAGGAACAGGGCTTGCTCCAACACAACTAAAACTGGAATTACATGTTTTGGATGTAGAAATGACATGATAAACATAGAGCTTTTAAGACGCAGGAGCACTTGAATAATAATACTTCAAAGCCAAGAAGGGTTAGACACATACCAGATGCTTTACGAATGCCATTAGTGTTATCTTCAAATGGAAAGCATGACTTTACAGAGAGCTTGAGGCTACTGTCCACCTACCGACAGATGCCCTTCAATGACTGGTATCAATATTTTCAAATAAATCAAGCTGTGACCACACTTCAACATAACACTAACTCAGCTGTTCCCAAGTCCATATGGTTTTGTACCCATTTCATGTATTTGGAATCCCTCCAGAATCTTCCTAACTATTTGCTGGAAAACGGAAACAGCCAACTTTGCTGATTGCCAGTAGATTTTAGACACCACCAAACAACATGACTACTGCACAATTCTGATTATTTCTACATTTATGAGAATACCCACTCGCTTTCACTGTCCATCAGTTGTGCTGCCATGAGTCATTGTCATGCCTGAATTCTTCCAAAATATGCTTCCTAGGTGTAGAGTAACAGACCGACTTGGGCTCGCCCCCTGGTAAACCTGTAACTATTACTACTTTTTTTTTTTTTTTTAATAATTTATTTATTTATTTATTTTTGGCTGTGTTGGGTCTTCGTTTCTGTGCGAGGGTTTTCTCCAGTTGCGGCAAGTGGGGGCCACTCTTCATCGCGGTGCGCGGGCCTCTCACTATCGCGGCCTCTCTTGTTGCGGAACACGGGCTCCAGACGCGCAGGCTCAGTAGTTGTGGCTCACGGGCCCAGTTGCTCTAAGGCATGTGGGATCTTCCCAGACCAGGGCTCGAACCCGTGTCCCCTGCATTGGCAGGCAGATTCTCAACCACTGCGCCCCCTGGTAAACCTGTAACTACTACTTCTATGCAGCTTTGCTGAAGCCTCCTCTCCACCAGCAGGCTGCTTCCTGTCAAGCACGGCAGTTTTCCATCTGGATTATTTCTAACCATCAATTCCTCCATACTCTGCCTGAGCTAAAACTGATGCCTCTTCTTGGATGTGCAGAAAAAAAATGTGGCCACACCCTGCATTTCTTTAGACTCAGCTAATTATGAATTTAGAAACTTGGAAACAATTACAAAACATTCTTCAAAATAAACTGCCAACCAGGTTGCACTTTGTTATCTTTGAGAGCGTTATGTGCTAATTCTGATTAAGGGCATACAATCCATATTTTTGTTTTAAAAAATGGATCTACTTTTATGCAGCACCCAAATTTAATTACTCTTAAAGCTTTTTAGGATCCCAGATGAAAGATGCTACTGCAGTGGGAAGTTGTAATATTATTTATTTCTCTAGTCATCAACATTAGTTGGTTTCCCCTTTCTTGAAACCTATTTATCATTTGTATAAATATAGTATTTGGGGAGCTTCCTGCATTAGATCATCTCCCATCCTTTTAGTGCCCTTGACGTTCATTGCACTTTCCTGGTGAGGCTTGCTGAGCCATTAATGCAGTGGCCCCTCCTATTTTAAAACCTTTGGAAAGTCTTTAATGTTACTTATTGCTATTGAGATGACAGTTGACAAATATTTTTCTTGCTTTTGTCCTATGTAGAACACAGTCTTCTTTCTTACCAGGATGACCAGACTTTTCTCCTGAGGTCGATATTCATTCACAAACGTTTATTGTTGTCTCCTCTGGGGCTAGATATTGCTAGGTTCTGGGCCTGCCAAGCAATTTCTGGGCCCTTAACCTTCTTCAAAAGCCAGCTCAGATTGTGTCTCCTCTGAGAGGTTACATCTAGCATGATCTCTCCCACCCACTCGCCTTGTAGTATGGCAGACAGACACTAAGGTAGCTCCCCTGATCCTGTCTCCTGGTATTTATGCCCTTCTGAAATTCCTTCCCCTTGAGTGTAGGAAGATCCTGTGACTTGATTAACCAAATAAAATACAGCAAAGGTGATGGGAAGTCACTTGCATGATGTTACATAAGATTGTCACATCTGTTTTGCAAGGGAGATTGTCACATCTCCCTTGCTGGCTTTGAGGAAGCAAGCAGCCATGTTGGGGAGGTGTGTGTGGTGAGGAACTGAGGGCGGCCTCTGGCTGACAGCCTAAAAGGATTCGAAGCCCTCAGTCCAACACCCAACAAGGAATGGAATGCTGCCATCAACCATATAAGCTTAGACACAGATCCTTCCCCAGTTGAATGTTTGAGTGAGGATCCATCCCTGGCCATGACCTTGATGGAAGCCTTAGAGAGGACCCAATTAAGCCATGCTCTGACTCCTGACCTACAGAACCTGTGAGATAACAAATGTGTGTTTTAACCTGCTTAGTTTGTGGTAATACTGTTGCACAACAATAGAAAACTAAGATATGTAGCTAATTTCCCCCTCCTCTGTGGACTCTGTGTATATGGTACATAGCTCTATAACTTTATTTAGATGGCACTGTAATCTTTTTTTGCATGTCTGGATTCCACAATAATAAATACTAATAATCACTGAAGTGGAGTAGAATTGTACATTGTAGCTCTCAAATGTGTAGAAAAGAAAAAGTAGCTTTTTATTTTTTTTTCTTTTTTGAAAAATTAGCTTTCTATTGTTTTCTCTAACTGCCCTCATCTCAGTCTCAAGGTCCCATCTTGCTGATGGCTGTGTGCATGGGTGAGAAGGAGTTCCTTAAACTTGCTAACGAAACATAACTCTTTATGTTGGCTTGGTCTTTAGTCAGTCAAATTCAAGAATCAATTTCCTTATCAGAGCTGTTTCTCTCTTTTCAAAGCTTTCCTCCCTTCTCTCTCAAAACTGTGTCAGGTATACGGAAGGCTTATGTGTCTCATGGCCATTGGGAAAATGGCTAGTTCACGTGATGGTCCTGTGCTGTTGTCTGCACCTGCACTGGCCTCCTCAGAATTGCACATTATTCCACCTTGTTGCCAGGCATCCTGCTGGCATCTGCAGGATGTTGAAGTCTGCAGCTGACATAACTCATGGCCAATCTCAGCTTGATCATGAGCTGGTAGACTTTTTGCTGACTAAGCTTCACACTGGCCCTAGCTGGCTCTGCAGATACTCTGATTCTCTTCCTTGTTCTCCATCAAATACTGGCCTGGAGTGCCTATTCTGTGGTCTCTGCTATGGATCACTTTGACACCAGCCATGCCAGCACTATGGCAGTCCTTTTCGCTCAGTGGTCAACTAGCTTCTGTATCAACCAATGGAGAGCCCACTGTATCATATGAATTCCTTTCAGGCTACAGGGGAGCAAGGAGAGGCTCAGGATGCTTTCTGCCCCATTTTGGCAAAGGGATACCCTGTGAAGTGGCTTTCTCCCACAGTCCTGTAGAAGCAGTGGCACAAGCCCCATCTACTTTCAGCTTTCCTCTTATTCTGTACAATAATATTATGGCCAGTGTGAGGTCCGGGAGAGGCAGTGCTTAGTCTTTGAGAGACTCAGGTACAGTCTTCTCTTTACCTGTTTCTTTCCAGATCTCTATTATCATCACTTCTGGAAGGACTTCAGGTTCCTCATTCTGCCTGGTGGGAACCTTCCCTTATGTCCTTATATCATTTCCTTCTGCTTTCCTTCTTTACTCTAAATGGGACTTGCCCTTTTCTTCCCTGGGACACTAAACCTCATGCCTTAGCCTTGATGGTACATAGGCTGCAGGAAAAGGAATGGCTTACCAATTACAAAAGATGCATCAGGAGTTTTGACTAAAAAAGCATGCCATAATGGAAAAGATGAATGCATTTTACTCCACTGAAATTAAGAACTTATGCTCATCAAGAGACTCTATAAAAAGATTGGAAATGTATGTCACAAATTGGGAGAAGATATTTGTACACATACAACTGACAAAAGGTTAGCATCTAGAATATACACTGTGTGCCTAAGAGGAAAACAGAAAAAGATAAATTGCAAATAGAAAAATAGGTACAGGACACAAATAGGAATTCTATAGAAGAAGTATAAACAGATGTTTAACCTTCTTAATAATCAGTGAGATGGAAATTACAACCACAGTGAGATACTATTTACATACACCAAGTTAGCAAAAATTTGAAAGTCTCACAATGTTTAGTGTGGCGGCACAATGGGAACTCTGATATATGGATGAGAGAACAGATTGGTACAACTACTTCAGAAAACATGTTGCCACTACCTAAGTTTGCATACCCAGGAATTCTACTCCTAGATAAATCCTGAGAAACTCTTGCACCTGTGCACCAGAAGCCATGCAGAAGAATGTTCACAGCAAAGATCTGGAAACAATTCAAATGACCACCAATAGGATAATGGATAAATACTTAAGTTGTGGTACACTCATACAGTCGAAGGCCATTTGGCAGTGGAATGGAATGAATGAACTACAGCTACACAGGTCAATATGGATGCATCTCAAAAACACATTACTGAGTGAAAAATGGAAAGTCACAGCAAGAGACAAAAAGGCAAGAGAATTCTTTCATCAAAGGTCAAAAACAGGCAAAACCAAGTGATATTTTGTTTAGCAAACAGACATTAAAACTGAAAATGAAAACAAAGTAACAAGACATGATTCAGGAAAGGTGACCTATTTGTGGGGAAGGAAGGAGGGAGGGAGAGGTAATCAGGAGGGATGGATACCCCAAGGCTTCAAAGATAACGGTATCTTTCCATTTCTTAAGTCAGAGGTCTACAAGTTTCCCATTTTCCAGGGCCAGATAGTAGATATTTTAGACTTTGAGGGCTGTATAATCCCTGTCACAACTACCACTGTAGTCATGCTCATCGAATGTGCATGACTATGTTCCCATGAAACTTTATTTAGGGACATAAACTTAACATATATAATTTTTAAATGTCATGAGATATTATTCTTTAGATTTTTTTCAACCATTAAAAAATGTAAAGCCATTAGCCTGTGAGTCATACAAAAACAGACATAGGGCCATTAGAGTTTATATGTACACTGTATAAGCGTGTGTATGTGTGTATATCTATTTATCATCTACCTATCTTTCTACACTTTTGTGTATGCTTCATATTGTTTATAAGGAGACTCTTTTTAAGAATAAAAAATTGTTGGGCTTCCCTGGTGGCGCAGTGGTTGAGAATCTGCCTGCCAATGCAGGGGACACGGTTTCGAGCCCTGGTCTGGGAAGATCCCACATGCCACGGAGCAACTAGGCCCGTGAGCCACAGCTACTGAGCCTGCGCGTCTGGAGCCTGTGCTCCGCAACGGGAGAGGCCGCGATGGTGAGAGGCCCGCGCACCGCGATGAAGAGTGGCCCCCGCTCGCCACAACTAGAGAAAGCCCTTGCACAGAAACGAAGACCCAACACAGCCAAAAATAAATAAATAAATAATAAAAATAAAGGAATTCCTTTAAAAAAAAAAAAGAATAAAAAATTGTTATCCATCTCATTCTATCACCTATTTATCATCTGCTTTGTGCCAAGTACCATGGTAGGAGCTGTGCATATTATTTTTAATTTTGGCAAAAAGCATGAAAGATAGGTACTTAAAAAAAATTTTTGTTTATTTTTGGCTGTGTTGGGTCTTCATTGCTGCATGCAGGCTTTCTCTAGTTGCGGAGAGCGAGGGCTACTCTTTGTTGTGGTGCGCAGGTTTCTCACTGCAGTGGCTTCTCTTGTTGCGGAGCATGGGCTCTAGGCACGCGGGCTTCAGTAGTTGTGGCACGAGGGCTTCAGTAGTTGTGGCTCACGGGCTCTAGAGCGCAGGCTCAGTAGTTGTGGTGCACGGGCTTAGTTGCTCCGCGGCATGTGGGATCTTCCCGGACCAGGGCTCAAACCCATGTCCCCTGCCTTGGCAGGTGGATTCTTAACCACTGCGCCACCAGGGAAGCCCTGTTCACCACACTTTATCTGGAGTATGGAAAGCATGGAGTAATGGGAACACAGAATGAAAGGACAGCTTGGACTCCAGCACCTAGAGGTGCTGGTTCTTCTTGGGTGCTATAACCAAGGTGACAGAAGTCATGAAGTCATTTTACAGTGTATTTGTGAGTTTGGCATGTGGGGGAGCCAAAAGAGCTTTTATCATCGTTTTGTAAAAAAGATCGTTTGTATCATTTTTTAGTAGATTCCACATATAAGTGATATCATATTTGTCTTTGTCATCAAATGAGTTTTGAGTAGTCTTTGTATGGGGGGAGTTTGGGCCAGTTGATCTGTACCACTCTCTTTTCTAGTCCTTTTCATAAGTAATGTTAAACAAACTCCAAACTTCCTGAGGATTATTTTCTAATCTCTTTCTTTTGGAGTATCCAAAAAAGTACATCCAAAAAAGATGTTCCTGATGTTCTTCTTGAATTGAGTGTGGTCCTGGTGATGTTTTTCTTTCCTTCTCTATCCGGAATGGTGACTCTGACCATCCTTTCACACAATACTTCCTGCGTGACTTTCTGTTTATTACCTGGAACTATGTCTATTGTATTTTCTTTCCTTGTAGTTTCTAAAACTACCTGTACTTGGAAGATATCATTTAAATCTCTCTTCCACATAGGGCTGGCTGAGCTTGCCCACTAAAGGAACTGACTTCAGAGACAGGTGTAATTTAAAAGGTGCCACGAAGGACTTCTCCCCCAAATCTTCTATCTTGCATCTTCATTCAGTGAATATTTATTGAGCACTTTCTCTGTGCTTGATATAAACTGGGATGTAACAAGGAACAACAGAGGCAATATCCTTGCTTGCACAGAGCTTGCATTCTAGTGGGAGTTTATAGGACAGTGGGCATGTGGGGAGACGGATAAGCAAGCAAGAGGGTCTAAATGGTGCCAAGTGTGATGAGTAACTAAAAAAGGTGGTGCAGCAGGGCACAGTTAGGAGGGGCTCTTTACATTATGAGGGTACTCTCTGAGGAGGTGACATTTAGGCTGACACTTAAATGATACAAGAAGCCAATCATGTGGCAAGCCCAGGTAAGGTCTTTCCAGGTAAAGGGAAGAGCAAGTGCAAAGGCTCTGAGGCAGGACAAGTTTGGCTTATTCAGAGAACTGAAAGTAAAACAGTGTGGCTGGAGCAGAGTTAGCAAGGGTAAGAAAGACAGAAGATGAGGTCAGAGAGGTGGTGGGGCCTGATCGTGCAGGGCCTTGAGGTCGAGGTAATAAGTCTGGATTTTATGTCCAGTGCAATGGGAAGTCATTAGAAGGGAGTGCCATGACATAATTTTAGTTTTCAGGAGGCTGCTCTGGCTGCTGAGAACAGATTGTAGGGGGGCAAGCAGGGAATCAGGGACCAGTTGCAAGGACATTTCTAGTCCAGTTATAAGATGATGGTGGCTTAGACTAGGAGATGGAGAGAAGTGTATGGGCTTGGGATATATTTTGGAGGCAGAGAAGACGCTTACTGATGGATTAGATGTAGAGGGTGAGTCACGGGAAGACTCATGAACATCACCCTAGGTTTTTGGTTTGAGTGCCTGAATGATGCTGGATATTATTTATTGAGATGGAGGATGAGGAACTGCTTGTGGGGAGAAGACTGAGTTTTGTTTAGGTCAGAAGGATCAAGTAGGCTATAAACTCAGCCTAACTTTAGGTCACTTATGCCAGAAGCAAGACTCTATCACATAGAGCTCACAGCAATAACATAATGCTGGACATGGAGGATATTTCCCAAGTGCTTACTGGATTAAATTGTCCTCACTAAAATGTAAATATTCCCCCAAAGTGATAATTCATTGTGTCTTGTTAGTCATTCTCACCTTAGTATGAATTTACATGTTTATTTTATAACAATTATTTAAAAGCTGCTGTTTAAAAAGGGATAATGGGGCTTCTTCCCTGGTGGCGCAGTGGTTGAGAGTCTGCCTGCCAATGCAGGGGACACGGGTTCGGGCCCTGGTCTGGGAAGATCCCACATGCCGCGGAGCAACTAGGCCCGTGAGCCACAACTACTGAGCCTGCGCGTCTGGAGCCCGTGTTCCGCAACAAGAGAGGCCGCGATAGTGAGAGGCCCGCGCACCGCGATGAAGAGTGGCCCCCGCTTGCCGCAACTAGAGAAAGCCCTCGCACAGAAATGAAGACCCAACACAGCCAAAAATAAATAAATTAAAAAAAAAAAAAAAAGGGATAATGGACTGTAGGAGCAATAGACTCCTTTGAGGGTACAGCCTGAGCATTATGGGTATCCTCAGGAGGGAGAGGAGGAAAAGTACTAAAGAAAAGGCAAGAAAACACAAATTATAGAAATAGAATTTTGCCTAGGCCTGCTATAGTTTCTTCATTTTCAGACAAGGTACAGTCTTTTTCAAATATATAATTGCTGTCTGGCTTGTTTTTAAAAAACTACTAATTTTATGTATTTCCAGTTTAGTCTCTTTATTCTAGTAAAATGTTCTATTGCATAGCTGCATTATGATTTTTTAAATAATGTATAGAATTTCTACCTACAGAGATTCATAAAATGTTTTGCTTGCTTGGTAACATTGTTGTATAATAATATAATTAAAACCTGACTTACTAGTCCTCCATAGCTAGTGATGTATGTTTCCATCTCACTTTTTGAGGAAATCTTCAATAAGCACTGAATTCTCACTTGGTGACAGGTATTGTATTTAGCACTTAGTTCTGAGTTCCTTGAGGATGGCAACTGGGCTTCGTCTCAAAGACTCTCTGGGGCTGGCCCAGTGGAGATTTAATGAAGGTTTGGATGAAAAAGACAGATTTAAAGTAAGGCCAATAATAACTAATGAAACTGTTCTTTGGGAATCAAAACTAAATAAAACAAACCAACGGCTTCTGAGTTAGGCTTTCAGGTAACTCTCTACCCACTGGGCCCAATTTATCCATGTTGTGGGTTTGAATCTACTCCTCTACATTGGGTGCAATCATTGTCTCATTGCTCCTATTTTCTAAGTGGAATTAAATGACTCTGTCTCCCTGTGACCATGGTAAAAAGAAGCTTCATCTTGGGAACGTTTTGAGGAGCCTTTCCCCTTGTTAAGAGAGTTTTTAAATAAAGGTAAAATCATGATTCAGTAAATATAAAATGAACAATGTGAAAGATTTTATTTAACTCATTAATTAATGAGGAAATAAGATGTTACCACAGGTTCAAAGGAGAATTTTAAAAAACACACACAGATACAGGCCATCAGGAATGCTGAAATGGATTTACAAATAGATATAAACTGGGCAATATCCACCAGGAGATAATCAGCTGTGTTTCACTGGACAAAATTCATTTGCATTTCAGTGGACAAGAGTCATTTGCATTACAACCTATATTAGTTTCCTAGGGCTGCATAAGAAGTACCACAAACTAGGTGACTTAAAGAAATTTATTGTCTCACAGCCTGGAGGTTAGAGGTCCAAGATGAAGATGTTGGCTGGACCAAGCCAACATACTGATACTGTAGGGGAGAATCCTTCCTGTCTTCCCCAGCTTCTGATGGTTTGCTGACAATTCTTGGCATTCCATGGCTTGCAGCTGTAGCATTTCAATCTCTGCCTCCATCACAACATGTCGTTCTCCCTTTATGTGTCTCTATTTCTATGTCTTTTCTCTTTTTATAAGGCCATCAGTCATATTAGATTAAGGGCCCACCGTACTCCAGTATGACCTTATGTTAACTAATAATACCTGCAGTGACCCTGACGTATTGAGGGTTAGGACTTACAACGTATCTTTTGAGGCAACACAATTCAATCCATAATACTACTCGTTTCCTACAAGTACAGAATTGTAAAATAGCTCAAAGGTAGTGAAAGACATGACACCTAGTAACTGTTTTTTGCCCATTTCAGTCTTTCACAGTTTTTCCTAATACTCATCCTAGGTTGCCCCCAAATGTGGAGATCTTTACTCCACGCTGGCCACCACTGCTACGCTTGTTGAAAGGCAGGAAGCTTTACTGTTTCTGGACTAGGTGGGTACAGAGGCCTTTGCTGCAGCTCAGAGGAGCCCCAGTGCTCAATTCCAGGTGCTACCTTAAGGTTGCCAGGTAACCAGGCACACACTTCTGAGGTGGTGCCTCAGAAGTCTGCTGCAAGGGTGAGGCCAGCGTCTGTGTAATACGGAAGAATAAATCTGACTCCATATTAGATCTGTTTCTTTTACTTTAACCTTTGTATTCTATTGCTTTTGCTTCGAGTTAAGAATATTGCCTATAGCCTGAAATATATAGGACAGCCCATTCTCAAAGCTCTGACCTTTCAGGGTACATACAACACTTTTCCATTTATATAATCAGTTGCAGAACAGAGAATAACACTTGTCTTGTTGGAGGTTTACAGAAACACTGTGACCTGACCTACCTACGTGGACAGCTACAAGAACAAAGGATTCCTGCACCAAGAAGTCTGCAACAACCAACAACGCCCCTCCCTCACCCTTGCCTTTAAAAATGTTTTCCTGAAATCCTTCAGCGAGTTTGGGGCTTTGGGGGCACGAGCAAACCCCATGGTTTGCATGGCCCTGCGATAAACCTTTCTCTGCTCCAAACTCCGAGGTTTTGGTTTGGCCTCACTGTGCGTTGGGCACACAAACTTGCATTCAGTAACAGCTGCTCTTCCTAAAATGGCCAAACTCTATCCCGTTCTCTGTCTTACGGGCATCCACTGTCTGCTCTGCCCTTCCCACACTCCATTCCTTTCCTGGCCAATCTCTCAAGGTGCCTGCAGATACTCTTGCTCTCTTTCTCCCCGCTGGGGTGAGAGTCAGAGGATGAATTTCTCTTTCTAACTCATCCTTGCAACATATATTCACTGCCCCTGTACAGGGAAAACTGTGATGGGCTTTTGCCATCAGAAGATGCTGAGTCAACAGCTGTGCTGCGTTTGGAGACTGGAGAACAGACTGGTGAGTCTGAGAAAGGTTGATGTTGAATAACAGGGGTTTCCAGCTCAGCTTGGGTTAAGAGCAAAGCACTCCATTCTGATGATACCAATTTTATCATGTTGCTGCTTAAATTGCACCCCTCAAATAAAACTGCCTCCTCTTCTCTCCCTCCGGCTTATCCTTCTCTGGGAAGCAATGGCATCCAATTGGTGGGCACAGGAGCCCAGTTCCACTACTTCTGACGTTTTTCCAACTTCTGTAGGAGTTCTGGGCCTGGTGGTGCTTTCTCAGCCCGTTCTGCTTGTCCCCAGTGGGTCATTTCGTTAACCCCTGACTGTCTTGCCGGGCTTTTAGCAATCTGTGTGTAGTTCGACATTCGTTGTTTAGAAATGCTTTGTCATCTTTAACGTATTTAATCTTAGCAGCTTGATGACATTTTTCCTAGTGAATACTCATTTACCTAAATAGATTCCCAAACCCCTCCAAGACCCCGAATCTTTACTTTAAAAGAGTAGATGTGTAAATAAGTGATTCGGCTTCCTTCCCCCACAGGTGGCATTTGGCAATGTCGGGAGACATTTGCTATTGTCACAACTGTGTGGCTGCTACTGGCATCTAGTGGGTACAGGCCAGGGATGCCACCAAATATCCTACAGTGCAGCAGACATGCCCCCGCACCACTGACAAAGAATCATTAAGTCCAAAATATCGACAGCGCTAAGGCTGAGAAACCTTCTTTAAAAGAAAGAGATAATTACATTTTAAAAAATTACAAAATAATGCACGATCCTTAGGAAAACATTTAAAATATAGACAAGCTAAAAAGAAAAATGTAAACCTCCTGAAATCTCACAAAAGTACATTTTCTGCTAAGGTTAAAACTTTTTTTTCTTAAAGATATGTTAAGAATAATTTGAATCCTTTCTCATTCCCAGTAAAACTTAGAAGCAAAATATTTATTCTTGATTTTTTGTAAAATTCAATGAATTGAAGCAAGTTGGCCCAAGTGTTTATGGGCTAGTAGGAGGGAAAACCAAAGTTACAAATAAGGACTAAAGCTCTTTCTTTAATGCACTGGACTGATTCCAGATGTATTTCTAGATATGAAACGCCACCAAGAATGCAGAGCCAAGAACCTTGCCATAGGTGTAGGAAACTCCGCGGCCTCCTGCTTCCCAGTGAGCCGCTGGAATGTGAGAACGCATTAGCAGTAGACCATGGGGCTTCAGTAGGAGGAGGAGGCTGGCTATTGGCTATTCTTAAAACGGAAGGCTTCTAAAATAGTGAGATGTTAAAATAATAACCTGTGAAAGGAGAGAAGCCCTTCTGTGGAGTATAAAGCCGGAGACAATGCGGCACCAACTTGGGAGTGTCTCTGAGTGACGTTCTGGCCACGTGGGAATACAGGAAAGTGGGCGGCTGAGTGTACATGCGGACTCTGTGTCTGGCAGCAGCTGAAAAGTAGCTGAGTGTGAGCGGACGAGTGTGGTTGCAGAGAGAAGTAGACCCAGCGAGCGCCCTGCTGCTCCGGAGTATCTTGGAGAAAGTGGAGTATTGAGGGGACCAGACGCGTTTCTTCACCAAGAATTTCCTGAGCTCCCAGTCTGCGGCAGACTTTGTGCAGGGCTGGGTGTCAGGGGCACAAAGATGAATCAGGTTTTTGTTAAGTGGAGGAAGCCACAGAGTTCGCTGAGTCTGGGGCCACTTCTTTACTTTCCTAAACAGGAAGTTGCCTGCTCTTGAAATTTAGGGCCAGTGCAGAAATTTTAAGCTGCTTTTCTTCGACTAGGTTGTATCCACATAATTAATTGAGACTGAATCTAGGCAGAGGCTGTCAGAAGTTTATCAAAAGGGCTTTTTCTTATAAAGGAAGCATGATGGGACGGGTCGGTGCCTCTTTGTGAATTAAGTTCCCTCAGCTAAAAAGTGGTTCCAAGCCTCAAGCTGTATAAATGGAAATGGCTGCAGACAGCAAGGCAGATGTGAATAAAAGCAAGTCAGCAAAGAAGGAGTGAGAAGCTGAGGTTTGAGATCCAGGGTGGAGTGGAACTAGAGTAATAGCTTGTTTAAATTTAAAAATTTAGGTGACATCAGTGTGGTTTGTAACAAGACACTCTATACTTGTAATCTACCCAATGGCTATGTAATTAAACAAATTATTACGGAAAATCTGAAACATAAATAAAAGTAGAAAGAATAGTATAAAGAACCTAATGTACTCATCACCCAGTTTCACCACTTTTTAAAAAATGGCCTATTTTGTTTCAGCCCTCCCCCCACCTACTCAATTCCCCAGTAATTTTGAAGCAAATTCCAGACAATTTATTATTTCATTTGCGTATATTTCAGTATGTATCTCTAAAATGACACAGAATATCATTAGAATTTCGGGTCTTTGTGTAGTGCAGAGCTATGCTCTAAATAACACTGTAGATCTGAAAACATGCTGAAGAGAAGGGAAAGTGTCATCTCCTCAGAAAGGCTTCACCTGCTCCTTCCTAGGCTGAGGTGAAGGTCCTTCATCTGTGCTTCCTTGGTGCCCTGTGCATACCTGGGTCACTGCCCCCAACACACTGTGTAGAAATGATTGTCTCCTTGTCTGTGTCTTTGCTAGTGTGACACTGATATTTAATACTCAGTAAAAATCCATGCGCTCCCCACATTTCCCAGCCTCCTCTGGAGTTAGGTTGGGGCCATGTGACAACTTCAGGCCAATGACCTGTAAGTGGGACTAATAGGCCATTTTGCACCCAAGCCTTGAAAAACCAGTGTTCCACCTCCATGCTTGTTCTTCCTTTCTCATGGCCCTGGAAGCCATGTGTGAGATGGTGGTGTTCCAATACGGAGGGAGCCTGAATCCCTGTGTCACTGCATGGACAGGAGTCTTACTGGCCTACACAGGACTTTGTAGGAGTGAGAAATGAAATTCTGCTGTGCTAAGCCACTGATGTTTCAGGGTGTATTTATTAACTTCAGCATAAGATAGCTTATCCTCACTAATACAAATTAGACTGAAACTTCCTCTAGATCAGGGGCTATGTTCTCCATTACTATATCCTTGGTACGTCTCATTGTGCTTGGCACATAGTAGGTTCTCATGAAATGTTTGACAGGAAGGAAAGATTAAAAAGAAGGAGGGAAGGAAGAAAAAAAGAAAGGATGAAAAGAAAGAAGAGAAGCAAGCAAGTAAGCTAGCTTGCTCCGAAGTGCCAAGATTAAATACATGAGTTCAAAATTTCTGACTCTTTGGGGATGATAGTAGTAAAAACCAACCAACCAACCAACCAACCCACAGAGCTCTCTTTCAGAAGTTTTCTGAAGCCCTATCCTAAGAAGTGTATCTTATACTATTGCTTTGTCTTGCCGACTGATACATATACAAAACTAAGATTTACAAGTTAAGTGTCTCATCAGTGCTACACTCCTACATTTGGGGACTTTGTTTGTATCTTCTTGTGCTCATTGGCATCACCTCCCTCAGCCCTTCATTTGCCTCTCTGGTACCCTGGCTCAATGCATACCTCCTCTGTGCCAGACAGGTTCCAGGTGCTGGAACGTAGGAGTGAGCAAGAAAAGGCACGGGCCTTGTCCTCTAGTGAATGGCATGACAGTGCTGTGGGTGCACTGGAGGGACCCCAACTTATCTCAGGGTAAGAGGGAGGGCTTTCTGGAGAAAGCATCTCCAGCACATCCTGGAGTAGAAGTTAGTCAGGGTCAGGGTTGCATCGTCAGCGCCTTCTTGTGTATCCAGTATCCGACTGTCTCACCTCTTCTTTTCTTCCTTGCCCTCCTCTCTACTTAGGTTTTTCTCCTAAAACCTAAGTGGTACTTTGTGTACTTCCTCCTGTACCTGCAGGGCAACAGATGATCACACCAAGTGTATCTGGTGAAAAAGTTCACAGTCTAGTTCCCAGCATTTGCTACAGATCTCTGGGAGATGTGCTCCCAGGGATGGTGTGTGCATGTGTGGTATCAACAGCCATCAATGTGCTGGAAGGCAGCTGCGCTCTGCAGGGATTCAGGGAACCAAACCTGATGTTACTACCCCTGTGCCTGGAAAGGGAATCGCTGGGAGACAGGAAGGAAGGAAGTTTCCATCATAACCACTGTGTCATCTTCATTTCTCATCTTAGTACATATTTCACCAAGAACTTAGTAATGATAGAATTTCCCAGTCTTCTTTTTGGCTCATCTAGAAAAGATGACCACATAGCTCCAGAAAGTGTCTATGTCCATGGAGCACTGCAGGTAATCTCCCAAAGCTGGTTTCACCAGTTACCTAGCTAGGTTTGGTGTTAGGAGAGGGTTTAAAATTTTTTCAGGGCAATGTGGTTTGCAATATCCTGCAGCTCCCATTAGCTTTAGCCTGACCCCTTCAGCATGTGAGGATGGGTCTGAACAGCTGGGAGCCTCATCCTAGATGGGGCCTTGAAGAGTTTGGTACCAGGCTGAGCTTTATCTGACGATGTTGCACCTCTTTCTTCTAAGCTGGCCCATTCCCTGTGGCTAAAGCTAGAAGCTTAATTTAGCAAATGCCAGGAACTAGGTGGCCTTTAAAAGAAACCACCTTCTGGTTATCCTTGGCAAAAGTAGGAACACTTTTAAAGAACCCACTTTTGCATTTGGCCCATGTTTGGGAGAAAAGGCCTATTATGTTGAGGGATGTGGGAGAAATTATAGGGATATTCCTCCCTGACTCCTCCTTTGCTTCTCTCATTTAAATCCAGTGATGGATCTCAGCTTCATTCCCCCACAGAGAGAGAATTTCCAGAAGGAGGGAACGCCTACTCTTTTTAAAAAATAATTGTTACTGTGATGCTGATTCTGCCATAGTACACAGCACAGAGCAGCAGTGAACACTTGGAGGAAAAGGCAAACATTTTTCAAAAGTGAGTTCCTCGAGGCTACCGTCACTCGGATACCAAAACCAGACAAAGACGTCACAAAGAAAGAAAACTACAGGCCAATATCACTGATGAACATAGATGCAAAAATCCTCAACAAAATACTAGCAAACAGAATCCAACAACACATTACAAGGATCATACACCATGATCAAGTGGGATTTATCCCAGCAATGCAAGGATTCTTCAATATATGCAAATCAATCAATGTGATAAACCATATTAACAAATTGAAGGAGAAAAACCATATGATCATCTCAATAGATGTAGAAAAAGCTTTTGACAAAATTCAACACTCATTTATGATAAAAACCCTCCAGAAAGTAGGCATAGAGGGAACTTACCTCAACAAAATAAAGGTCATATATGACAAACCCACAGCCAACATCGTTCTCAATGGTGAAAAACTGAAATCATTTCCTCTAAGATCAGGAACAAGACAAGGTTGTCCACTCTCACCACTATTATTCAACATAGTTTTGAACGTTTTAGCCACAGCAATCAGAGAAGTAGAAGAAATAAAAGGAATACAAATTGGAAAAGAAGAAGTAAAGCTGTCACTGTTTGCAGATGACATGATACTATACATAGAGAATCCTAAAGATGCCACCAGAAAACTACTAGAGCTAATCAATGAATTTGGTAAAGTTGCAGGATGCAAAATTAATGCACAGAAATCTCTTGCATTCCTATACACTAATGATGAAAAATCTGAAAGAGAAATTAAGGAAACACTCCCATTTACCATTGCCACAAAAAGAACAAAATACCTAGGAATAAACCTACCTAGGGAGACAAAAGACCTGTATGCAGAAAACTATAAGACACTGATGAAAGAAATTAAAGATGATACCAACAGATGGAGAGATATACCATGTTCTTGGATTGGAAGAATCAACATTGTGAAAATGACTATACTACCCAAAGCAATCTACAGATTCAATGCAATCCCTATCAAACTACCAATGGCATTTTTCAGAGAACTGGAACAAAAAATTTCACAATATGTATGGAAACACAAAAGACCCCGAATAGCCAAAGCAATCTTGAGAAAAAAACGGAACTGGAGGAATCAGGCTCCCGGACTTCAGACTATACTACAAAGCTACTGTAATCAAGACAGTATGGCACTGGCACAAAAACAGAAATATAGATCAGTGGAACAGGATAGAAAGCCAAGAGGTAAACCCATGCACATATGGTCACCTTATTTTTGATAAAGGAGGCAAGACTATACAATGGAGAAAAGACAGCCTTTTCAACAAGTGGTGCTGGAAAAACTGGACAGCTACATGTAAAAGAATGAAATTAGAACACTCCCTAACACCATACACAAAAATAACTCAAAATGGATTAAAGACCTAAATGTAAAGCCAGACACTATCAAACTCTTAGAGGAAAACATAGGCAGAACATTCTATGACATAAATCACAGCAAGATCCTTTTTGACCCACCTCCCAGAGAAATGGAAATAAAAACACAAATAAACAAATGGGACCTAATGAAACGTAAAAGCTTTTGCACAGCAAAGGAAAACATAAACAAGACAAAAAGACAGCCCTCAGAATGGGAGAAAATATTTGCAAACGAAGCAACTGACAATGGATTAATCTCCAAAATTTACAAGCAGCTCGTGCATCTCAGTATCAAAAAAACAAACAACCCAATCCAAAAATGGGCAGAAGACCTAAATAGACATTTCTTCAAAGAAGACATACAGATTGCCAACAAACACGTGAAAGGATGCTCAACGTCACTAATCATTAGAGAAATGCAAATCAAAACTACAATGAAGTATCACCTCACACCAGTCAGAATGGCCATCATCAAAAAATCTACAAACAATAAATGCTGGAGAGGGTGTGGAGAAAAGGGAACCCTCTTGCACTGTTGGTGGGAATGTAAACTGATACAGCCACTATGGAGAACAGTATGGAGGTTCCTTAAAAAACTAAAAATAGAACTACCATATGACCCAGCAATCCCAGTACTGGGCATATACCCTGAGAAAACCATAATTCAAAAAGAGTCATGTACCACAATGTTCATTGCAGCTCTATTTACAATAGCCAGGACATGGAAGCAACCTAAGTGTCCATCAACAGATGAATGGACAAAGAAGATGTGGCACATATATACAATGGAGTATTACTCAGCCATAAAAAGAAACGAAATTGAGTTATTTGTAGTGAGGTGGATGGACCTAGAGTCTGTCATACAGAGTGAAGTAAGTCAGAAAGAGAAAAACAAATACCGTATGCTAACACACGTATATGGAATCTAAAAAAAAAAAATGGTTCTGAAGAACCTAGGGGCAGGACAGGAATAAAGAAGCAGATGTAGAGAATGGACTTGAGGAAGGGGAGGGTGGGGAAGGGTAAGCTGGGACAAAGTGAGAGAGTGGCATGGACATATATACACTACCTAATGTAAAATAGATAGCTAGTGGGAAGCAGCCACATAGCACAGGGAGATCAGCTCGGTGCTTTGTGACCACCTAGAGGGGAGGGATAGGGAGGGTGGGAGGGAGACCCAAGAGGGAGGAGGTATGGGGATATTTGTATATGTATAGCTGATTCACTCGGTTATAAAGCAGAAACTAACACACCATTGTAAAGCAATTATACTCCAATAAAGATGTTAAAAAAAAAAAAGAGGAAAAAAAGTGAGTTTCTCCTAGCTACCAATCTCTGTGATATAGTATGAGGCTTAGAGATGTAATGAAGTTATTTCTAGAAGATAAAAATGAGTAATTTACTTTACAGTGGTCATAAATCTTTAACGGCAACATATTTTTATTTAAAAAGCATATTACTCTGAATCTATCCTACAGACATAAAATGTCCCAGTAAATAAGAATAGACGTATGAAAGATAGCAAAAATATGAAAATGAAATATCAACGTCTATTGACAGAGAACAGCTGAATAAATTATGATTCATTCATGCAATGCAGTATTACACAACTATTAAGAAGATAAGTTTGATCTATGTATATTGCCCAGGAAGATGTTTATAATGTTGTTATGAGAAAAAAAAGTTTGCAGAGTGCTTTGTATGATATGACGCTATTGTTTTTTTTAAGGTGCAAATCCCACATTGTGAATATATGTTTGTGTGAATCTAGTGATGAAAAGATACACACCAGCCTTTAACTTGATTTTCTCTTGTGGTTGCTGTGGGAGCAGAGCTGGAAAGAAGTCTATTCATTTTCTTATAAACCACTTTTGTGTTGATTGATTTGTTTCAATGAGCATGTTATAGCAAAAATTAATCATGGAAAGGCTTAATTTTAAATTAGAATATAAGTATAATATATGCATTGAGAGAAAAATGCAACATGAATCTTCTTGCTTGTAAATCTTTGCTTACAAGTGGTTTTTATTCTAATAGCTTGTGGATGTCAAGTTCACAAGTATAAATCTAAAGTGGGTACTTTGGATGATAGGATAAGCCATGCAAATTTAGAAGGCTTTGATCTAAAGAGAGGGAGAAAAAACTGGGAAGGGATATGATTCGGGGTGATTAAGTTGAGGCCATATTATTAAAGGGGTGAAGTGGTATAGTAGCATTGCGGGTTGCCAATGCCCATAAGGGCCAATCGTGTTACTTTCATGTTGGGAGAAACTTGTCTGATTGGTTCCAAGGCCCAACAGATGAGTTGCTCAGCTTACAGATATAGTTTCTGAAACTACAGCACTTATTGTGAGAGACAAGGCAAGGAACAGATGTGGAGAGGACTTGGGGAAGGGGCTGGATGGGTGGTGGCACCCTGATTTCTACTGTGAAGGGTCATGGGGAGAATTTTACAGAAATGAGATCTTTACTCTGAAGTGCAGCATTCAATGCCCCTCTTCTCAATTCACTACCCTTACGATGCCTGTCTTAAGGATTATTTGGTAGCAAGAAGCAAAAGCTCATTCAAATGATCTCAGGTGAAAAGAGGATCCATTATAAAAACATAGGACAATCTCATCAAACCCAGTTGTGGGAAGTACAAGTGGGCCTCCCAGGCATTGAAAAACGGTCAGACAACTTGTCTGCATGGGGGCCACCCTGGCGTCTTTCATATCTGCTTCTTTTTTTCCTTCTTTCATTATCTCTCTCCCTCTCCACCCTTGGCTTGCCATGGCTGCTCTGACCCCACATGACATTTCAAAGGTCAATGCCAGCATCTCTAGGCTGTAGCTTCTGAGTCTCTTAGTTCAAGACCACAGGACCAAGCACCTGATTGGTTGCTCGCCAGCCCATGAGTTAGCTTCCGAGAAAGGGCACCAGCAGGTAGACAATTGTCCACCATGTCTGGCACATCTCATGCCTCTTCCCCCACCACATCCTTTCCCTTATTTTCCGTTCAGATCTCTGATCATCCTCAAACACTTAATTTATTCTCAAGCCTCTTTGCCTTTGCTCAAGGTGTCCCCAAAGCCTGACATACTCTTCCCCCATTCTTTGCCTCTCTCAAGGCACCTCATTCTCTCAGACCTAGTTTAAATATCATCTCCAATATGTAACATAACCAAAAATCTCAATTCAAAATGAATTATTTCTTCCTCTGGGGCCACCACAATTTTTATTTATACTTCATACATCCTGCTTGCATGTCTCTGTGCATTTACTTCTGCACCTTCCCTCCCCCAAATGGGGGCATGTCCTGCTTATCTCTGTACCCTCCAAACCTTTCCCAGCAGCAGCAGGAGGGGCTCATAGCTGTTTCCTGAATTCAGGTGCCCTGAATCATGCACATCTGGATTTACTTCCTCATTAGGATCGTCATAAAATGACAGAAAAGATTTCACCATTCTCTGTTAAATTCAGAGAAGTCACCATGTACATTTGAGATGAATTTTCCTCATCAAGGCATGAAAAGATATAAGGACAACCATGTATTTGCACTTTTGTTTTCCAGAAAAAATGAAAAGTACCAAAAAAGGTGGTTTTTCAATGAGTTCTCAATAAATCAGAATTATTTAAAAATTAGCACCCTTATGCCCAATCAGGTTTCCTACGGTTAGGTCTAAAGTTGCTCAAAGCTTCGCTTGGGCAGTGTAAACAATGGTAATTGCTTCCTCAGTGTCTGTAGTCTTTTGTTTGTTGGTTGGTTTGGTTTTTGGTGCTGCCTGAGTGATAACAGTGCCAAGTCGGCCCAGATGAGCTACTGTCCTTATTATGTCATTCTCAGGAAATGTCATTCATCCTTGGCCTTCTTTTCCTCTCACACCCCACATTCAACCCATCAGGAAATCCTATCCTCAAAGTACCTGGGGAGTCTGGCCATTTCCTGTCCCTTTCACTGTGACCACAGACCCTTTGACCAAGATCACTGCAAAACCCTCCTAACGTGTCTCCTTGTGGCCACCCAGTCTATTCTGGGTACAGTGGCAACACAGACCTCTGAAAACACAGGTCAGATCTTGCCACTCCTTTGCCCACAATCCCATTTCACCAGAAGAAAATCCAAGTCCTTCTCTAGACTGACTGGGTTCTGAATGAGCCTTCCGCTTGCTTCCCCGACCAGAGGCCAAAGGTCCTAAATCAAGGTGTTAGTAGGACCATGCTCCCTCCGAAACCTCTAGGGGAGGATTCTTCCTTTGCCTCTTTCAGCTTCTGGTGGCCCAGACATCCCTTGGCTGTGGCAGCATCACTTCAGTCTCTGCCTCCATCTTCACGTGGCCATCTTCCCTCCATGTCTGTGTGTCTCCACATGGTGTTCTCCTTGAGCGTCTGGGTCCAAATATCCCTCTTCTTATAAAGGCATCAGTCATTGCATTAGAGCACATCCTAATGACTTCATCTTAACTTGATTACACTAGCAAAGACCCTATTTCCAAATAGGTCACAAGAGATCTTTTTTTTGTGCGGAACGGGTGGGGGGTGGAGAGGATGACACAATTCAACCTGTAACAAACACACACCGGGCAGCTTCCACTCCCCCCCAGTTATCTGCTTGGCCCACTCCTTCAACTTCTTCAGGGTTTTGCTTACACATCATCTTATCATAAGAGTATCTTTCAGGGCTTCCCTGGTGGCGCAGTGGTTGAGAATCTGCCTGCCAATGCAGGGCACACGGGTTCGAGCCCTGGTCTGGGAAGATCCCACATGCCGCGGAGCAACTGGGCCCGTGAGCCACAATTACTGAGCCTGCGCGTCTGGAGCCTGTGCTCCGCAACAAGAGAGGCCGCGACAGTGAGAGGCCCGCGCACCGCGATGAAGAGTGGCCCCCGCTTGCCGCAACTAGAGAAAGCCCTCGCACAGAAACGAAGACCCAACACAGCCAAAATAAATAAAAATAAATTAATTTTAAAAAAAATTAAAAGAAAAAAATACATATCTGTAGAACTGACTGCTTTTGTATTTTTTAAAAGGAAAATCTATATCTGTATTTTTGGAGGTTCACTGTTTTCTAGCAGTACTGTCTATTTAAAAGAAAGTTAAATTTCAGGTTGATGCCATATTGAAGCACAGTATGCGATTAAGACTTATGTGAACCTTTTCTTAGGCCCTTTTCCATATATTTATTATTTGTTCTGGGTGCTTTAAGAAATGGCAATCCACGTACTTACATTTCTCAATCCCATACTTAGGACAAAATATATAATAGTCTTGGGTTGTGGTTTCAATTAGCATAGCAAACCCAGTACATACTTTCTTCCTGGCATCTAGATTAAAGAGGCTGTTTTCACTTTCTAGCCCAGTTTTTATTTCTGCTTTCTCTTTTTCTCACCAAAAACATCTATGGTATCCACAGTATATTGGTATTTTAAAAAAGCAAGTCATCATACAGAATCTACGTTATTATTCTGTTTTTGCAGATTAAAAACAATGTAGGTATAGATCATATATGTCTTAATATGAAAAGGAAAGAGGCTGGAACCATACGCATCAAACATGGGATAGGGAGAGACTTTATACATGTTTATATTATTTGGATTTTTAATAAAAAATGAGTAGGTATTATTGTGGTAGTAAAAAGATTAAGAGGCAAATAAAAATCAAAAAAAGCCTTCCTCAAGAGAGTGAGCTTTCCATGGCAGAAGGAACAAAGCTGTTGGATACTGAACACAGCATAGTCTTCCATGAGGAAACCTGAGGAAGAAACTTTGTGCTTTTCTATTTACTGCCCTGGAAGCCAATCATAAACATAAATACAGAACTCAGCCATGTCTTTAAATTGTGCACTGAAAGACAGGAAGGAGATATACAGTACCAACTGGTCATCGTGATGTGGTGGGATTGCAGTTGTTATTTTTGTTGAGCATTTTGCTTTTATTTTTATCTTCTACTGTATTAAAAACATGCATCCACGTAGATGATGTTGACCAGGGATAGGAATGTCTTGGTGCGCCCCCGACTCCTGGGCCCAAGGAAATCCTTTCCTGCCACATGGAGGTGAGGGTCTGCGTTCATGGGCTCCCACACAGCAGATTCACCCCTGGGCATTCCTCCTGGGAGGGGAAGCCACTTTAAGGCTCCGGACACAAGCCCCCACTTTAGAGATATGGAAGTTCTGCAATCTCAGGGCTGCTTCCTAGCCCCAAGAGGCTTTGGGAAAGGGACTAAATTGAGGAACCCACCTCTCTTCCTGTGGGTTCACAACCACCCCCCACCCCCAAAGGAGTCATGTATCATAGAAGTGGGCCACGTGGGCACCCTGACCAAGGTGATTCTTGAAATGGCAGGGCCCAAACTCTAGAAGTGTCCATTGCTCAGCCTCTCCAATTCCAGCAAGGCAGTACACTTGGCAAGCTGGTTAACTGCCAGAGTCCAGAGCCTAGTGTCTCTGGCAAGATGAACTCTGGGTCTGATATGGAGGTTGTCAAAGCAGAAGTTGTGATAGTGCTTCTCAAAGGCTGGTGTGCCTCGCCATCACCCCGGGAGCTTCCCCTGCCCCACCCACAGTCTGATTAAGCAGTTCGCACTGATGAAATAAAAATTCGTACTCTAAGGCAAGTCAAGGAAAATTTAAACATAAAAACATAAACATATAAATTCTCTGCTCTTTGGCTTTCTCTCCCCCCTCTGCTGTGCACTGTGTATCTGCATTAAGCATCGACCAAACCTCCCATCGGCAGAAACACCTGCTCAACCATAAAGACCACCAACAAGACAGCTCCTTAAAGATAACGTTCCTTCTTAATCTTGCAAGAGGTCATGACCACCCATCACTTGGTACTTGCAGATCTGGATTGTACAAACTATCTACATCTACAGCCCTCTGTCTCAAAAACCTGTAAAACTGTGCTTTGACCCCAAATGAGCAGAACAGTTCTCCAAGATTTTTGAGAGGCTGTTCCCAGGTTATAATCCTCAATTTGGTGCGAATAAAACTTCTCATTTCTCTCTTAGATTGAAATTTTCGTCGATAGTACTCTGGGTCTAGGAATTAGAATTTGAATAAATACCCCTATACTGTTTTTCAACACGGGCTCTCGGACACGATCCTCCTGTTCTGCATAAATTACTTGCCCTTAGCGTCAGACTCCACAAGTTTAAGGAATCGGTCTCACAAGACGCCCTCACTTCAGATGCCAGTTGGGAGTCCAGATCCCCAGGCCGCCCACACTTCTGTACGATTTGGCTACAAATTCAAAGGTTCTCATACCAACCCCCTCTCCCCCGCCATTTTCGATAATTCACTGAAATGACTCATAAAACTCTGGAAAGCCCTATACTTACAATTACAGTCGTCCTTCAGTATTCTCAGAAGACTTGTTTCAGGAGACCCCACAGGTACCAAAAGCCACCGACGTGCAGGGCCCCGGCATAAAATGGCGCCGGGCAGTGACCGCAGTAAGCCTTCCCTATGTGCGGGGTTTCGCATCTGCAGATTCAACCAACCACTGACGTTCAATTACTAGCAGGTCGAATCTGCTGATGCGAAACCTGCGGTTATGGAGGGTCGACTGCACTGCTTTATTATAGACGACACAGCTCAGGATAAGACAAATAGATCTATAGGGTAAGCAGGAAGTGGGGGGCACAGAGCTTCTGTGCCCTCTCTGAGTGTGCCACTCACATGAAATGTTCACAAATCTAGAAGCTCCCAGAACCTCATTATTCAAGAGTTCTTATCCAGGCTTCGTCAGTGGGCACAGTCGATTAAATCATTGGCTGTATGTGATTGAACTTGATCTACAGCCCCTCTCCCTTCCAGGGGGTCAAGGGTGGCACTGCAAGTTCCAGTCCTCTAAATACGTTTAGTCTTTCTGTTGTGGCCAGCCCCTCCCCAGAAACTCAGGGCCCACCAAGAGTTGTGTTGCTAGCACAAACTCAAGTGTGGTTCAAAAGGGGTTTGTTATGAATATCAAACATGATAGCACTCAGAAAATTCCAAGATTTTTTAGGATCTCTGTGCCAAGAACCAGGGACAAAGAACAATATATTTTTTTGTTATACTCCACCACCACCCCTGCCCCCACGTGATTCTGATGTGGGTGATTCTCACATGGTGAGAACCACTGTGTAAGAAGATATTGATAACACTTGAAAACTCTAAGTATCAGCACCATTTTGGTAGGCAGAGAATTCTATTTTTGATGTAGGCTTCTCCCTCCCTTATTATGTCCTTCCCTCCTCTTCGCTAAAGTCCTTCAAGACACAGTTGTAGCCCATCTCTCAGTCCCCATGGAGCTCCCTCTTATTGGTGTTCCATGGTGCCAGACTGATTTGTAGAATTCTCTTTGGCCCATTACATGTTTGCAACGCTCCTTAATTCTTGTGTGTGTCTGCCTGTCTCATCTCCCCAGCTGTCTATGGATCCTGCCTTACTCTTTATTAAGCCCTAATGCAAGATTTCTTATCTTCAGAGCATGGTGCTAACTCAAAGGAAGCTTTCAATAAATGCTTAATGGGAATAAGTGAAGGTATGAATGCTGGGCCTAATATAGTAGGAAGGTGCAAGTGGCTTGTGTTCAATTTGGATATCATAAATTTTTGCCAATCACCTGAGTGAATCCAACATTATGATTAAAGTCCTTACCTTGAATCAGGTAATTTGTAATGAATGTCTAAGCAGAACTCGTACTTTGGAATGACCACAATGAAGTACCAGGCAACCAACCTGGGGGACATATCAGTAGGTATGATGATCGGTGGAATGATAACTAGACTTGAAATCAGAGATTGTAGGGTCACAGCCTCCATCTGTCCCTTGCTAACTGTGAGGCCTTGGGGCAAGTTACTTGCTTGAGAGTTTCATTCACTTACTCATTATTTCAACCATCCATCACTGAGAAACTATTGTATGCCAGGGACTGCACTATATACTTTATACGTTATCTCATTTAATCAGCATGACACCTCTCTAGAGTAGATAGGCATCTTCCCAACTTATAACTTTGTACTTGAAGAAAAATCACATTTCTGTGTCCTCCTTGGCAATTGCACCTTTCAGCCTCTAGACTTCCTTCTCAGGGTTCCTGAGCTCTGAACCCTGGAGCAGGTATCATCATCCTACTTGGCCTCTGAGGCCTCAGAGTCTAGAAAAACAACTCAAGCTTGAATAAAATTTTAGCATTGGAAGGAATGTGAGAGGTGGTCTAATTCACCCGCATTCAAATGAGGACTGGAGCCAGGGTCCCAAATCAGGGAATGGGAGGAGACATTTCCAGAAAAGCTTCCAATGCCCTGGGTCTCTCTCATCCTGGCTTCTCCCCACTGCCTTTGGGTTGAAGTTGTGGCAGACAGAGGGCCATAGGGAGTGCTATCAGATCCAGGACATTTGCAGAGGCTGGCAGCTCTGAAGTTTCCATCCAGACTCCGAGGACTAAGGTGGAATCAAACACTGGTGTCTTCATCCTAACCCATAGTTCCATTTTTCCATCAGGCTAACCAATGTAAACCAACCAAATCTATGTGTCCTGGCCGGGGTGGGGCGGGGTGGAGTATAGATGTGTTTGTCAGAAGAAACCCTTGAATGCTTCTGAAGCAGATGTAAGTTATGTGGTTCCCAGCAAAAACGAAGGGTTTCCCTTCAACTCTGACCACTGGTAAGGTTAGAAGACCAGAGTTGAAAAAAGGCAGAGTTCAACTACGGCTTGGCTAAACAAAATAAAGACACAGTGTTTAACTCTCACTTCAAGATGTATGAGCATTTGTTGTTATGTTAAAAAAACAAATCCTGTGGGAAGTGTAGTTACAAGGGGCTGGTTTGGATAGACTGCACCACTTTCCTCACCCCCAGAACAAAACCAGCCAACAACAACAAGAATCCTACAGCTGGAATGTATTCTGGATTTCTAATCTGAATATTTACCCGTGATTGTACTTTTTTTTTTCCCTCACAGCGTTCCCATACACATAAGCATACATTTGAAATCAAGACCCCAAATCCCTTGAGTAAAACCTATTTCATGAGTCACACTTTTCATCCAATTCAAGCTTAGCGGCTTGAAGAAAAAAAAACACTAAATACAATCTGAATTCACAGGCAAAGCCCTCAACTCCAGTTGACTCACCAAAGTCTTATTTTATGAACAAGAAGTGCTTTCTTTTGCATGTGGGCTCACATAGGAGAGAGCTCTGATGATGCAAATGTTGTTTCTGTTGGACTTTGGAAGGAGTCAAGTGACCTTTCTGTCGTGTTGGTGTCAGCAGCAGATTTGCCCTCCAGATTACGTTGGACATAAGCTGATGTTAAAAATCATTTTGCTTTCCCAGGGTCACCCAGGTCACAGGCAGGAGAGGGGACATATGGCACAACTTGAGGAAACACCACTGCCCAGTGGGGACCAACCACATCATTTTCTGGATGAGCCTGATGCCTAGCAGGACTATAGTTTTTGGAAAAGCACATTTCTTACATTGAACTGAATTTTGCCTTGGGCTTGTCCTGTTGCTCAGAAATAAGACACTCTCTGCAACAGGCACTGGAGAGATCTCTGCTGTACATTTGCTTCAGGGCTTTTCCTCAACTATCTGTGCCTGAACAAACACAAAACTGCAGTTCTTGGCTTCCTGCCCATCTGGAGCGGGGAAGCATCCTGCTACATCGGCAAGGTATCAACCGGACTTTACAGGAAAGTGAACGACAAGAATGGCCTCTTATCCACGTCTGGAGAAAAATCCCTCCCAGGATTTGAGGTCTGCTGTGAACCACAGAGAAAACACCTATCGGTAGGTAAGGGAGCCTTCCCATCATTCTTTTTTTTTTTTTTTTAACTTTTGGGTTTATTTATTTATTTATTTATGGCTGTGTTGGGTCTTCATTTCTGTGCGAGGGCTTTCTCTAGTTGTGGCAAGCGGGGGCCACTCTTCATCGCGGTGCGCGGGCCTCTCACTATCGCGGCCTCTCTTGTTGCGGAGCACAGGCTCCAGACGCGCAGGCTCAGTAATTGTGGCTCACGGGCCCAGTTGCTCCGCGGCATGTGGGATCTTCCCAGACCAGGGCTCAAACCCGTGTCCCCTGCATTGGCAGGCAGATTCTCAACCACTGCGCCACCAGGGAAGCCCCCCCATCATTCTTATAGCATTGTCCCCTCAGTCCAAATGTCATGCACACTTTATAACAAGCCAAAGCCTTCGCTAAGAGGCGAGAAGTAGGTAGGCGAGCAGTTCCTCATTTGTGGCCAAAGTGGTGGGATATTTTTAAAAATTTATTTTATTGAAGTATTGTTGATTTACAATGTTGTGTTAATTCCTGCTGTACAGCAAAGTGATTCAGTTATACATATATAGACATTCTTTTTCATATTCTTTTCCATTATGGTTTATCACAGGATATTGAATGTAGTTCCCTGTGCTATAGAGTAGGACCTTGTGGTTTATCCATTCTATATGTAATAGTTTGCATCTGCTAATCCCAAACTCCCAGTCCATCTCTCCCCCCATGCCACTTATGCCTTGGAAACAAAGTGGTGGGATTTTAAAGAATCCTGATGATGTTACAATCTGACCTTTAGAGGTTGCCTGCCGCTGAATGGACACATCTGGATGTTCAGTGAAGTGAGTGTTGCCAGGCCTCCAAAGTCTTCAGCGCAGGGTGTAAAGGTACTGTGGAAGCTGCTAGGGTGAGGCAACAGGGGTGTGGGACTTGGAGCATACAGGTGGGTCCTGCCTTACGACCCTCACGGTCAATTCAAAGCAACAACAGCAGTAGCAGCAACAGTGGCATTCAACAGTGATCTATGTGGTCCCAGCTCTCAATTCAGACATTTGAGCTTACGGGCCCCTGGGCCTGGTACTGTTGGGGGTAGGCAGAGCAAATCTGGTTCCTGGAGGATCTTGCAGGTTTCATGTCTTAAAACATCACTAGTCCCATGTTCTGCTAATTAGCAGCCATCAAGCAGCCACAGATGGTGCTCATTACCATGCGGTAAATTGAATGGATAACCAATATAACAACGAGTGTCACCTGAGCATCTCGTATTATGTACCAGGCCTTGAACTAAGTGTGAGGATTCACTGAGCCTTTCCAACAAGCTTGTGAAGTTGGCACTCTCACCAACCCAACCTTGCAGATGAGGATACCAACGCTCAGGGAGGTGAGGTGACTTGCCTGAGGTCATGCAGCATTGCATGCTGGGCATTTCTGGCATTTAGGCAGCACTGCGGGGGTGGGTCCTCATGTCCGTGGTGGACCCATAGCTCAATTTACAGAGAGAGCCTTTGATGATCTGCCCAGTAAGGAAGGCTGATCTACTGCAGCATTTCAGAGCTGCTGGTTAGTGGATCCCTGAAGGCAGGGTCCAGGCATGTAGTAGATGCTTAATAAGTATTGATAGGGACTTCCCTGCTGGCGTAGTGGTTAAGAATCCACCTGCCAATGCAGGGGATGCGGGTTCGATCCCTGGTCCGGGAAGATCCCACATGCTGCAGAGCAACTAAGCCCAAGTGCCACAACTACTGAGCCTGTGCTCTAGAGCCCAAGAGCCACAACTACTGGGCCTGTGTGCCACAACTACTGAAACCCACCGCCTAGAGCCTGTGCTCTGCAACAAGAGAAGCCACCATGATGAGAAGCCTGCGCACCACAACAAAGAGTAGCCCCCCCCTTGCCGCAACTAGAGAAAGCCCGTGCACAGCAACAAAGACCCAATGCAGCCAAAAATAAAAATTCAAAGAAGAAATATGAAAAGCAGCAAGGGAAAAACAAAAAATAACATACAAAGGAATCCCCATAAGGTTATCAGCTGATTTTTTAGCAGAAACTCTGCAGGTCAGAAGGGAGTGGCAGGATATACTTAAAGTGATGAAAGAGAAGAACCTACAACCAAGATTAACTCTACACAGCAAGGATCTTATTCAGATTTGATGGAGAAATCAAAATCTTTTCAGACAAGCAAAAGCTAAGAGAATTCAGCACCACCAAACCAGCTTTACAACAAATGCTAAAGAAGCTTCTCTAGGCAGGAAACACAAGAGAAGGAAAAGACCCACAAACACAAACCCAAAACAATTAAGAAAATGGTAATAGGAACATACATATTCATAATAACCTTGAATGTAAATGGATTAAATGTTCCAACCAAAAGACACAGACTGGCTGAATCATGCATACAAAAACAAGACCCATATATATGCTGTCTACAAGAGACCGATTTCAGACCTAGGGACACATACAGACTGAAAGTGAAGGGATGGAAAAAGATATTCCATGCAAATGGAAATCAGAAGAAAGCTGGAGTAGCAATACTTGTATCAGACAAAATAGACTTTAAAATAAAGAGTGTTACAAGAGATAAGGATGGACACTACATAATGATCAAGGGATAAATCCAAGGAGAAGATATAACAATTAGAAATGTTTATGCACCCAACATAAGAGCACCTCAATACATAAGGCAAATGCTAACAACCATGAAAGGGGAAATCGACAGTAACACAATAATAGTAGGGGAATTTAACACCCCACTTACACCAATGGACAGATCATCCAAACAGAAAATAAATAAGGAAACACAAGCTTTAAATGACACAATAGACCAGATAGATTTAATTGATATTTATAGAACATTCCACCTGAAAGTGGCAGAATACACTTTCTTCTCAAGTGCACATGGAACATTCTCCAGGATAGCTCACATCTTGGGTCACAAATCAAGCCTTGGAATATTTAAGAAAATTGAAATTGTATCAAGCATCTTTTCTGATCATACACCATGATCAAGTGGGATTTATCCCAAGGATGCAAGGATTCTTCAATATATGCAAATCAATCAATGTGATACACCATATTAACAAATTAAGGAATAAAAACCATATGATCGTCTCAATAGATGCAGAAAAAGCTTTTGACAAAATTCAACACCAATTTATGATAAAAACCTTCCAGAAAATGGGCAATAGAGGGAACCTACCTCAACACATAAAGGCCATGTATGACAAACCCACAGCAAACATCATACTCAATGGTGAAAAACTGAAAGCATTTCCACTAAGATCGGGAACAAGGCAAAGAAGTCCTCTATCGCCACTCTTATTCAACATAGTTTTGGAAGTCCTAGCCACGGCTATCAGAGAAGAAAAAGAAATAAAAGGGATACAAATTGGAAAAGAAGACGTAAAACCATCACTGTTTGCAGATGACATGATACTATACATAGAAAATCCTAAAGATGCCACCAGAAAACTACTAGAATTAATCAATGAATTTGGTAAGGTTGCAGGGTACAAAATTAACGCACAGAAATCTCTAGCATTCCTATACACTAACAGCGAAAAATCAGAAAGAGAAATTAAGGAAACAATCCCACTTACCATCACAACAAAAAGAATAAAATACCTAGGAATAAACCTACCTAAGGAGGTGAAAGACTTTTACTCAGAAAACTATGAAACACTGATGAAAGAAATCAAAGATGACATAAACAGATGGAGAAATATACCATGTTCTTGGATTAGAAGCATCAATATTGTGAAAATGACTATACTACCCCAAGCAATCTACGAATTCAGTGCAATCCCTATCAAACTACCAATGGCATTCTTCACAGAATTAGAACAAAAAATTTTACAATTCATATGGAAACACAAAAGACCCCCAAATAGCCAAAGCAATCTTGAGAAAGAAAAACAGAGCTGGAGGAATCAGGCTCCCTGACTTTAAACTATACTACAAAGCTATAGTAGTCAAGACAGTATGGTACTGGCACAAAAACAGAAATATAGATCAATGGTACAGGATAGAAAGCCCAGAGATAAACCCACGCACCTATGGTCAACTAATCTATGACAAAGGAGGCAAGAACATACAAATGGAGAAAAGATGGCCTTTTCAATAAGTGGTGCTGGGAAAACCAGACAGCTACATGTAAAAGAATTAAATTAGAACACTACCTAAAACCATACACAAAAATAAACTCAAAATGGATTAAAGACCTAAATGTAAGACCGGACACTATAAAACTCTTAGAGGAAAACATAGGAGGAACACTCTTTGACATAAATCACAGCAAGATCTTTTTTGATCCACCTCCTAGAGTAATGGAAATAAAACCAAAAATAAACAAATGGGACCTAATGAAACTTCAAAGCTTTTGCACAGCAAAGGAAACCATAAACAAGACGAAAAGACAACCCTCAGAATGGGAGAAAATATTTGCAAATGAAACAATGGACAAAGGATTAATCTCCAAAATATACAAACAACTAATGGAGCTCAACATCATCAAAACAAACAATCCAATTAAAAAATGGGCAGAAGACCTAAATAGACATTTCACCAAAGAAGACATGCAGATGGCCAAGAGGCACGTGAAAAGAGGCTCAACATCTTATTAGAGAAATGCAAATCAAAAGTACAATGAGGTATCACCTCACACGGGTCAGAATAGCCATTATCAAAAAAATCTAGAAGCCATAAATCCTGGAAAGGGTGTGGTGAAAAGGGAACCCTCCTGCACTGTTGGTGGGAATGTAAATTGTTACAACCACTATGGAGAACAGTATGGAGGTTCCTTAAAAAACTAAAACTAGAACTACCATATGACCCAGCAATCCCAGTACTGGGCATATACCCTGAGAAAACCATAATTGAAAAAGAGACATGTACCACAATGTTCACTGCCGCACTATTTACAATAGCCAAGACATGGAACCAACCTAAATGTCCATCGACAGATGAATGGATAAAGAAGATGTGGCACATGTATACAATGGAATATTATTCAGCCATAAAAAGAAACGAAATTGAGTTATTTGTAGTGAGGTGGATGGACCTAGAGTCTGTCATACAGAGTGAAGTAAGTCAGAAAGAGAAAAACAAATACCCCATGCTAATATATATATATATATATATATATATATATATATATAATCTAAAAAAAAAAAAATGGTACTGATGAACCTAGTGGCAGGACAGGAATAAAGACGTAGACATAGAGAATGGACTTGAGGACAAGGGAGGGGGAGGGGGAAGCTGGGGCAAAGTGAGAGTAGCATCGACATATATACACTACCAAATGTAAAATAGGTAGCTACTGGGAAGCAGCTGCACGGCACAGGGAGATCAGCTCGGTGCTTTGTGACCACCTAGAGGGGTGGGATAGGGAGGGTGGGAGGGAGGCTCAAGAGAGAGGGGATATGGGGATATATGTATGCATATGGCTGATTCACTTTGTGGTACAACAGAGACTAACACAGTATTGTGAAGCAATTATACTCCAATAAAGATCTATTTAAAAAAATAATAATAAATAAATATTGACAAATGATTAACTGTTTTTCTGACCTTACCGGTCTCCCAAACTCCCTTCCTGGAAATGAGGGTTATTGGCTGGCCCATTGGAGGAGTCACAGGATGCTCTCTGGAGCCTGCATTGGTAAGGTGAGGTCCTTGAGGATGGCCATGTGGAGCCAGGTTGGCCTCAAAGGATTGAGTTCCCAAACTCCCACCGAACAGCCAGCTTCACCTGAGCAGAAAGCTGGGTAAAGAACTAGAGTGGAGATCCTGAAAAGGTCCTGAAGAGCCAGGATTATCCCTTCTTTTCCTCTAAAGCCTAGAGGAAGAGGACTGTGGGCCCTTTAACTCCCAAGAAACAGTCATATCAAATGAATTCTGAATAATCTAAGAATGAGAAATCATTGAGCACAAAAACAGGTGGGAAATGAGAAGTGTTTCATGTACATTTTCCATGCTCAGCTTTGTAGGTTGTAGGTGATCTATGTAAGCAAGAACCAAGTGGACTTTTCTTTTAAAACTAATATGTTCCCATTACCAGGTAATGCCCTTTTTTAACAGCCAGTATTTTAACACAAGGGCACCCCAGTTTCACAAAAGAATCGAGCTTTAAAATTAACAAAATGTTTTGTAACTGCTACATTAGCAGAGGAAATTGCTTCAGGGAACAAGAAAATGCAAAGAACCACTTGCAGTGACTTCCAAGGCAAAAAATACAATACGAATGCAAAATACTTCCCGAGTGGTTTAGTGAGACTATACCTTAGGTATTTAGTTAAAGCAACCTGTTAGAACAAAGTGAATTTCCCCAGATTAAGACAGTTTACCGGGAACCAAGACATTTCGCATGGTCTGGGGAAGGCTTGGACACAACCCATATCCCAGTGGAAAGATCCCAGGACCGTGAACAGACAAAGCTGATTGCTTCCACAGTAGGGCGAAGGGACTGAAGTTTCAATAATGCAGGTGTTAATGCTTTGTGTGCCATGTGGTCTGGGTGGTGGGGAACTGTTTTTCATAACTGGGTGGTTCTGAGTGACTGATTCTTCGTTTTGTCGCTATTTGTGCCGTGCATGACAATGTGTCACGTCTTCCCCAGCATTGGTTTCCCCGGTGCTGACTCATCATGAAGAGTTTGCTTTGCTAGTTTACTCTGACCCCATCAATTATTTTTAGAACGACTTTGGGCAGGCACTACACTGGGGGAGAAATGAAAGAGGGGCTTGGATGCGCTCGTCTGCTCTTCAGTGGCTAATTTTGCCTTCATCACGTCACATGTCGGGGAGTGGTGTAGCCTGATGGCTAAGAGCGTGGGTTCTTGGGAAATATAGCCTGGATTCTCCTCCAGCCCCATCACTTACAAATTATGGGGCTTGCAGCCCCTTGGAGGGCCTGCTGAGCTCCCGCAGGTTTCCTCAGGTGGGAAATCAACCTCCCTTTTATGAGTTGATCTCCATCAAGTGCTCAGAGCAATGCCTACCTTTGCTGACTCCCCAGTCCATGTTCATGGTCATTGCTGTTGTTATTCAGTAGTCCACTGTATAACGTCTTTGCCTGAAATTCAAGTTCCCCATCAGTTTGCCCTCCCTCACAACCTTATTTCCCAGTATCAGCTCTTCATTATGCCAGACCCATCTCTCCCACATTTCCCCTTAGCCTAGACTCTCCTTGTTTTACTCATTTGTGTCTTTTCCCCTTTGTTCTTACTTCTTATACCAACTCAACCCTGGACTTTTCTTCCTCCTTCGTTTTCTCAGTCCTTCCAAACTGAACCCAAATCCCCACTTAGGCTCCATCATAGCCTGCCTGGCTCCTCCCACCCCCTCCCAGCTCTCCCTTCTCCGCAAGCTTGTGGAGCTTATCTCTTGGCACACACATGAGTGCTGTTGATTGGAAGCCAGCGTACATTTTCTTGCCTCTTTCAAGGACCTCCTGAGAAAGAACACTGGTCCTGCAATTGTCAACTTTTGCTGAGGCTTTATCTCCGTCCTTGTTTTCCCAGGTGTAACCTGGCCTTGGAAAATAGTCCTACTTAGCCGAAGGGTGGAGGAGAGGGTTTCATTCGTTCAGTCAATGAATATTTATGGAGCACAAACTAAATGCTTGGTATAGAGCCAGGCATATATCATTCCTTCCCCACAGGAGTTCATGTCTTCTGGAGATGACACTGAAATATATATTAAGTGTTCGAGAGGCAGCTGTAGCCTGGCTTACCTGGATGAGCATGGCCTTGGAGGCAACCTCACTGGGGGTTGAATACTGGCTTTGCCACTAACTGGATATATGACCTTGGGCAGATTGCTTAACTTTAGAGACTCAGTTTCCTCACCTGTAAAAATGGAATGATAACACATACTTCCAGAGTTACTATCTTCTATTTTCCTGTATTTTCTACTGGTCTTCGGCTTCCGCTCTGCGGGGTAGCCCAGGGATGGGTGTGTGGCGTGGAGGGGCTGGCTCCTTAGACTTGCCAATGGTGGTACCTTAGTTTCCTCATGCTGTAGGGTCTCAGTGTGAAAGTGCAAGCTCTGGGATGGATGCTCAGTTTTCAGACTCTCTTTCCTCCTCCTCCTCTCCAAGCTGGTGTGTAGGTCTAGTGCAGTGGTTCTTAATCGGTAGTGATTTTTGTCTCCCAGGGGACATTTGACAATATCTGCAGACACTTCTGATGGTCGTGAGTGGGGGAGCTGCTGGCATCTAGTGGGTAGAGGCGAGGGATGATGCTACCTGTCCTGCAGCGCACTGGACAGCCCCCCTCAATAAAGAATTATCTGGTCCCAGTGTTAATAGTGCTGAGGTGGGGAACCCCGGTCTAGTGGGTAGTGTACGGGACAGCATGACTTGGGTCCCCTTGCTGCCTTCTGTGGCTCAGTGGTCTGCCAGGCCTCTGCTCTGCCAAGCTCTCCACCTTGGCTCTCTCTGGCCTGGCAGACCTCTCTGAAGGTCAACTTTGACCTCTCCGGTGGGGTCGACTCACCTCTCAACACCTCAGCTCGTTGGCAGGCCTGTTCTCTCCACTCCCCGCACCACACAGGAACCAAGGGAAGTGCAGGAATACTGACTCAGGACCCTTCTCTGCTTTGCAGGACGGCAATTTGACTCTGCTGTGCTACCCTCTGCTGGCATAGTGATACCCATTCCTGGGAGGCACTTCCTGGAGTCCCTGTAAAAAGCAAGTTCTGAAGCCTTCCAACTCGCCACCCCACTATCAAAAGCCCACAGCACCTAGTGCCAAGATTTCTGTCCAGAGTGGGAGGAGGGGCAGGACCCATGGGTCTGACTGTTTGCTTCCCCCATTCTTTCAGAACTGGAAGGCTTTCTTTTACTTTCCCATCCTTTCTGGCTCATCCACCCCTCTGGGTTGTATTCTTGTCCTTCCCAGATGGCATTTCCTTTCTCTCTTTCCTGGAGCTCTGGAATGTCTGCAGGGAACGTGACGGTGGGAGTGGAATAAAAACCCACACCATCAATATGTTCAAAATATTATTCATGTTATATAACATACGTGGCATATGTTCTTTCTAGCATATAGTCCTAGACCATCCCGGGCCCTCCCTGAGCGTCAGCTTTTCCCTCGCTATGCAAACGGAGCAAAAGCAGTGAGTGACAGGACGGCATCCCCTCAACACTCACCCGGGAACAAATCATTCCTAGGTTTCTCCTGAAACTCATTCTTTATTTCCCTGACTTAGGAAGGTGCCCTCTGATGAGGTCACCTGGCTTGTTCCTAGACTTTGAGCGGCAGTAGGGCAGGTCAACACCTGCTCACTATTTGCCTGGTTTATCTTTTTTTTTTTTTTTAATGGGAAAAGCTGCAGCTTTTCAGTCTTAATAAAAGAGTATTAACTGCAGTCACCTCATGACAGGGGTTGAGACTTTGACCATGTGTTTTATTTAACAACCACCCGCTGCTATGCGGATGCTGGTCTATCTTTGGGAAACGTGTCCCAAGAAATCAACTGCACTAATCTTACTGTGGACTCCTGAAATCTTAAAATAAGAAAAGATATACATATACATACCTATCTTAAGAAAACACTGTTTCATTACCTTGTAATTTCTGATTTCAGTAATTATGACTTGGCAAATTTAGTTTTCATCATATAAGAGGCAAAATGCAATTAAATGGTATCAAGTGTAAAAGAAAAATAATATTCTCTTTCCATAAATCATTTTCAAAAAACCCTTAGGACTTCACATTCTTTTAATGGTTTTTGTAATTTAAAACTCCTGCTTATATCACTTTATCTTTATGAAGGTGATTTTAAAAAAGCACAACAGTGTTCATTTTATTATAAATTATCATTTTATGAACATCAGAATTGCAAACTTGCAAACTTGTGTTCATGTTTATATGTCAACATGCTTAAGTGCCAGCAGATGTTCTGTGATCAATAAGGCACAATTTATATACATTATCCTGAAGTGTCCTTGGCTGGAAATGTTGGCTGGCAGTATCCAAACTATGGCTGAATATGAATAATGATAACCAACAAGAAGGGTACCATCCATATGGCTATTGTGGCAAGTCTTATTTTAGAGGGGAAGTAAAGTAGCTATTGATTAAGTTGGTAAACTCAACCATGGTTTTAAATAGAATGGCGGGTCCAGTTGGGAGTTTAATTGTGCTAAAATTAACCTTTGTGTTGCGAGGGACCTATAATTGCTAACAATCTTGCATTATTTCACATAAAGTTTGCTCCTGGAGTACATTTAGACCCAATAAAATGTCTGAAATGTCTTGTTTGTATTTGTCGTGAGCAAACAAAATATACCAGACCTTTCTTCTGATGTCTGGTAATCTCACCAAGAATAGAGACTAATGCAATTTATTAAATATCTTGAATTTGGGCTGCTACTTCATCCTAAGTCAATGGTTTCCAGCCTTGACTGGTATTAGAATCACCTGGGGAACTTAAAAAAATTAAACAAAAATCGGTCAGACCAATCAAATCATCTTTCTGGGGGTGGGTCCTGGGCATAAATATTAAAAAATATATATGCTTGGTATTATTTTTTTAATTTTATTTATTTATGGCTGTGTTGGGTCTTCGTTTCTGTGCGAGGGCTTTCTCTAGTTGCGGCAAGCAGGGGCCACTCCTTATCGCGGTGCGCGGGCCTCTCACTATCGCGGCCTCTCTTGTTGCGGAGCGCAGGCTCAGTAATTGTGGCTCACGGGCCCATTTGCTCCGCGGCATGTGGGATCTTCCCAGACCAGGGCTCGAACCCGTGTGCCCTGCATTGGCAGGCAGATTCTCAACCACTGCGCCACCAGGGAAGCCCCAGTGCTAGGTACTTTTAATGTGTATCTCACTATTAGAACTTCTGCCCTAGGTGAAATATACCTGACACATAGTCTTGTTAAGGAAAGCTTTAAGTAAGTAGTTCAACTAGCGTGCAATCAAATTAGTTTCTATTGTAGCTTTATTTTAGCTAACATTCAAGTAGCATTAAGAAAAATAATGTGTGTAAGATCAAAGGAGGGTGTAACTTAGGTTTTCCCTGTGTTTCCAGAGCATTCACAAAAACAGGTGAGTCTGATTATGATCATCTGGAAATCTCTGAGTTAATCAGTCCATGGGGATGATGAGAAGCTATCTGGTTCTCAGTGGGCCCTTTCTTCTTTTGCTCCTTGTGAGGGTGGAGTGATTTCTGAGGGACTCCCTGAAAGAGTTAAAAGAATTCTTGATCATGAGTCTAAAGAATCAGGTTCTGAGTCTCAGTCCCGCTGCTTCCTGGTCCCGACCCAGGGCTGTGGTCTGTTGACTCCCAGCATCACCTGGGAGAGCTTAGAAATGCCAAGTCTTGGGCCCCATGCAGACTCACTGAATCCGACTTCTGCACTGTGACAAGATCCCCAGGGGATTCTAGGCACATCTAGAGCAAGTTGGTGGATCCCTCTGAGCCTTACTTTCCGTATCTTAGCAATGGGGGATCCTAATATCTCCTCTGCTTCCCCAAAGGATATTTGAGAACAAATACATGATATAAAAGCATTTCCATAAATTATTTTTTTACTGTGGTATAATATACATAAAATGGATCACTTTAACCATTTCAAAGTGTGTAGTTCAGTGGCATAAAGTATATTCACACTGTTACCACTATTCATCTCTAGAACTTTTTATCATCCCAAACTGAAACTCTGTGGCAAAAACTCTGTAGACAATAACTCCCCACTTACCCCTCCTCGCAGCTGCTGCCAACCAACATTTTTTTCTGTCTCTATGAGTTTGACTACTCTAGGTACGTCATATAAGTAGAATCATACAGAATTTGTCCTTTTGTGACTGGCTTGTTTCACTTAACATGATGCCCTCAACGTTCATCCATGTTGTAGCATGTATAAGAATTTCATTCCTTTTTAAGGCTGAATAATATTCCATTTACATATATATATACCACATTTTGCTTATCCATTTATCTGCTGATGGACATTTGAGTTCTTTCCCCTTTTGGCTATTATGAATAATGCTGCTATGAACATGTGTGTACAAATATCTCTTTGAGTCCCTGCTTTCAATTCTTTTGGGTATATACGTAGAAGTGGAATTGCTGATCATATGGAAATTCTATGTTTAATTTTTGGGGGAACTGCCTGTGTTTATTGTTCTTTCAGGTAGGCATGACCCTCAGACCATAATAGCAGCACCCCATACCTGAGACTTTGATCTTGAATATTACTGCTGTTTACCTTTTGGGGAGTACCTTGGATGTTTACAAAGTGCCATGTAATCAGTCGCATTTAGTTAAGAGGTAAGATTAATTAGATTTTTGAGGCAAGCAAGGACCGGACTTGGCTTTGAAAAGCTCAAGCACTAAAGGAAGTGGTGCTGGAGGCTCAGTGGGTGGTTCTCTCTGCAAATCTATGAGGTGTGATCTCAATAATATTTTTTAGTATGCAGAACACCATGCCAAGAGTTTCCCCAAAGGGATAAACCTGCCTTCAAGAAGGTTACAATCTTATCCAGGAGAGGTGGGAATGCTGAATTAATACAGCATGGAGTATTTTCAAATATACTATTCAATACTCATGGAAAGTGCTGGGGACCGGGAACGAGGGATTTGGTATGAGAGAGGCCATCCTCAACCCCACTACAGTTTAGTGGAATCGGCAAAGAATGACTGTGTTTCTAACAAATTGTCTGACTTTCTTCCGTTTTTAATTAAAATAGTATAAAAGCTACTAATACATTTCTGTTACTTCACATACAGCATATCAAACTAGATGGGAGAACAATAAACATGTAAAGTAGTTACGTTCCCATCAAGAGAACTAATCATTTAAAGTAAAAGTTTCTGTCTTAAGGAATGGGCTATTAGTGGCTTTTGGTAAATAAAAATTTCATTTGGTTTCTAAATATATGTTTGAATTTTATAAATTGTACTTTTCTTACCAAGAAACCTAGTTCAGCTTATTTTTTATATGATACGATTCTATAACTAGGGTGTTAGAAATGGTTATGTTAAACAAATAAATGATTTTAATTAAGGTGCCAACAGGATAATGAACAAATTTCTTCATTGCTGTGAAGAATTCTGAAGTCTTCAATTTTATAGGACATTCCACAGTTATATACATGCCAAGGGAAGTGATTTAATTCAAGGATCATTTATGCAAAAGGCACTCTTTGGGTATGAAACTTACACTCTAGTAGATATCATTTGGGGTTCAGTTAGAAAAACAGAAATCACCTTAGGTACTTCAAGTAGGAAAGGATTTAACAGAAGGAATAAGATGCTTATAAAAAGAAGTTGGAAGGCTGACATTGCAAATGAAGTCAGGAGAGGCAACTGCTAGCTTTCAGCTTCGCCACAGCAGTCTTATCACAAGAAGCTGCTGGTACCACCCAGATCACGAAAGTACAAGAACATGCTGCCTGTGGTCACACCTGGTCATAGCTGTCCTGCGGCACCCAGGCTGATAACTAGAAAGGAAAACTTAGAAGTTGCTGTGAAACTTCACATCTGCTAATCCCTGAACTTCCAAATCTTGCGGAAGGTCATACATCTCATTGTCAGAATGTATTTCTTTTTGAGAACCATGAAAGAAATGGAGTCTGAGACATGTAATTACAAGCCTTTCAGTCCTGGGATATGAGGGAGAGCATGTAAGGGGTGGGAATGAATGCTGGTTGCCAAACAATAATAGACAAAAGAAATGTGGATATTATTCCCATTTTATAGATGAGGAAACTGAGGCATGGGAGTCAGTAACTTGCTCAAAGTCACAGAGTATGAGATTCAAAACCAGGTCTATCTGATTTCAGTACTAGAGATATTTAGCAATTATATTGGCGAGTATCTATCATATGGCAGATAGCTCCAAAACTTAATTTACTTCCTTGGCTTTAACCCTCATCAGCTCACATTTTTTTTAGGCTATATAATTCAAAACAGACCATTACAAAGAGATTATTTGGCAATCTACTTGGTGGTTTTTCCAAATTTGCAAACCTTTTCAACTCCTTCCAGAAAATGCGATCTGCGTAGCTTTTGGAATTAGGGTAAGCTTCCTAGACACAAAGCCTTGGTTTGGTGATATTTTCAGGAGTGGGGTAAAGAATTATTTGTGCCACAACTCTTAAGTCCAGGCTTAAAGCCAAATTGTACCATAGACAATATATAAGAAATCTCTAAAACATGTCCAATTTTCCTTATTCTTTGAGTTCCTTATCAGTCTTGGCTTAAGAGGAAGTTATAAGCCAAGGAACAAAATTGACATTTACTAATTATGACACCCCGCCCCCAACAAAAGCATAAGTAGAAAGAATGTACATTCATTATAACTTATTTATTCATTCATTAGCACACATTAATTACCATGTACCCTGCTGGGTTCATTTATTCATTCAACAGATATTCACTGTGGTGTGTACGGTTATTCTCCATTTGTTGACTCCACTCCCTTCTCCCCACGCCACACAGATCCGTATCTCTACCACTGCTTGAGTTCTGATTGTGCACAGGTTTCTGTGGGTGGTTGTTTCAACTTGCATAGATGCCAGATTTTCTAGATCTTATTGCTGGGTGATCATTTGTTAGCTCATTTGATGAGACAATGAGCAGCAGTAAAGATTCTGGAGATTATACATGTAAACATTGCAACACAGACAAACACTAGGAGAAGGATTATGGTCAGAGTTTGTAGTATACTTCTGTGTCAGGAGCCAGGAGTGCCCAAATTCAACCAAGAGAAGAGATTCCTCCCTTGTCCAAGAGCCCTCAGAACCAGATATGGTGGTATTACCCAAATCACCTAATTTTACTTTTTGTTTGTTGGTCTGTTTGTTTGCTTTCTGGATCTTTTTTAGGAATAGCAAAGATCCCAGAGGCTTCTATGGGGAAGTAAAGAACATTCTTCCGCTAATACAGCTCCCTTTACCCCCTTGATAGGCCAGTATCATATCTAAAGTGTTTCTACTTGACAGATGATGGGAGACAACCTGGTTGGAAAGAAACAGAAGTGGAAAAAGTGACATAAGTGGGAAATAGAAGGGGCACAAGTGGGAAATAGAAGAGGCTGTAGTTTGGCCTGGAAATACTAGCTGGATTTGATTTAGAAGCTGTTTTCATCATGGGTGGCTCAGAGACCCTAAAGTTAGCTGGAAAATCTTCTTAACTTTCAATTCTAATATTTGCTCCTTTAGTCCTAATACTTTTAATCTGCTACATGGTTAGATTGCTTCTTTACATTTTTAAGGCATTTTATACTCACCTCTAATATGGCCCCCCGAATAGTAATGTGATAACATTTTATTATAATTATGTATTTTCTTACTGGTCTGTCCTGTAACTGGACTGTGAGGTCTCAAGGGCAAAAGGTGTATCTTAGTCATCGGTTATCTGAGGCATTTAGCACAATGCCTGACATGTACTATGTCTTAGTAAGGCAATAAGTTATGAACACCGGTGTTCTTCTATTCCAGTAACCCAGGTATTAGCCAGGGCTCCAGGGCAGGCTCAGTTCTTGGCCTCTGCCCACCACGGAGAAAGAATTTGGTACTTTTATTGATTCCCTCAAAATAAAACCATAAGGCACCAGTGAGAAATGAATGTTTTCTTGAAGATGATTGCTTTCGTTGGTGGGGAAGTTTCACCGCATCTTTCTCTCTTTCTCTCTCTAGTCTTATATACATGGAATCACAGAATACGTACTCTTTTTATAAGGCTTTTTTCCTCTCTACACTGTTATTTTGAGATTTCTTCATGTCACTGCTTGAATCAAAGTTCATTCCTTTTTATTGCTGAGTAGAATTCCATTGCATGGATATAGCACAATTTGTTTATCCAGGCTCTTGTTAATGGACAGTTAGGTTGTTTACAGTTTTTGGCTATTACTGAAAAAATTGCTATGAACAGTCATATACAAGTCTTTGTATGGACACATATTTCCTTTTCTTTTGGGTAAATACCTAAGAGAAGAATGGCTGGATCAAAAGTAGGTATTTAACTTTTCAAGAAACAAATTCTTTTCCAAAATGGTTCTTCCATTTTACATTTCCTCTGTAGCGCAAGAGAGTTCCAGTTTCTCCACATCCTTACCAACACTCGATATGTCAGTCTTTTTAATGTTAGCCATTCTGATAGATGTGTAATGATATCTCATTGTGATTTTATCTTGCATTTCCCTAGTGGCTAATGATGTTGAGCAACTTTTCATGTGCTTATATGCTATCTGTACATCTTCTTTTATGAAGTGTCTGGTCAAATCTTTTGTCCACTTTTTATTGGCTTTTTCCTTATTGTTTGGTTTTGAAAGTTCTTTATGTATTCTGGATATAAGTTCTTTGTCTGATATGTGCTTTGCAAATAATTTCTCCTTGTCTGTGGATTGCCTTTTCATTCTCTTAACAGAAGAGCAGAAGTTTTTAATTTTAATGCAGTCCAATCGACCAATTTGTTCTTTTATTAATTATACTTTTGTTGTCATAAGAAATCTTTGCCTAACCCAGGGTCACAAAGATTTCCTCCTATGTTTTATTCTAGAAGTTTTTTTTTTTTTGAAACTATTATTTTATTAAGGAATCCACTTCTATGACTCATGGAGCCCAGCCTGAGTTAACAGTGACAAGTTCTGGAGGTAATGACACCCCACTCTGGACTTTCTGGTTATAACCACTGTCTTCTCTCTCTCCCTCAACTGAAAACCCAGACTCATGAGGCCTCAATCCTGCCCTTCTTTTCCTGGAAGATGCCAAAGCCAACTATGTAAGAGGCTTTTTCAGAGGAGAAGACAAATTTGTCTTCCCAGAAGACAAACCCTCTACTTTGCTTTATGAGGCAGATAGCAACCCCAAACCATAGACATGTTGGGACCTGCACAGGCCTCAATTAATAGAAGTTTTATAGGTTTCGATTTTATATTAGGTCTATGATAAATTTTGAGTTAATTTTTATATATAGTGCAAGGTATAGATCCAAGTTCACTTTTGTTTTGTGTATGGATATCTAATTGTTCCAACATCATTTGTTGAAAAGGCTATCCTTTTTCTGTAGCGTTACCTTTCTGCACCTGTCAAAAATCAGTTGTCCATATATGTGTGTGTCTATTTCTAGATTCTGTTCTTTTTCCTTGATCTGTTTGTCTTTCTTTATGCCAAACACACTATTTTAATCACTGTAGCTTTATAACAATTTTTACAATCAGAGAGTGTTATCCCTTTAACTTTTAGATTTATTTTGGCTATTCTAGGTCCTTTTCATTTTCATATGAATTTAGAATCAGTTTGTCAGTTTCTACAAAAATGCTTGCTGGGATTTTGATAGAAATTGCATTGAATCTATAGACCAATTTGAGGAAAACTGACATATTAACAGTATTGAATCCTCTGAGCCACTCTCTATTTATTTAGGTATTTAAAAATTCTATCAGCAATGTTTTACATTTTTAGTGTATAGGTCTTACCTATCTTTTGTCAGATGTATCCCTAAATATTTCACATTTTTATGCTATTGTGAATAGTATTATTTTTCAATTTCAGTTTCTGATTTTCACTAGTATATAAAAGTACAATTGATTTTGTATATCGAATGTAATGTATTCCCGGGATAAACCCAACTTGGTCATGATGTATTATCCTTTTAACATATTGTTGAATTAAATTTACTAACATTGTGTTTAGAATTTTTACTTCTATGCTCATGAGGGATTTTGGTCTTTAGTTTTCTTTGTTTTAATTTTAATTCTTTTGTTTAAGCCTTCCTGTTTTATTTTTGGGGAAGGATTTGTAGGATTGATCTTATTTCTTCCTTAAATGTTTGGTAGAATTCACCGGTGAAGCCATCTAGGCCTGGAGTTTTCTTTGAGGGAAGATTTTTAACTACAATTTCAATTTTTAAAATAGATATAGGTACTAAGATTATTTATTTCTTCCTAAGTTTATGTAATATATGAATTTTTTCATATATTTTTATAGAATTTTCATTCTATAAAAGAATTTTCAAAGAATTTTTTATTTCATCTAAACTGTTGAATTTATAGACATAAAGTTGTTTGTAATATTCCTTATTGTCCTTTTAATATCTGTAGAATATATTGTGATATTCACTTCTCCCATTCTTGATATCAACAACTTGTATCTTTTCCCTTTTGGTCCTGACCAATATGGCCATAGGTTTGTGAATTTTATTGATCTTCTCAAAGAAACTTTTGGTTTCATTGATTTTCTCTATTGTTTTTCTGTTTTCTGTTGGGCAAAATAATTTTTTTATAGGCAGAAAAAAGGGAACGGGTGAAAAATGTCCTGATGATATTTTTGATTTTTTGATAGACTCTGACCTTGATTCTGATTCTCCTTTTTTGCTTAAATTTGTGCTTAATGCATAGCAGGTACTTGGTTATGTGGTGGACCTCTTCTCCTTTTTTTGACTTTCCTTTTAATTTTTAAGGAATTGACTTAATATACCCAACACACCCTATTGGCCATTCCCCATTTAGTATTTTGATTGAATAGAATCATGCACTTACTAGCATATTTTATGCTTCTCATGATTATGTGATTACCTTGAACTAACCTCGATCAAGTTAGTTACCATAGTGTCCTCTGATTTTCCCATTTTTAAGGAGAGGGAGCTGGGATTTTTTTAGTGGGTGATGATTCATTAATGGGTCATGAAACAAATAAGGTAGGTCACAACCATTTTTTAAAAAATGGAATATAATAGAAGTATCAGATGGCTTCACACGTAGTAAGGATAAGTATTATCTTGTGACAGTATTGGGGTGGCCAAAAAGTTCGTTCGGGTTTTTCCGTAAGCTCTTATGAAAAAAACCCGAATGAATTTTTGGCCAGCCCAATATTTATGGGGCTACAAGGAGAAACAAGTTTACAAAACACTGGATTAGATCATCTCTAAGGACCATTCCTTTGATGCTCTAATTCCTGTAACGGATGTGTTTCACTTTATCATTGCATAGTATAAATTTCTACATGCTTCTGAACAATGTTCTACATGTAAATAAAAAAGATAAATAGTCTTGTGGTTTGGAAGGTTACATTTGCAAGAAATTGAGGTGCTTCATCAGATTGGTTCTTCTAGATTTTCACCACAGAACTTGGATTTTAAAATATTTGGTCTGATTAAAACCATAGAAACTTTCTTTAAAAGTTTATAAATGAGCGATTTTCTTTAAAACATTTAAAAAATTTTAAACATGTTTACTTTCTTTTCAATTTTCTTCTCATCGTTCATGTGTACATACACATCTTATCTGGGTTTTTTTGTTGTTTTTTTTTAGCATACTGGATACAAAATGTACTTAGTGGTTTCCAGATTTTAAACTATAAGTTAGATGGTTGTGTCTAAGGTTTTTTTCTTTTTCAGCTTCTCTTCCATTATGGTTTATTACAAGATACTGAATATAGTTCCCTGTGCTATACAGTAGGACCTTGTTATTTATAGTTATTTTTTAAAGCATATATTTATGTTCATGGTTACATTTTCTTATAAAGATTTCTACATAGTGAAAATCGACCCACTTTAGGGTTGTTACAGCTATATAGTATTGAACTGTGTTAATATGTAAATAGCTTGATTTTAAAAAAACACAGTAATTTACACAGTTAGGAATTTCTGCATTGACCATCTGTGACAAAAAGGTGAGTGTTTTCTTCGGTTAGGCACTGTGCTAGTTTTAAAGACTAGCAATCTATGATGTTAGCTGAGTACAGTGTTTAGAAGAGCAGGGATCAATGCCCCTACCCTCAGAGCCATGTAAATGGTTTCTGTCAAGCTGGGATACAGGCAGTGGCAGGGCCAGGAGGGATGTTCAGATGAGGGCTGTGGCCAGGAGAACTAGATCTGGAGGGGAAAAGTCCTTCATAGCCACAAAGTATCAGAGCTAGAAACTGTCTTGAGCACCTCCTAACTGAATCCAACGCCCATTTTTCAGATAGGAAACAGGCTCAGGTGGTAACTTTCCCTGTTTATATAGTGCAGGTAACAAAACTTGGACCTTCCGATTATATAATCTTAGCTTGAAGTTTTAGGAGATGAAAACCATTCAGACACTGGAAATGCAGAAGAGGCAGGAGAATACAGAAGGTATGCAATTAAGAGAAGTCAGACATAAGTCAGGGACTGGGCCATTTTTCCTGGTCAAAGAGAGGGAGGAGGTTGGGAATACAGAGATCCCTCAACCCAGAAAGTAAGGATAGTAGATGTAAGATAACCATCAGTGAGCTTAGCATTTAGGCAAAACGTTTTGGGACTAGTTGCTCCCTCTATACCAATAGGAGCTGGGGTCATGGCATGAACATGCCCAAGTCTGCAGGGAAAGGTGAATCCTTCTGCTGTATGGTTCTGACAGAGACTAAAGCAAAGAAAGTTCAAGGTGGGGAGAGGGAGCAAATTTCTTCTTTCAGAGAAAATATAGGACACCCTGTTAAGTTGGAATTTCAGATAAACCACAGATAACTTTTTAAGTGTGTCCCATGTATTATCATAATAAAAGTTTATATATAATAGGCTCAAAATCAGGTTTTCTGGTGCCATATAGCTCTCTCCAGTATCCTGACACCTTTCATGCTTGCACACAACAAATATACAAACCATTGCTGGAGTTTCATTTCCCTATTTGAATAAATAGCTGATAGTTTTACGAAGGACGCCATTACTAACATGGTCTTGAGGCTGAATATTCAGACTTTTATACATCTCTGTTAGCTTCCAGAATAGTGAAAGTTCACAAACCAGTTATAGAGCCTGCAAATGGGGAAAATTGTTCCCAGTGTGGCGAGGCCAGGGGATGATCAAAGCTTTGCAGGACAAACACTTAATGCTCCATCGAGGAGCAGCTGCTGCACCAGTTCAAGATGGAAAGCTGGCTTGCAGTCTGTTGGTACTCAACGGATGTAAAAACATGCATTTTAAAAAGGAGGGATAGTAGTTTGCTCCAAGATGTTTCTATGCTCTATTAAAGTCAGTTCTAATTATTTTAAGGAAAACTGATATGAAAAAATCTAAACTTGGAAAGTAAGCACAGGAGTTGCTGGTCCTTGAGGAAAAGCGTACCAGAATGCTTTCGCAGCATTGTTTGCAGTGGTTAAAAAAATTGAAAAAGATAAGGAAAAAACAGAATGTCTATTTAAAGGGGCACGGTTGAGCAAATCATTAGATGTTCTCCCTGTGGAATATGTGGTAACTATGGCTGTTAGCAAACATAATAAGATAGAATCACGAGTACTGAAATGAAGGGATGACTGTACTATATAGGTAAGTGAAAAAAAAAAAGAATAAAGTGTAAAATAGAATTTGTTTTAATCAAAAGAGTGAAAACAAGAACTAAAATTCCACCAACCCTCAGTAAGTATATGTGTGTATTTGTATATATTTTAATGAGTAGAGTATGGAAGGATCCACATCAGACTGTATTAATCACCTGGGATGAAATGGGAGCTGCTGGGAAGATTATTAGCTTTTTTTTGTACCTCTCTGTATTATCTGGCTTATTACAACATGTGTGTATTACTTATGAAATTAAGAAAAAAATACTATCAAATAAAATTTAAAAATTATATGACATGTAGATAAAAAAAGATTCACTGATGGGCATCTTTAGACAGTGGACTCCTTACCAAACTCCTTCTTTCTCATTTCATCATACACATTTAAAATACAGGTCAATTCATAAAATTTCAGTTGACATACAATTATTCTAGGAATGGACTTTTGCTCTGTGGTATACCTCTACCTTTTATCTAAGGACTTTAACCAGAAGTAGATTTTGGCTTACTGGGAAAAATGCTAGATTTTATGAGAAAACTGAGATGAGTTAATGGTAACAAACTGAGCTTTACCAGGAATCCCAGTACAAAACCTCTGGCTCAATTATCTGTGAAGCTGCCCAGACGCTCTACATATCTTTATTGCAATGAAGGAACAGTACATGTTTGCATATATTTGTAAAGTCTTATTTTTAGGGATGTGTCCATTCTCTGTTTGTACCATCTTTCGACCAGCCAGCATCCAAAGGTCCCTTTTCTCAATACGGAATACTAATCTGTTATTTTATAGGTTAACCCATCACTAAACCTCTGCTGTAGAAAGTTTTATGTACTCAGATCCAAAACCAAAAGAGTATTAGATGCTTTTTTATATCTTTGTATATTTTATATATTTACATTAAAAATTATGTATTTTTTCTTTGCGTGTTCTACAACTATCACAGATTCTTTTGGGAATAAGATGCATAAAAGACAATAAATATGAAACGTATAACAATGTTGTTAATGGGGAAAGGGAAGATGTTCAATGCGGTTGATAGGTAAATAGACTGAGTGTTATCACCCTTGTAGCTCCCTCAGTTCCCCACTGAACTGAAGTATTGAGTTGGTTTCCAGCTAATAGGCGATTATGGGGAAGAGGAGATTTTTGCTTCTAACTTACTGCAGATCACTAAGTTTGTCAGGCACCTGCCCCATCCATAGGATTGCAAGGGGGTATGTCAATGCCCAAACCAAAAGTTACTGTGAAGACAATGAGGTAACAGGTATGAATTGTTCTGAAGTCCTTGGAAATGGCTAGATTGGTCCAAGGAACACTTTTTAATTAGCTGCCCTGTTGTTGGCCTCAAACCCCAATCAAAACAAAACACCCATAGATATGTATTTAACAATATTCTATTTTGCATTAATTAAAGGTATTTTTCGGTTATATGAGATTTATTAAGACACAAAAAGACTCTGGGCTCCCTCCGGATTAAGTGCTTACAGCTCTAGGAATGAACTCAATGCATTGTAGCGCTTTAGACAATGCAAAGCAGAGCATTTCATGCTTTGCTTTCCTTCAACATGTGAAGGGACTTGACCCAATCTGTTCCAGGTGCAAAGATGTCTCCTGTCCACATAGCCCTTTTCAGCCTGAGGGCCTTTCCACAGCTTCCTGGAGGCCTTGCGACTGGACCACTTCTCAGTAGATCCATATGATTTCTAATATTTTGAAGCCATGGGAAACAAATTATCCTTTGGACTTGAACTTTTGGAGGAAATTAAAATATATGCAACTTTAAAAATGCACTTTACATATCTGGAACAGTTTTATGGACACAAGAGAATAATACTGGAATGTACATAATTTGGTTTCCCCATAAAGTTTGGTATTTTTGAGACTGAAAGAGCTGAAATGTTTTTTTGTGAGAAATGTGAGCTTTTCTTGTAATCACAAGATTTAAGAAAACATTTAATTTATTATTCCGTTTTTCCAAAAAGCAGTCACCTTCAGGATTCCTTTCCTTTATGAGAAGAGAAAGAATTACAGCAAGGACAGCCCTCCTTTAGCAGAGGGTCTGCTGGGCTCATTGAGTCAATGTGAAACAAGCTACACCTGTCCGTGGCTGTATCTGTTCCCTAGGTTTGTCCAATGTTGTATATTCTGTTCTGCACCCTTTAGGGTGGAAGGGAGGGGTGGTGAATACATTACCCAAACCATCTTACTATTAGCCAAATAGTACACACACAGACAAAGTCCAGAAGAAGGAACAAAACAGCTCAGGTCTATTCCAACCCATAAGGATCTACAAGGCAGAGATTTGAGAAGGTCTCCTTTGCTTTGCTCAATTCACACAAGCTCCTCAGAGGGTCTGGCGTAGGGCTGCCAGATATAATACAGGGCACCCAGTTACATTTGAATTTCACATAAACAAGGAATGCATGCAGTATTTGGGACATATACAAATTTAGTATTGCATGCATTCCTTGTTTATCTGAAATTCAAGTGTAACTGGGTGCTCTGTATTTGTATTTGCAAAATCTGGCCACCTTAGTCTGGGACCTTACTTCTGGACTCTTGAGAAACCACCCCCCCCCACATTTCTTCATTCACTCACTCATTCATTCCACAAACAATTATGGAGCATTTACTCTGTGTCAGGCTCTGTTCTTGGCTCCAAGAAGAGAGCCGCAAATAAGACAGGCAGAGTCCCTGCACAGTCTTAGAACTTTCAGTATTGTAGGAAAACAGACCAAAAAAAAAAAAAGTTTTAAGAAAGAAAGAAAGAAAATAAAGAATCAGCAGGATACCTTCAAATGGTGATGAGTGATATAAAATAATGAAGAAGAGTGAGTCTGGCCCAGGTGGTCAGAGAAGGCCACCTGGGAGCATTTGCACTGACTTGAGGCTTGAAGGATGAGGAGGAGACAGCCATGGTTGGAGCTGAAGGGAGAGCAATCCAGGTAGAGAGAACAGCAATTGGAAAGGCCCTGAGGTGAGAACATGATTTGATTTACAAACAACAGAAAGGAGGCAAACGTGGCTGGATTTGTGAGCTACGGAGCAAGTGGTTACAAAAAAGGTTGGGGAGGAACTGGGTCGGAGGGGGGAGGGCAGATCACAGAGAGCATCGTTACTGCTGGGGAAATTGGTGCTGATTTATGGTTTTAAAAGTTCACCGTGGGACTTCCGTGGTGGCGCAGTGGTTAAGAATCCGCCTGCCAATGCAAGGGACACGGTTCGAGCCCTGGTCCGCTAAGATCCCACATGCCGTGGAGCAACTAAGCCCGTGCGCCCCAACTACTGAGCCCACGTGCCACAACTACTGAAGTCCGCGTCTACAGCCTGTGCTCTGCAACAAGAGAAACCACTGCAATGAGAAGCCCCTGCTCACTGCAACTAGAGAAGGCCGTGTGCAGCAACAAAGACCCAACACAGCCAAAAAATAAATAAATAAAATTTATTTAAAAAAAATAAAAGATCACTGTGACTGGTCCATGGAGAATGCATTTTAAGGAGGAAAGAGTGGGAGCTGGGAGACCATTTAGGAGACTCTGCCTCTACTGGGTGATGATGGTGCATTGGACCGGGGAGAAGAGGTTGATGGGTTTGGAATATGTTGGAGAGCCACGCTGACTTGCTGGTGTACAGTGTGGTGAGTGGGGCACACGGGATCCAGGGTGATTCCCCGAAGTTTCTTGAAGGGAAAACCCTTTCTCTCTTCTCCTTTCCCCCTCCCCATTATTCCTTCCTTTCTTCCCTTATTCACTGGTTTTGTTTGTCCCTGCCTGGCTTAACCCTCCTGATCCTGCTCTTCTGCTGGCCTCCAGGCCAGGTTTTCATTGCTTGAGGTCCAGACCTGGCTTTTGTTGCTGGTCGGGGCTGGAGCTGGGGGAGAGGGAGGTGCTGGATTCTAAGGTCAGAGAAGGAGAGGAGGAAGGGGGCCTCCACCACAGCTGACCTTCCTCTGGAATCATCCTTTGTGTGGCCTTCTAAATGTATTGGGTCTTTCTCCCCTTCAGCTATTGTAACTTCATCTATCATTCCAGGCTCCAGAAAGGGGCAAAAGATGCAAACTTGTCCTGTTTCATATTTCTCCAAAGAATAGCTACATTTCAAGTAAAAATTCCAGACAAGAGTGAGAAAAGGGTCAGTGGCTGGCACTCATCCCTTCAATCCTAAGCCTGTAGTAGTTCTGTTTGGATCGTGATTCCAACCAAGAAATTTCTTTGTCATTCCCAAGGCTCAGGAAGAACGGTAAATATGGTAAATAATGGTAAATATCCCAGAGAAATAATGTATGGAGGAAGGAAAAAAGGGAGGAAGGAAGGAAGGAAGGAAGAAAGGAAGGAAGGGGAAAGGAAAGGAGAGAGGGAGAGAGAGAGAAGGGGAGAAAAAGAGAGTAAGAGCAAGTTTTCCCACAATAATATCTGAGCAAAAATTTACTGCTTTATTTTCTTAATCTAATGGTGACCAAACCCCACCAGCACAGACATAAAGCAGAACTAGTCTGAGAGCCAGTACTGATTCATATCTGGAATAGAGGAAGGCAGTGACTTAGCAGGAAAAAAATAAAAAACAAGATGAGAACAAAACCAAAACCACTCTAACTTGGATTTGATAATGACTCTGTAATGGCTGGTGTTGAGAGCCCAGGAGGGCAGGGCTGCCTGCGTCTCCCCACCTTTGCAGCCCTGTGTTTCGTAGAGTATGGTCCGAGGCCAGCGTTCACTGCCTGTACAAGGGAGAAAGGAAGGAGCCAAGAGCACCTCTCTGGGCCCCATTACCTCATGTTTAAGGGAAGGGGTTGGACCAAATGAGCTCAAAGGTCTCTTTCAGCTTCAACACCATGTTCCCACACCTTTTCTGTTTTCTCTCTCCTGCTTCACTCTCACACATTTCTCTGCAGCCAACACTGTTCTAAAAACTTTTTTCCTTTTCCTTGCCTCTCTTACGTGCTTCAGGCATTGACCAGGGTTCCAGCAGTTTCTGACTTCTGATGTTGGTAGCTTATTATATTTAGACCTTATGGGGGACAGATAAATAAAGCAGTTTGCTTGGTGGGTCAGAATCATGTACACTAAAATCTTCATATTAGTATATAATCAAGTACCAGAGAAAAGATCTGTGAAATTTAGATTTTTAATATTGGTTCCAAAAATGCAGCAGACTGTGATTATCACATCAAGCTTCCTTCTCCATGAAGCCACAGAAAGCTGCTTTCAAAGACAATGGCTACCAAGTTCTGCATGGTTTGGAGACTGGCAGCTGGCCAGGGAAATGGCTCCCTCCCCACCATTTACAGAACTCAGGGTAACTGTGTATGTGTTACTACATAAATGAATCAATCCTCTATTGCCTGACCAGGCCTACTCCTTATTTACATCTTGAAAAAAAAAGAGAAAAGAAAGAAAAAGCAAAATAGAGTATTAGTCAGGGAAGGTATTATCCTACCAAGCCATTTCAGCCACTGAGGATTTTTGTTTTTCCACAGACATGAAGGATGATGGTATTCGGGGATAAATCAGAAAAGAATTATCCAAATATTTCTCAAATGTCCCCCTTATTTTTCAGATTATAAATGAAGTAGAGAGGTACCATACACAGAGATAACAGCCTTCTGACACTGTTGTCGCTAGATGAACCAGTTAGAATACTTTTGTCTACAAGGAACAGGAAATCCATTTATATTTGGCTTTAACAGTATATTTATTTATTTAACATAAAACCATAATTTTAACATAAAAATTCTGTGGGTTCAGAGGCTCAGTTGTGTCATCAGGGACACAGTTTTTCTCTATCTTTCTACTCTGATTTATTTTCTTAAGCCAGATGCCCTCAAGGTACCAAAATGGTTGCCATTGTTCCAGGCAGCACACTGTGATGACAGTATATGGCAGAAAAAGGAATGTCGCTTTCTGTCTTATGTTCCATCTGAAGAGAGAGGAAGAGTCTCCCAGAAGCCTTGCCATTGACTCCCCCATTTTCATTGGTTGTAATGGCATTATATGCACACACCCTCCTAGATCCTTTACTAGGTAAGGGAATGAGACCACCATGATTGGCTTAGACCTGTGTTGTCTAGTAGAAATACGTAAGCCACATATATAATTTTAAATCCTCTAGCAGTCCTATTAAAAAAGAAACAGGTGATATTAGTCCCAATAATATATTTTATTGACCCCAATATATCTAAAATATTATTTCAACATACAATTAATACAACAAATGAGTCATGTTATATTTTACACTTTTTTTAGGAAGAAGTTTTTGAAATCTGGTGTATATTTTACACTCACAGCACATCTCAATTTGGATTGGCCATGTTTCGAGTGAGCAAGAGCCACACGTGGCCCGTGGCTACTGCATTGGACAGTGAGGGTCTAGATCTAACAAGATTTATTGTGTGGGTGCTGGGAAGGGGTCCACCCTCCCCTGAAGTCATAGCCCCTCAAAGGAGGGTGAACAAAGTTGGGGTTCTCTTAGCAAGGAGGATATGGGGAAACGGCCACTGGGGTGGCAACTAACCTCATCTCTCCAGACTGCACCTCTTCCCGTGGCCCCTTGTTTGGAGAAAGGTACTCCTACCTACTTAGTCACCAAGAGAAATACGGAATCATTCTGGACTCCTGTCTTTCCCTCATTCCTTCGACACAACCACACAGTGAGTTCTGGCAATTCTGCCTCCTACATATTTCTTGAACATGTCTTCTCCTCTCCATCCCCTTTGCTGTGGCCATGATTCAGGACCCTCTATCAGAATCCCGCCTGGATCTGATCATGTCACTGACTTCTGTAAGGCTCCTCAGTGGCCCCCAAGCTTTCAGGACACAGTTCAGACCCTGTAGCACAGCACACATCAGCACGTGTGGCCTCATTCTCACAAGTACTCTCCGATCCAGCCATGCAGTGCCAGAATTCTTGGAATGTCTTTGCTCTTTTATGCCTTCATCCTTTTTCACATATGATTCCCTGTCTTTAGATCACCCTCTCCCTTCTCCTTCTTCCTGTCCCTCTTCCAGGGTCCTCTTCTTGGGAGTCTTCCTTACCCCTCCCCATCCAGGTAGGATTAAGCACCACAAAGCCATGCTCATTTTCTGCTCTAGCACATGTCAAACTGAATTGTGCTTGCTGTGCCCTTTTTCCATTAGACGGTGAGCTCCTTGAGTGCAGGGGCTGTGCTTTGATTTCTACAACTCCACTTCATAGCACATGGTGCCCACCTGGCACACAGGGAATGCCTAGCAGGCCACCTGGCAAAGTAAACCCTCCACGTCTATTGAATGGATGGATGGATGGATGAGTGGAGGAATTCTATTCTCCTTCCCAGTCTTTCCTCATCCATGATTGGAAAGCAGCCCTTTCCATCTTCCTCCTGCCTTTGGGAACCATATCAGTTTCCGAGGGCTGCCAAAACAAAGTACCACAAACTGAGCAGCTCAAACAACATAAATGTATTGTGTTACAGTGCTGGAGGTTAGAAGTCCAAAACCAAGGTGTCAGCATGGTTGGTTCCTTCTGAGGGCTGTGAGGGACAGTCTGTTCCGTGCCTCTTTCCTCACTTCTGGTAGCCTCAGGCATCCCTTGGCTTGTAGATGGCCACCTTTTCCCAGTGTCTTCAATATCATTTTCCCTCTGTAGATGTCTGTGTGTCCAAAATTTCTCTTCTTATAAGAACACCAGGCAAATTGGATTAGGGCCCACCCTCATGACCTTATCTTAACTTGATCATCTGCAAAGATCCTATTTCTAAATAAAGTCACATTCACAGGTCCTGGGGGTTAGGACTTCAACATCTTTTGGTGGGACACAATTTAACCTATAACGAGAGGCACAGGTGAAGGCAGGTGTATTTATTTTTGATTGCTGTGCAACAAGTTACCACAAATTTAGCAACTTAAAAAAATACATACTTTTATCTCGCAGTTTCCATGGGTCAGGAGTCCAGGCATGGCTTAGCTGGTCCCCCTGCTTGTTCTCACAGGCTCTAATAAAAGTGTTGGTGGATGTGTTCTCATTTGGGAGGCTCGGGGAAAGAATCTGCTGCAAGCTCATTTGGGTTGTTGTTGCGATTCACTTCCTTGTGGCTGCAGGACTGAGGGCCCTGGCTTCTTACTGGCTGTCACCTGGAGGTTGTCTGCAGTTCCCTGCCCGTGGTCCTCTCTGTAGGCAGTTCACAATGGGGAAGTTTGCTTCTTCAAGGCTGGCCGGAGAGAGTCTCTCTGTGGCTCCAGATGGAGTTACTCACTCTCTTATGCTCTCTTTCTCACTCTCTCTCCTCTCTCCCATCATGGGAGGGACATATTCTATTACCCTATTCTATTGATCATAAGCAAGTCACAGGTGCCTCCCACCCTCAAGAGGAGGGGATTATACAGGGAAGTGACTAATTGAGGTCACCTTAGAGTATGTCTGCCACAGTAGGTGTGTTTCGTGTGTTTCTTTCTTGGTCTCCCCAACTTGCCCGTAGAAGCTTTACTCAGCTTTATTTCAGGCTTTCAGATTCTAGAAAATCTAAGGAATAGGGGGAAGAAAGGGGTCATTCTCAAGAGAATCCAGTGGCCCCAAAGAAGAGCATAATTTTAAAAAATTAAGCTCTCATTAAATTGATTTTAATATTAAATGATATGAAGTATTTAAATGCATTCAAACTGCATTTATTAAAAAGCATTATTTGATATTGAAATAACTATACAGACATAATAATGACAACAGCTGATATCGAGGGCTGACCATGTGCCAAGCACCATTCCAACACAACTTAGCATATGGTACTCATTTCATCCCCAGAATTGACCTGTTATTCCCGTTTTACAGATGATACCGACATATAAAGGGGCCAGTGGAATGCCCTAAAGTCACACTGCAGTAGCAGCTAGTAGACATGAGGTTCAAATCTCTGACCCCTAAAGGCTGCTTGATGGCACAGCCCACATACTTAACTATTAAGCTTGATTGGCTGCCCCTGGAATGGTGTTTCTCAAAGGGGTGATGTGAACCTGCCAGCATTTGCCACTGTGATCCTCTTTTCCTCAATCTATGACTGATCTATTCTTCATGAATGATGCCCTCATTCAGTGAAACTATAGAAAAAAGTATAAACAACTTACAAGGCAAAAGGGCCTAGTTTGTATTTAGATATTTGTCAGCTGGTCTTGGAGAGATTCAAATGGTTCTCTACAGTGAGACATCTTTAGTTTTAACTTTATCCAACGTCAACTTTCCTGCCTTGTTTTGCCTCTGTCCACTCAAATTTGGAAATATTTAAGAGTACTGTCAGTCATACCACTCAGGAGTCTAAATCTCTGTGAACATCTAAGAATATTTTATTTCATTTCAGAAAAATGAAGACAAGAAGCAAACATTAGAAGGCATAATTTCCACGAGGATGTTTGTGACACTGGAATTTTTTGAGAGCACTTTGTATTTATGAAGTATGTGTAATGGTCATATAGGTGGCTGAAGATTCATTGATACCCAGAAGATAAACCACAGGAAGAGAAGTCAGGAACATCTCTATGCTGGCCGACTTTCCCCAGGCCCTGGGTGTCTTACCTGGAAATTTGTGCTTTGACTCAGATCCTAGTTCTGAGTGTGAAATCTCACAATAAAAGGAATTAATAATTAAAATTCTATGTGAAGTTCTAGTCTTTTAAAATCACTTGCATGACACTTCTCTGGGTGACATTTTCTGATTGATAAAATTTGAGTAATGAGTCTATTCTTTTATTTTTTAAAATTTATTTATTTATTTAATTTTTGGCTGCGTTGGGTCTTCGTTGCTGTACGTGTGCTTTCTCTAGTTGTGGCAAGCATTGCGGTGCGCGGGCTTCTCATTGCGGTGGCTTCTCTTGTTGCGGAGCACGGGCTTTAGGTGCGCGGGCTTCAGTAGTTGCGGCACGTGGGCTCAGTAGTTGTGGCGCATGGGCTTAGTTGTTCCGCGGCATGTGGGATCTTCCCGGACCAGGGATCGAACCCGTGTCCCCTGCATTGGCAGGTGGATTCTTAACCACTGTGTCACCAGGGAAGCCTGAGTCTATTAACTTCTTACATATTGTGGCTACAGTGATATAATTCAGGATCTTCTTAAGGATGTGAAACTTTTGCAAGAAAAAAAAATTTTTTTTCTCTATCTAGTGACTGGGAACTTTCTATTTTCAATCTGATGAGGTGTCATTTGAGGTGCTATGAGCTATACATACTCATTTACACATCCCCTGACAATTAAAATGAAAAATGTAGAGGAATTAATCAAAACACAAGGTTGATTTTTTTTTCTTCTTCTGAATGTCAGCTTTGAAAAACTCTTACTGCTAAAGGCCAGAATAAATGTTAATGATTCAAAAGAAGGAAGAAAGAGTTGACACATTCATTAATTAGGTTGTATTTGTAGCTCTACTGTGAAAAACACTTGTTAGCTTGAGTGATATCCTTGACTTGTCACAATTTTTTTCTCTCAAAATGCAAATATCTTTTTCTTTTGGCTAATTTTTACAAGTGATATAGTACACTCTTTCTCAATCCTCCCAGAGTTTCAGAATCACCTTGAGAAGTAGTAAACCTAGTACTAGATTACGAGTCCCAGAGTTTCTGATTCAGTAGGTCTGTAGTGGGACCTGAGGTTCTGGATTTCTAATAATACAGAATGATAAAGCTCCAAATGTTACAAAAGAACATAAAGGAGAAGGTTATGGATCACTTAGAATACTATCCCTAAAGACAAACCTTGTTAACTGTTTGGTGTACGTTCTTTTGATACACTCCTGGGGCAGATACTGCCAGGTACCTGGTCTGTACCATTGACTGCATTCAAAACAACAACCGTGTCCCACTGAAAATCAAATCACACAGCCTCCCTTGCAGCTAACCATGTCACAACAGTAATGGACACAATTTTGACAGTGAAGTATAAGCAGAAGTGTACATGGGGAGGACCTTCTGGAAACACTATCATCTTCCTGGTTGGAAAAAGAAAGATTCAGCTGGCCTATGCTTTTTGTGCTTTGCCCTTCCTTCTTCATGCTGCTTGGAACTTAGATGTGAAACCTGGAAGGACAGCTGTCATCTTGTGACCTTACATGGAAGATGATGGTCTGGGGAGATGGAAGGTGGTTGGTTCTTTGAGCAGCTGCACCAGCTCTGTACTGCCTACCCTTTGCACGTGAGAAAAATACTTTCCACGTCAATTCAACAATACCTTCTACACTTGTTTTAATGTCTCCATAGTACTTCACTGTTTGGATTTACTATAATTGAATTTTTTAAACCAATCTTTCATTGATAGGTATTCAAGGTCTAATTTTTCCTTGTACATATGAAAAAGAACACAGTTCCTGAGGTTTGTTCTGGGAAGAGGAAGACTTGATCATTTTCTGCCCCTTCTGTTCACAAAGATTGTCTGAGGTGTGTTCCCTTCCTGTCCCGGGATGATCAACTACAGGAACAGGGAAATGTGCACCTGCAGTATATGGTCTTGCTTTTTTGGCTTGAATAAGGAAATCCCAATAATTGATTATATCTAAAAATTGTGATATACCTGAGTTAGGGGAGATGGGGGGGAAGGGTAAAATGATAAAATTCTGGGTCATTTTAAGAGCAGTGTGTGTGTCCCTTGTAAATTCAGTCCAGACACGTTTAGTCCCTTTTCACAATCTGGCATAAAGAGGTCAGAAGGATAGGCCTCCTGGCAACATCCAATCTTATCTCTCACAGGAGCAAATACTTGTACAACAAGACACACATCCATCCCCAAAACCAATTTTCAGAGATAGTTTAGTCTAAACCCATATAGAAAGGAATTAAAATTAAAAAATTCTCCAATAACATGATATTACTTAAAATGAATCCAATTTCCCTCACTAAACACACCACTTAATTACGAACAGCATTCAAAGTTAATGGCAACCTCACAGGGTGTTGTTTTAAAACAATGAGTGGGTATTGCTTTACATTTGGATAAAGGGATCATTTTGGTAATATTTACCCAAACAAAGGAAGCAGGCTACAAAGGCAAATTGATCTTTTCTTCAGAGAAAAGTTTTGTCAGCAGTTAAATAGATAAAATGAAATTTCTTCAGTTTCAAAACATTTGAAGCCCCACTGGGCACCGCAGTAAACTTATAACCTTTTCTTCTTCACTTTGGCTTCTATGAACTCAAACCAAACTTGCATCCACTTTTGAATAATCATATGAGACTTTATGACACAAGATTCTGTAGACTAATTAGCCCTTAACTACATGTAAGGAAAAATTTTGAGACTTTCAAATGGGCAAAAGCGATTACTGGATATCCTTTCAAAGGAACACTAAAACCTCTGGGATTATCTGATCCTATAGGAATGTATATCCCTGTTTATCTTTGACTAGGCTTATTTTGCAACTCCTTAAAATTTTATAGAAAACTGATAGGAATGTGAATAATTCTTGTCCATAAAAATATAAATAGTTTGTCTGCAGAATGTAATTGATTCTTGCTCTATGGAGAGACCACTTTTTGCAAATTCATTTCAACAGTTTTTATTGCATTTGTAGTTTGTAGTTCTTTGACTTCTCCTTTGAACCAGCTGTAATATCTTACTGGTTCCCTCATTTAATTAATCTTTGACATGTGTCATTTTATATTTTTATAGGAATCATGATTTTACCTTTTTTGGAAAATCATTTTTTAAGCTACATCAAACTACACAAACTTTCTTTTCACTTATTTTTATTTCATTTCAAAAATAAAATGTACTTTCTAAATTATAAAAGTAATACATATTATTTATAAAAAAATTGGATAATATAGAAAAGAATCCCGAAAGAAATTAGAATCATCCGTAATCATACTAGCCACATATAACCGCTACTAATATTTGAATTATTTCCCTCTATTCGTTCTCTTTTTAAGTTAAAATTTAATTTTTATCAAAGTAACAGATACATGTGGTTTAAAAAAGTCAAATAGTACTAAATGAAAAACTAGAAATTTCCTGTTTTATCTCTCCCCAGCCCACCAGTCCCACTTCTCAGAGGAAATCACCTTCAGCTCTTTTAGCTGCATCCCCAGGTGTTTATCTCCATGTTTAGAAATAACTTGCTCTGCTTGCTATTTCTTTAATTGTCAGTTTTATATATGAACTATTCACTTTAACATCTTGGTAAATGAGGACTGAGCTCTCTCTCTCCACTCTAGTCTTACCCCTTCCCTTCTCCCTATTTCCCTAACTCAGTTATATCACCATTTTTAGTCAGCATTTACATCATTTTGCCTATACAAATCTTATTTGCTTCTGAGCAAGCAATGACTATGACTATGTCCCCTTTCTTGTATGAATGACTATGACTTGTCCCCTTTTTTTTCCTGGAGTTGAAAGCTGCCTATTTTTTTTTAATCTGCCTGATTTTCTGTTTTTACATTCCCTCCTTTCAACGAAAAATTAATCAGTAGTCAATCTAAGAAAGAAACGGAAAATTTCATTTGAGCCAACTTGAGGATTATAACCCGGGAGACAGTCTTTCAGAAAGCTCTGAGGACTGTTCCGCCTGTTTGAGGTCAAGGCACAGTTATATAAGTTTTTGAGACAAAGGGTTATACATCAAAGTAACATATTGACAGTTTACATAGTCCAACAAGGCAAGTAGTGGATTATTCTGACCCCTTACATGATTGAGAAAGGAATGTTATCTCCTAAGGAGTTACCTTGCTGGCGCCAGGAGAAAATTGTGTGTGTGTGTGTGTGTGTGTGTGTGTGTGTGTATGCATTCCTATGTCTTCTAAGGGGATCTAGTTAATGTGTAATGCAGAGGAGGGGGTTAGTGGCTCAAATGGGCAGAGAGAGATTTTATGTTTAAAATTTTTCTTGTCCTGCCTAAAAAAATTTTTATTTCATCAACCACTCCTCTGAATGCTCTGTCTCTACTGCATGCCTATCAATAATATTTTCTATATACTCAATTACATCAATTCAATTTTTTCCCCCTGGGGTCTGTCTTCTAGAGCCCATATATACGGAAGGATTCTTGTTATCTCTATTTTAGAGATGGAGAACGGAGGCAAAAGAGGTCAAGTAACTTATCCAAAGTCACACAATCAATAAGTTGGGTTACATGTCCAGGTAGTTGTCTCCAGAGTTTATACTCTTAACTACACTACATTACCTGCAGTAATGTAATCATTCTCTTTCCAATATTTTCTATGTGGCCTGTATTGTCTTTCTGGGAAAAGTTAGGTCTTCTCTTTAGTTCTGGAGGTCTCAAATCACAGAATGATTAGCCTTGGTTGTGGGTATTTCATTTGTCATGCTAGGTTTTCAGTGGATCATTACTACCTGGAGACATGTTTCCTTCAGTTCCAGAAAAATTTCCTTCATAATTATTATTACTGTTATTATTGCTATTTGATAATTTTCTTTCCTCCATTTCTCTTATTACTATTTGGCAACTCCTATTATGCAGATGTTAGAATTCCCAAATTGATCCTTTTCTTTTCTCATCTCTTTATTTCCTTATCTCTTCTTTCCTACTTTCTAACTCTTGGACACTTTGTTCTACTTTCTAAAAGATTTTCTTGTCTTTATCTTCTAATGTTTTGAATGAGTTTTAATTTTTTATCATATTTTTAATTGCCAAGAGGCCTTACTTATTCTCCAGTTGTTTTCTTTCTATCAAATTCTGTTCTTAATCTCCCTGAGGATATTAATTACTGATTTTTAAAAAATGTTTTTTGGTTCCTTTCATTTTCTCTGTTTCCTCCTGGTGCCTTTGTTTATTCATGTCATGTCCAGCTTTCATAGGCTTTCTTCTAGTGTCTGATTGTCCTTTCGTATTTAAGAGTGAGATGCTAAAAGCTCACTTAAGTTCTATAAACATGGGCAAGAATTGGTCACTGGTAGGAATCACTACAGTACAACCAAGTATGAAGACAATCTTTTGTTGGGGAAACTTAAATATCATCACAAGATATTCCCCTGATGCTGTTTGGGTCTCCAAGTGTAGAATCTTCCAGCCTCCTGTCTTTATATTTCCAGTTGCAGGTGTTCTAAGATCTGGGTAGGGGAAGGGGTCTGATAGTTCACAGCGTCTATGGGCTTTCACTAATATCCCTGGTTTTAGCTCTGTGCCTACCCCCTATCCCAGCCCTCTGATAAGCCTGGTGTCCTCTGAGTTGGGCCTTTCCATCTCGATCTCTCCAAAAATAAATCTCCTGGTTCTTTTAGGAGGCTGCTTGGGAAACATGGTCATCTGGCTCTGTGGGGTGGGGAAGAGGCCCAGTGCCTCTGAATCCAGACTGTAAACCCACATCTGTGTCGAGCATCTTGCCTGACCCCTGCCTTCCCGGGCATCTGGCACCTCCCAGTACACGGTCTCTGGAATGCTGTGGAGTGATAAAATGCCTCACATTTTATTGGCCTTGAGTTGTAACTTCATTCTTTTCTGCCAGGTCAGTTCCCTCTCCTCTCTCTCTGCTATCTACCCTCCATCTCCTATCTACTGTTGTCTTCCCTGGAGCTTCTTCCTGCACATGGATAAATAACTTTTTATTTTCACTTAATTAATTTAGTGAGGTTTTAGGAGGATGAATAGATAACTGTGTGTGTTCCGTCTGCTGAGAATTCCCCCATGCTTTCTTCATTTCCCTTTTTGTTATGGGTTGAAATGTATCCCCTCAAAATTCGTGTGTTGAAGTCCTAACCCTCAGTACCTCTGAATGTGATCTTATTTGGAAATAAGGTCATTGCAGATGTAATCAGTTAAGATGAAGTCATATTAGAGTAAGGTGGGTTCCTGATCCAATATGATTGGTGTCCTTATATAAAAGGGGAAACTTGGAAACAGACATGCACACCAGAAGAATGCCATGTGAAGATGGAATTATGCTGTCAAAAGCAAAGGGGCTACCAGAAATAAGGAGAGAAGCCTGGAACAGACCCTTCCCAAGCTCCTTCAGAAGGAACCAACATTGCCAAAACCTGATCTCGTACTTCTAGCCTCTGGAACTGAAAGACAAGAAACTTCTGTTATTTAAGCCACCTAACTGGTGGTACTTTGTTATGGCAGCCCCCAGAAACTAGAACACTTTAAATATCTTATTTGATGTATGTATCTTGTAGGTCACCTCAAATCTTTTGTGGAAGGTGGGGAATAAATAAATAAAAATAAGATTGAGGCTTTGATTACATCCACCAGCAGTTTCTGTTCCTGGCTGGAGAGTGTGCCAGGTAGTGTGTCAACTGTTTCATAGCTTAGCACATTTCCTGGAACAAACTGTGTTCAATATATTTTAATTGTCGTTGATGGTAGTGTTGTTATTATAATTAAATGTATTCGGTAGTTTTCAATTTCTTTCAAAATTTAATTTAGAGAATTGTTATAACTTCTCTGAAGGGACTATTTCATTCAACAAATATTTGAGTCTCTGGGACAAGCAGGCACTGGGCTAGATTCTTGACTATGGGAAAGGGAACTTGGGACAAATACGAGTCGGGTGTGGTTCTTTCTCTTAAAAGGCTAATAAATAGCACTGTTTTCTCGTTGGTTTTGTTAAGGGCCTCACCCTCATCCTGGGCTGGGTGAGAGGTTTTAGGGAGACAATACAAATCAGAAAATGATTGCATGTTGCCGTTTTCTCTGCTAAAGCACCCCTCAAAAGGAGAAGGTCTGGTACACTTAGACATAGAAGGTCACACTAAAAATTCCTACATTAAAGCTGCTGTATAGTACCTAACAACTGTACGCATTGGTTATTTCTTAATGCGTCTTTGAAACCAGCTCAGTGGTTGGGACACTTCCACAGGCAGTAATATTGCAAGCACAGGCTCTTCAGGGCAATTGTTAGGGGCAGACTTATGAGGCCTTACTACAGTGGTGACCATCCTCTCCCCACTCAGTGGGTCTCCCCTCTGGGTGGCAGCCCCTGCCCCTCTGTGAGCTGTGGGATTAGCCAGGCAGAATTTGGGCGGCAGGAAAGTGTTGTGTGCCAGATGCGCTCCAGTCCTTTGCTGGGCAGCTGTGGCCATTTGCATAGGCCTGTGCTATTTATGACTCTGCATATTTGCTCCAAAGAACCATCTCATTTTCTGACTGCAGCTGCCCACACCGGTCTGGCTGCCGCTGGGGTTTTCCAGCAGGTCAGCACGCTGCCACATCACTTCAGAGCGTTGGTCACGTGTCCTCTGCGGTTCTTCTGCTCTCCCAGTGTACCCAGATTGCACCTCGGCCCATTCATTCGTTTAACCGCTATGCGGTGAGCACCTACTGTGTGCTAGACACTGTTCGAGGCCCCGGAACTACTAAGACAAATGAGGTGCAATTCCTCCCCGAGTAGCTTGCAGCCTGCTGGCGGGGGCGGGGGGGGGGGGGGGCGGGGTTGGGGGAGAGTGGAGGCTGGTAGACGGTTTATTGTGCAGGTTCTTGGCCGCAGGTGTTAGTCTCTACTATCTCTTTGCTCTGTTTTAGAACCAGATTCTTTGCGGAAACCTGCCACCCTGAGAGCTTCTTTTTGTCTTTCCATTCATTGTCAGACTTTACAATGTGATGGCACCTAGTCATTAAACACAGTGTGGCTCTAGCCTAGACTAGGGCCATCCTGGTAAGATCATGAGTCACTCACCTGCTCTCCTCCCCCACCAAGGAGTCCAGTGCCTTTTCCCGGGTTTCACTTATCTTTTGACTGCAGGTATGTGGTGTTTGACCCAGTAAAACACCTGTTTTTCTCCATAGATGGTGCCTGCTCTGCCCTGGAAGCCTTGAATTCATACTGATTTTCCTTCTATCTGAAGAAGAACCCAGTCATTTCCAGACCAACATGGTCTCTCCCCTCTCATGATCATTCATTTGGCAGGTGTCATGGTTTCTCTTGTGGTATCCTTCATATTGATGTCTTGTAGTGTTATTTTTGTTGTATCTTAATTTCACTTTCTATGTAGATCATGCGTGGTCCTTGTTCTCAGAGCTAATAACATTTGCAACCCCTTCTTGTTGAATCTGCTAGGACTGGGATTAGATTTTTTCCTTTTCTTTTTAGTTAATTGGCTAGTGTGTCGGGCCTGGCTTGTGAATCCTCAGATCCATTCCTTGCCCTTCCCTGCTCTGCATCACAGGAGGCTGATCTCTGCAGGCTGAATTTCCTAGGATCCTGTGTCAGCTGGTTTCTGGCTGGGTTAGGTCAATGGAAGGCATCATGGTGGGAGAAGGGAGAAGCCGTGGTATTTCTTCTGTCCTTCCCTGAAACCATAGATTCTTCTCTGATGACAGCTATGGCAGCTCCTCCATGGCTCCAGTCCCGAATGGACAGGCCCACTGTGGTTCCAGCTTCCACAGGGTGATCTGGCTTCTGGATTCTGCTAACACCACCTCCTCTTTTTGACCCTCCATTCCAGGGATGGTAGTAACTTCCTGCTGCTCCTAATTTCTGAGTTGCCTCACTACCTCCTAGTAGCTACTCAGCATTTTTGTCTCTTGAGGAACCAGAATACTCCGAGTGCTTTCTGTTTCTTGGTTGGACCATGGCTGGTATGGTTATTCCTTCCTCTTTCTTTTCCTCCTTTCCTTCCTTCTTTCCATCTTTCCTTCTTTCACTCCTTCCTGCCTTCCCTTCTGGAAGTGGTAGAAATCATCAGGAGATTGTTCTGGGGTCTTGTGCCACAAATTGTCTTCCCAAGTCTGACTACTACTCTTTGAAGCCTCCATCCTTCTTTGTCTCTCCCAACACCATCAGCAAAGCATGAAGGAAACAGATGTCTATGGGCTGTTCCGGGAACCTATCGTTTTTATATTGCCTAGATGAGCACCTATACTTGACACTCTATAATCCAAATATACAGTTGAAATTTTT